>NC_136072.1:238221628-238549203 GCF_964261635.1 Lissotriton helveticus | reverse complement strand
AATAAGTCTTACCACTGGTTTAGACTTTACAGCAGATGGCTCGATGTTGTAGACATCATTACTGACATCAGAAACAACCGCTTATTCCTGTATCCTAGCCAAGGCTGATTGTAAGTACCTCTGGTCATATCCCAAAGCCAAAACCCTACACTTGGACTCCGATGGACATTTTTCCAGGTCTTCCTTTTTGCTGCATATTCTCTTAATGCGTAAAAAGTGCCCGTAGGGGATACTTTTAATAAGGTGCCTAGGGTGGGCACTGCTGGCATGCAATATTGAATATTGAATTGCCAGCAGTGACCTTTCTATGTAGTTTGGTGCAGATGCAATTGTCTTCCACATAAATCTCCACATCTAGAAATTCCACTTTAATACTGTTAATTTGGGTTGTAAATTGGAGGTTCAAGGTGTTATCATTGATATTAGTAACAAACTCCATTGCAGATTCCTTTGAACCTTTCCACACAACACAAACATCGTCAATAAACCTCCACCATTTGACGACATGCCTAGAGACCTCTCCTGCATGAGTGTGGCCGAGGATGTGCTTCTCCTACCAGCCAACATGCAAGCATGCGTAACTGGGGGAGAAACACGTCCCCATCGCCACACCTCTCAATTGCTGGTATACATCTTTATTAAAAAGAAAAAAAATATTGGTCCGGCAAAGTTCTGTCATTTTTAGCAGCATTTTGTTATGTTCATAGAAACAAACATGCCTATCTGACAGGAAATGTCTGATGGCATTCAAACCATCCTGGTGGTTAATACTAGTGTATAAGGAACAGATGTCCATTACTAAAAAGCAATACCCATCTTCCCATCTAACCTCTTAACTTTTCCAGGAAATGGCCAGTGTCCCTAATGAACGAAGGGAGGTTCTCAACGCATTCATGGAGGAAAAAATGCACATATTTAGACATGGCCTCCAATAAACTGCCCTGGGCAGAAATTATTGGATGCCCCGGAACAGGGGTGACTTGTTCGTGAACTTTGGGCAATAAATACAGGGTGGGAGTGATTGGAAAATCAGTTTTCAAAAAATTATGCTCATCCTTGTTGATAAGACTCTACCTTTTCCACTGTGCTAGTTCCTTAAAAATCAGATCCTTGACCTGGATCAAAATAGGGAAGGCTACTTTCTTATAACAACCAACATAATTTAATTGTTTCATAGCCTCCTTCATATACATTGATCGTGGCCAAAGGACTATATTTCCGCCTTTATCAGCTTTATTACGATAATATTATCGCTACTGATTTTTTTCATAAGGCGTGAATATTGCTGTTCTGTATATCGCCTACGTTTATTCTTCAACAAACAAGTTTTATGTAGATTTTTAAGGTCCCCAATAATACAGTCCCCAAAGATATCAATAGCATCCTTTGCCATTATTGGGACAAAAGTGGATGGGGGACGGAGATGAGTAGAGGCTGCTTTAGCCATAGAAATTCCCATGCCCAATATATATATATATATATATATATATATATATATATATATATATATATATATATATATATATATATGCTCCAATCCCTTTACTGCCTCATAAAGGACCAAACCGCACTCATCGGTTGAAGCAATTGAGGTTTATTCACCACACTACACAACGCGTTTCGGCGTTGCGCCTTCTTCGAGCTGTATATGTATATAATCTTATATCCCCATGTTTAAGTCGGAGAGGAATTAAATCCCAGAGATTTAGACTGACCCTGTGGTAAGTTCTGAAAAAGCTCAAGAACTGTTTTTTTTTTCCACAGGCATGCACCAAGTTGCAGCTTTTTAGAGCCAAATACCAATTTTCTATATATTTTAGGAAGAGCTGCTCTTGCTGTACCAACCAAGATCGGGCCTGCAACTTCTCCAGGATTTAGGTACACTTTACCAATATTATGACACATGTCCTTTACAAAAATGTTTATTTTTATTAACAGTGCCTCTGATCAAGTATTTTATAGTAAGTCTTAAATCGTCCCCTCCTAGCCTCACCCCAAGACGTTAATCTCCTCTTTGGGAGCTCAATGTAGCTCTTTCTAGGCTTATGGATAGTCAGTTTTGAGACAATTCCTAAGTTTTCTTGCAACACATTGGTGTGAAATTTTATAAAATAACTACACCACATACTGGACAGGTTGTTTCAGAAATCTACTTGTCTTGTTAAACAAACAATACCTTTTGGTGTCTTGTCTCAAGGTGACAATGTGTCATCCTTCAGACATCAGCGCTTTGATAATAATCCGTTTATGTTCATATAATACCAGGGTTTGTATTGTATTTAGAATCTGGTTTTGCCATCTTTCCGCTAATTTACATACATGGGCTGGAAGTATCTGGCAAGTGGTCTTTCCAGGACTTGGAATATAGTCTGTGCGTAGCCACACCCTAACCTGTTTAAGGGTGTTTTGCAGCTCATCTCCAAGTTCTCTCCCACACTGGAAAAGGTTGGTCAATAAGGAATGAAAAATGTCCTTGCTAATGTAACTTAACGGAAAGTTTCAATTCTATTAAGGACTCTGAGGCAAGAATTATGCCCTTTGGGCCCAACCTGATGAGGATTCCGGGGAGATGAGGGAGTCCGATGTTTTCGCCTCTTCCACCATGTCAAGGATCTTGGTTAACGGACCAAGGACATCCAGCAATTTGTCCTGACAGGACCTCCAGGATCTATTGTTGCCCTTCTTGGGATCACGCATGAATTTGTGCAAAAAGGTCGCTATGCTGGTTTCTATTTCTGGAGTTAGGGTGACTTTGCCCTCCAAAGAGGGACGAGGATTAATTATGTCCTACAGCGCCAAGACGCCTCGGCATAAGAGCGCTTTACAAATGGTTCAGTCAGTCAGAGGACATTCAGCTCCTAAACAGTTATAAGCGTCCTTCTCCAGAGGCTTCCTAATGCGCATCGCTACGTATTCAGCCACTTTGTTCGCCGGGGCCCAGTCCGATGAGCGAGGGTGCTCAATGTCATCCGGGACAAACATATCCGAGATGTCAGGGTGGGTAGAAGAGTCGGTTGGCTTTGAGGGGCCCAGCTCGCGGTCGTTACTCCCCGAAGGCTGTGAACCAGAAGGGGGTGGGGGCCCTGGGGGAGACAGGGTTAAGTGGCCAAAAAGGCTTGTTTAAGCCTATCAAATGGAGAGGTGTCCGTCCCAGAGACGTTTGAGCTGCAGAGGTGACACTGCCATGGTTGCAGAGGAGGGAGTGGCAGGAGGTGGTGGAAACACCAGAACATTAACCAAACGCGCTAGCGTCTGATTAATGCGCTGAGTAAGGCACTCTTCTAAGGGGGCCATGGCTTCCCCCCCACAGCGCGGTACATTGAGGTGTCCACTGCCTCGGAGCTCCTCATCCCATTGGAGGTTGGTCAGGGCATCATCCCCTCCATGGGAGTCGTTGTCCTACTCCATGACGACAGGCCAAACAATAGAACAGACTGAGCAGGTAAGTAATATTAAATAAGTCTGGGCCTCAGACACTGCTGGAAACACTCCAGAATAAGCAAGGCTGGGTGTCAGCCAGTAGATGTGGCGAGACCTCGCCAATTTCAGATGGGAGAACGAGGTAGAAAGTTTTTTTTACACAGCAATCCTAAAAAACGCTGGCTTGGGCAGGTGCCTTCAAGCGATCTCACACGCAATAAATACAACCCGGCAGGGAAGCGGTAATACTGACTCCACACAAGTGCTGAGTGGAGCGTGAGCTATACAACGAGCGGCTGCCTAGTATGCAAAATGGAGGGGGCATTTTCGCGTAGATCCTCAGGCCAGCACACCCACCTACGGCGTGTCGCTCAGACACTTCTGGGTTTAAAACGCGCGCCATAGAGACATCCACCGTGCCCCCTGACGAGCCGCGTAGGAGTCCTGGCTCCCGAAAGAAAAATGGATGGCCACACGCCCTCGCAAAACCTGAGAGAACCTGAGGCCGGATGCGGGCACGGCCTCAGGCTGCAAAAAACCCTGGAACACGGGCAGCAGGCCCAGGAACAAGCGGTGAAGAAGCTCCACAAACTGCGGAAACCTGACCGGAGGGCCTGTCACAAACGCTGACCAAGCGCCGCAAACGCGCAAGACGGTTATTACACAAACAATCAAAACCACACACTTAGCCCAAAGAATAAGCAAAATAGCACATGTAGAACAAAGCATATAGCAAAAAATGTGCTAAAAGGACAGCATGCATACAATAAATACATAAGCAATGAGGAAAGCACTTATCTCGGCTGCAGAGCAGCGAAGAAAGAGGAGGAAGGGCAATGAGGGAAGACTTATCTGTGTGATGGAGGATCCCTATTGGTGGATTATGGACCATGTTCATTGGTTATTTGTTTGACTATTGTTTTCCCACGGTTTGATGGGAAATGTAGTCAGTTAAAGATTGGCTGCTGTGTAATAAAAGTGAAGAATAGAAGGCATAATCCTCGCCTCCAGTCCTGACATAAAATTCACTAACGTTTAAGGAATAATAATTTGCTTCTGTAAACTCTGAGGTTTTTAGGTCTCGCCTGTCGATGCGCATGCGCATCGAGCTTGCGAGCCTATTGCGGCTTAAACAGTCTTTAACCAAGTTGCAAGGAATCGTGGCGATTCCTTGCAGTGCCCGTGACTTTTAAGCTCAATGCGCATGTGCATTGAGCTTAAAAGCGCGTGCACATCAGTTCCCTCAGCCGCAATCGCCGTCTGTTCCCTCAGCCGCATTCCTCCGACACCTTTTGAAGTGAAGCTTAGCTTCACTTCAAAGGCCCCGGCTTCTTCACACCCACATGCCGCTCTCCCCGCTCCGCCCCCTCCCGCCGTGTCCACTTCACTTTGACGGCCGCAGGCCGTCTCTCGTGTTTCTGCTTGTTTAATTGATCTCCGTTGGTCTTTCTCTACTCCCTCCCCCCTCCCCACACGTGCCCGGTCTCTCTTCCCGTCTCTCAGTTCTATCTGTTCTTTCTTACTCTCTACCTTTCTGCCCCGTCCCTCTTTCGTTTCCATTCTCCTTCATCTTTAGTTCCTTTTGTGTAGTTCTCTTATGTCACACTCGTTCTCTCTTTTCCTCTTCATTCTCGCTTTCTTCTATGACATCTCCCTCTCGCATCTCTCGCAAGTTCGCTGTCTCCCGCTCTTTCCGACCGATTTGTTTGGTCATTTCTCTCTCCTCCTCCCCTCTTTCCTTTCTCTTTCATTATCTCTCTCCAGCTCACCTGCTATTGATTTTTACTTCGAGGAGTCGCAGATAAATCTTTTCAATCTCCTAGTACTTGGGCCGGCTCCTCAAGCATCGCTCCAGGCCCCAGATGCACGAAAAACCTCTTGTGTGCCTGCGCAAGTAGCCGCTCTCCTCACTTTTCAGGTTACTGCTGCTGCACTTTAACTCCAGGGAGCTCGTCAGATGCATGCATGCCGATCCTCGCTGCCCCCCTGCTACCCCACTGCTGGGGTCTTTAATGGTGCACTCGTTTATGTCCCCGACCGAGGGCACCTTGGCCACACCACTGCAGCGGTTCGTATTCCTCGAAAGCGTTTGCCTCGAGGTAAATTGCAAACGTGAAGCACTCTCCAAATTTCAGCACACTGTTTATTTACAGTCTGCACCCATTATTGTGTGCCACTGTGCTTGTGCAAGTTAACAAAGCAGTGCTTTCTTTTAGCTACAATCCGATTTTGAAACGCAACGGGCACTTAATTTTCAGGCCACATTTACGGGTTCTTTTTGTAGTAGATGTTTTGTGTTTAGCGCACTTCATTTATTTGTAGCCTGTAAGATGTATTGCTCAATGTTTCTCATTTTTGTATAGAATGAGGGGGAAATGACTTAATCGCCGATAATTCAACCCCGATGCGGAGCGGCGGGGCTGTTTCAGCTGCCTCCCTACTCATTCCTTCTCATCTGTGCTTTTATGGCTCTCTCGCCAGTGTGCATCTCTGCTCCGTGCACTTTCTCCACTTAACGGACCTGGTATGCTGTCCTGCTCCTCTGTACACTTTCTGCTGTGCCACGCTTTTCACACAGAACAGCTATTTTCTCACATGACCGCCTGCCGAGCGGAGCCTCTTTACTTTGTTAGGTTGTTTCTTTCCATAAATGAGCTCCCTGCCGAGATTCATTGCTGCCTCTCCTACTCCACCCTCCTTCAGTAACCATTAAACTTCACATGTAATGTTACCAGGGCAGTGTCATAAACTCAGCACACTAGCAGATCAACACTTTGTTTTTAGATTACTGACTGTGCACTTTGTAGGTCTGGGTACTAATCCTATTTCAAGAAACATAGTTTGCATTTTTAAACATTTGAAATGATGCTGAAGATTTATTTATTACATCTGTATTCGCCACCTAAATTATGTTAGTTATTTCTTTTCCAAGTCATGGCCAGGGCATGGTTTAAAGTGCTGCCTCCAAATTGTATTATCACCTGGAACCCTTAATTTAAGTACTCTGTCTGACAGCATCTCCAGGATCTGTATTTATTTATTTGTTGGAAATGTTGTGGCGGTTTCTGCCTGGTAACTTTGCATCCAACAACTTACTAATGCAATAGGTCTTGCATTTGCGAGAGTTAAACCTATTGGCATTGTAATTGACAATGCCTTTTATTTACGTTTTAAAAACCAACACAAATAAAAGGCAGTGCCATTTACAATGCCAATGGCTCAAACTCTAACAACTGCGAGACCTATTGGCTATGCCAATGCTTGTTTTAAAAGCTGTAAATCTGCACCAAAGCAACATGCATCATCTACAGGTGCACTTTTGTGACTTTATAAAAAGGTCAAGCCTCTAATTTTATTTTCTTTTTGTCCGTAATGTTAGCTACCTTTTAATGGTTTTACACTAATTATCCATTCACCTTTTCTTTTTATATTGGCATGCATCTAACGTTTTATTAGAAGATGCATGAGAAATTAATTTAAAATGGCACCGTAGTTTTCATGGTGCTATTTTCAGTATACATTATATTTTGAAGGCAATCACCACCAATCCTGCTTTCATGTTTATGCATGCATCATCAAGGCGTGTTCTAGAAGAATTATAAATCGTTTCAAATTATGTTTTTATGCTCAAACTAGTGTCAGTAATACAAGCCAAGCGCTCTACTCTCTGCATGTCCTTGGTGTTTGCGCTAATAGTAAATGTATTAGAATTAACCGAATGTACACGTTTAAACCGCTTCTATGTACTAATCAATTCTTGGTTTTAGTGGGAGTCCTACTATGTTTCTGTAGACTGGCAGCTAAAAGATTTGTGTTGCATGGGGTCGGGCCGACTTGTCTACTGGACGACATCTACATTGAAACGTTTTGAATATCACACCAAATGTTTGTGACGTCAGGCGATAGGAGTTCCACATGCCTGCAAAGCGTCTTGGAAGGCTACTTTCCTAGTCGCTATATATGCACGTAAAGTTTTACAGCAGGAAGTATACTCGCATGAACCAGACCCGCCTTTTTTACCCCAGAAGAAAAGGGCTAGTATGAGAGCGCATTTTTTCTTTTATCTAAGGTGGTCTTAGATTTGTATATCAATACATTCTCGGCATCGAAAGTGTTTTCGCACACTTACATATTGGAGCGGTCTTGCCCGTTCTGCCTTAATATAACTAATGAACAGCTTTACATCAGTTATGGGCTTATCCAAACGGATTTAGCCACATCCAAGCAATCCGTTTTTAATATAAATCGTTTCATGTTATCCAAAAACGAATCAATCCTCTACGAGAAAACCAAAGGCTGCAGGGTAAACGTGACTAGCTCGCCAACATCCGTAACCTTGTGTAAGAAAACTAAGACACCATTACTGCTCGTAACTTAATTAGAATTAGGTGCTGCTAAACAAGTGCATGTCACTTGATTAGTAGGAAGTATATACAATTAGACATGTTGCCTAGTTGATATGAAACACCCAGGCTTGTGTAACACATGCCTACATAAAAAGATAGCCGGACCAGTGTTACTTCAAGTTCTGTAAGCGCTCCCAAGTTATCCCAGAGCAAATTGAAGAAATCTAAGAACCACGCATAGGAACAATCAAGTTAGTTTCAGAGAAGAAAAAAATAATCTGTGGATTTACTCGCAGTGCTTTGGTGTTCTTGTGAAGGCATCGAACTGTATTGGATCTTTACAACCTGAATTAGTTTTTCCTGTTAGAGTATTCTATTTTCATACAGGAATAGCTCAAGTTTTGAAGGTCTTGCGGATTGGATACTATATGTATGTCGTGTAGATGGATCTCAATGAAGCGCACACCCAGCTTATGATATTTGAAATTGGAGATGAATGCTGCTAGTACGCATGTTTTGTCCTTTAGGCTGCCCCAAAGGTTTTCTCAAAAAGTAATTTGTTAGTGGGAGCCAATTTTCCTTTCAGAGCGAATAGTATATTTAAAACAGGCAATGATACATTTCTTTAACTGTTGTGTGACTTGCATGCAGTGTTTTCCGAGGCTTCTGGGTATAGTGGTCCAAATAAAGTTCTCTAGGTTTCCTAATCGATGCAGACTCCAGAAAGGTGATGCTGCTATTAAGAGATGAGAATGCTAGCTGTATTTCTAGAAAGTGTAGAAAACATTACGTGGTAAAATAACACCGGCGTGATGATGGTGCTCTGGAAGGAGAACCAATTCAGCAATCTGGTAAAGGAATTTTGATATTGTGTTGCAGTATGGCTTTTGAAAAACTTTCCAGTGAATTAAATCTCCAAGAGATGTTATTTCAGAAAACCGTAAACACTTATTGGCTATTTTAATAAAACTAGTAAAGCTATAATATGATGAGCGAGGCTGAGAAGGCTAAACCTTTTTGACTTAAATCAAGGAAGGTAATGCTGATCCAACTGTTATAGGAAAAATGTTTTTGCAGTGAAGACCTAGAAAAGCCTGTGAAGCAGGAATTGGTCTGGCGAGAGTTTGGATGGGTTTGAGTTTACTTATTGTACTCTTGTGTTGCGCTTTAGCAGGAAACATATCCTCCTGGAGATTGCAAATGTAAACATTAGTTGTGCATATAGTTAAAGGTAATGCATTATGACTATACGTTTTTGAAATGTCAAAGTTTGATGGAAAAGTGCACTACAACCATAAAAAATGCATCTCATTCCTAGTCATCGGAGTTCATGGAGTATTAAGACCATTCCATTGAGTTCACCAACCCCATTTATTTCTCTTATCAGCAATTGTATAACTAAATTCTACCATTTGTATTGTCTTGTACTGCTCTGTGAAATCTGGAAGGAATTTTCTTTGAACGTTCTTTGTGATCTGGTGTTGGATTAGTGATATTCTAGGTGTTCGATTAAGTTGTGATTATTTTTATTTATTTTTATTCCTTCAGATGGACATCCTTTTGTTGCATATGTTAAAGGACTGTTTTTTTTTTTGTTCCAACAGAGTTTTTGTCCATTTCTCAGCCAGAATTGCCTGTGGAGTTGTTCGGTTTTGTGCTGTAGAAACAAAATACATGTACTGCTTAGTGGTTTAGGGGCTTGTATTGTCCTGAAGATGTTGTACAATCGTAGTAGTTGTAGACCTTGCCTTATATGGTGCATGCACTGTCACTTGCAAGAAATTTGGATTACTTACTGGGGGCATAGAGCCTGCCCACTGCTTACCATTGGTTAGCTTAATTGTCCTGCAGTTTCCAGAGGCAGTGAATAGGTCTTGGACAGAGTGGGTCTGTGGGGCACCAGGCTCCCATTAAATAAGTTGGCCCACCTCCAAGAAAGGTAGTTACAGCAGTGTAAGGTGTATTACATGGTATGAATGATTAAATAAATAGCCAGCCACCCTTTCCCAAAAGGGCATTAATGGGGACCTACTGATGCTGACGAAAGCCACTAAATTGAGGTGCATGACAAAAACTAGTTTATTCCACTTAACCTCTTCAGTGTGGCGCAAATTCCTGCGCTGTGCTGAACGTTCTATTGGGCTTATGGACTCATGACGGAACGGTTCCGTCATGAGCACAGGCCAACCGATGCTCATGACGGAACCGTTCCGTCATGAGCACCGAAGGGGTTAAGGGCCAAGGAGTGATGCATCTTGAAAAAGTCCGTTTCCCCCAGTTTTTGACCTTGCCAGATGGAACCATGAATAACTACTGATTTGAGCACCAACTGGGCAATTTTAAAGATTACATCATATAGATGGATCTCACACCCTCTTTCCTTTAAAATTGCTCCCTTGTGAGGAAAGCGTCAAAGCATGCCCAACCCTCAGATTGCCGGAAAGAACTCTGATGAAGCATGCACTGAATAACATCAGTGAGTGAATTTTTTAAGAAAAAGGTCTTTCCTCTCTCCAGTAGGGCCCCCTAGATGACTCTTGGTTCAGTCTCTTGATTGTGACACTGTATACGAGGAGAGTGAGTCACAATCTGTTTCCCTCTTCCCTCCATTTCCTGATTTTTACATAGATATATTGTCACTCATTTACTGGCTCTTCTTCGGTCAGCGCGTGCCGTCTCCACTTCTCTTAATGTGTTTTGTCCCTACCATGAAGCCTCAGATGTTAAGATGTTAATAGGTCTTTGAGATGTTAATCTCCATGTTAATGATTACTCTGACATCCGTATACGTTAGTCTGAGCCTGCCATGTACTTAATCATGCGAAATCAGTGATAGGGCGCACTTAACAAACTGGATAAACTACCAGTTTCTTATTAGGTCGATAGCTCAATTTCAGACCGCCTTAGAGGTTTTTTGGTCTGATCACAAAGCCATCTCATTTAAAATCTTTAAAGCACCTCTGTCTTAACCCCCCCCCCCCCCCCAACAAAAAAAACAGTCTGCTTGTTTGGCCCCTGTGGTCCAAACTTAATGTTCAGCAGTTTGCGCCCATACTTTAATTTAAGGCACCTCTGCTTCTACCAGTACAGATTGTTCAACAACTCGCTCACCAATAGCCTGAATACCACAATACGGTCTGAATTCTGTAAATCTCTTTGGGCTTCTTGTTCCATACCCTGGTATACCAACGATCACTCAGTAGCCAAACGTCGCTGTCTGGAGGCAATCATGCAAACTAGGTAACTAAGCCATATATAATCATGGCCACTGGAATTATACAATTCTGTTGCTGCGTTTTTTTTGGCATAATTAATGATTTGCCACATCTGCTGCCTAATCTTCAAATTTTAGCAAAAAACAAAGTAGTTTCCAGCTTAAATGGATCAACTGTTACTATAAACCTGGTAAGACCTTCGCATGCATTGGAAGATCCTTCGAAGATGGTTACCTGGTCATCTTCCAGTTGCTTATTTGTGTATTTGATTGTTAAATTGGGTCGAATGAGTTGACAGCTTCCCAGACAGTATTACCATGTGTAAAAAAACAAGCATTTACAATGCAATAGGTCTCACACAGACATTATTTTGAGCTATTGACATTGTAAATGACCTTTTTTTGTTGTTGTAAGTCATCAATAAAATGCATTTTAATTTAAAATGGCAATAGCTAAGGGGAAAAAAGCACTAGATAAAACATGAAAAGGAAATTAATAAAGCGGAAAAGAAGAAGGGAATGAGAACGAAAGAAACAGAATATGCCTGACCTTGCCTCCTCTTGCGGAGCCGAAGGTGCGCACCTTGGAGATGTCCACCAGGTTGCCATTGCACAGGCCGTGGTTCTTGCTGGGGCTGCTCAGCCTCTTGCTCGCCGAGGGCCTGTCAGGTGCGGCTCCCGCGCCTGCCGCTTCTGCTGGATCAGCCCGCCGGCAATGGCAGTCGCCATGGGCGCCGCCCACCGTCAAGGGAAGGAACGGAGGACTTATTAGCCCCGCTGCCGAGCCATGCTATCCCTGCTGCCACTGGTCACCGGCACCCAGTCCCCTTGCATACTGCTGGATACCGCGCGGTAACTGTTGATTACTTTTTAATTTGTGGAACAAGTCTGGTTTCTATGAGAAATAAAGATATTGTTCCCACTAAGTTGTATTAAGGGCACACGTGTCCGGTGAAGCAGGGTAAGTGTCAGTGCAGTGGGATAAGCGCTAGAAACAAGCACACTGGTGCAGAAGCACCTCAGTGAGCTGAGCCCCATGGAACAGTGCTCAACATGAAGGCCAATGCTCCCAAGGGTAGTTCGAGGAAAGAGCGCACCAGCAGCTATCTGAAGGATCTGGGGGAGAAGAGACTCAAAAAGCCATCACGCCAACTGGCATAAAAACAGTGGCACCGCCTGCGTTTAATGTTCAGATTACTGCGCATGCGTTGGAAGGGTCCAAACAAAAGCCAGGGCACGTTTACACTGTGCGGTATACTGGATACGCGATGCACTGACTCTAGGAGCGTTGGTCACCTTCCGAACGCTCATGGTTCAGACAAAGGCCAGGGAGACGCGTCATGTGCCCGCATACTGCGCCGCACACCACCTACTAACCTGTTCCCAAAATCCCAGCGCACACTAACATACTGAGCTGAGCCCCATTGAACAGTGCTCAACATGAAGGCCAACGCTCCCAAGGGTGGTTCGAGGAAAGAGCGCACCAGCAGCTATCCCAAGGATCTGGGGGAGAAGAGACTCAAAATAGAAAAGCGTTCACGCCAACTGCAATAAAAACAGTGGCACTGCCTGAGTTTAATGTTCAGATTACTGCGCATGCGTTGGAAGGGTCCAAACAAAAGACAGGGCACGTTTACACTGTGCGGTACACTGGATACGCGACGCACTGACACTGGGAGCGATGGTCACCTTCCGGACGCTCATAGTTCGGACGAAGGCCAGGGGGTTACAGGCTGCACTTTTACATCAATCTACCGGGAGACGCGTCATATGCCCGCATACTGCGCCGCACACTACCGACTGACCTGTTCCCAAAATCCCAGCGCACACTAACATACTGAGCCTCAGTAGGGTTAACAATCCTCCAGTTTCAATACATCAGACCCAATTACACATGCAGCTGTTCTAGCCTGCTGAACTCTCGAAGGACACAACAAATCCGGAAGCAGATAACTCCTTGACATCAGATTACCTTTTGAGTGCCAAATCGGCTTTAACGATTGTCTAATCAGGTCGGATCTCACTGCCCTGTCCTGCCACTGGCAGCCACTTTGTTGCGCAATTGTCAACCCCTGCTAGCAGCCGAGGATGCTATACAATTGCACATACCACATACACACACACACTTCAAAGTGTGGGTGCAAAGACCCTGCAAAAAGTTGCAGATCGCACATCCACAATGACTGCGTGACAGAGTGAAGTCAAAAACAGCCAATGACATGACGTGGTGCACGCAGTGCAGACAGGTCCGACACAAGCGCTCACCATTGTGGCAAGGCCGCTGCTTGTTTATATTTGCATCGCACTTTCACTTTAACCTCTTTGATGCGCGTCAAATTCCCCCCCGTAACGGCAAATTTGACGCGTGTGCAGATCGGAAGGCCCTGGCCGTCCGACGCACACGCCCACCGTGACGTTGGACACATGGAAGGGGTAAGTGAAAGCGCGATGCAAAAATAAACATGCGGTTGTCTTGAATAAAGACGAGTGAAACACACTAACACGCCTCCTTTAGATAACAAATACCCTCATGTCACACTTTCATGGCCCCTTTAGGTAAGAAATTGCTTTGCGAGAGCTGCAAAGCTGACGGTCCAGTCCGGATGGGCGCGACTAAAAGGAGAAAGGGCGGTAATGAAAAAGCATCCCTTTCAACTGGAAGCCAGCGTTTAGCATAAACGCTGATGCGAGCCAATGAAAATGATGGGCGGGTCTTCAAGTCCCCTTCTGAAATCTCCTCATCCACAATATCTCTTGCAGAGCGAACAGCGCATGTGCGCTGCAACGCTAGGCGAGACCTAAAAATTATGAAGTAATGCTATCAAAACCTAATTTGCCTTTACTTGCCGCAAAATTTGGTGCTTCCCTGTCGCATAATTCTAGTGGGCCTGCCTATAATACACACATGCAGAAGAAACAAAAAATGTCCAGAGCTATCTATTATCACAAGTATATTCTCTGTCAAAAACCTTCTGAAAGAGCTCTTGTTTTCTTTTTCTCTGGAACAGCTTAACTCATACAGCTTTCAGAATATTTTGAAAACGAGATGGTAAACTTCTCATCACTGTTGGCTGAGACCCGAACAATTCTTCTCCAAAGCGATTGAAGTGTATCACTCATAAAGCTGACATCCAGTTCCCTCTGTGGTTCTCTTTCACTTCGATCAACCAAGGCCACTGTGATTGTTGAACTCAACTCCATGTCAGGCTCGACTGTAGATCCTGCCCTGTTAAGATTGTCAGAGCGGTGTCACCGGCTCTAATTATTTTTCTCACAGCTCTTTAATTCATTGCTTAGATGTGAATTTGTTGCTGTTTGTTGTTGCGACGCCTTTTGTGGATGGTACCAAAGCTTATTATGCTTTAGTCCGCATATTGCTGATCCATTGATTGGCTTTCATGTCAGTCTTGTTTGCTTGCTTTTTCTTAAGCTAAACTTTCTCTTTTGTTTGCTCTTCCCCAGGAGCATAGCTTCTATACCATCCTTTTGATTGGATGACTGTAGTGCTTACGTTCAGGCAACAACGTATTTTCTTTTGCTTCTGGCAATCCATGGGAGTGCATGTGTTTAGTTATGTCCTTAGTGTGATGCCTTCTCTCCTTTACCCCCTCCAACTGTTTCTTTCCCCTCTCCCAAGAAGTCTATTGCTACCTTCTCAGCTCCGCTCAGCTCTCATGCTCTTTTTAGTGTTTTTCAAGCCTTTCTAGTGTACTTCTCCCCCGTCATGTTCCTCCCTTCAGTCCCCACTCCCTCTGACCCTCCATTGTCCGAATTCCTGCCCCCCCCCCTCTGTTGCTCATTTGCTTTCAAACAGCCCCTCGCATCCTCCATTCTTAGTTTGCGTGCCCACATCCCCTCTCTCCTGCCCTTTGTTGTTAATCTGCTTGCTCCAGCCCCTCCCGTGCACCCTCTGATGTCAGTGTGCTTACTGCTTCGCCACCTGCTTAGTTACCTACTGCCCTCCCAGTTGCCTAGGAGGGGGGTGCAATAAAAAGCTCCTTGGCTGTGAGTAGTATTTTAATTTTTTTAAATTTTATTAAAAACATTTCTCCCCCCACTTGCAACCTTGTCTCCTAACCTCCCTCACGCCATGTTGCTACCCACCGTCCTTCCCTCTCTCCTTGTTGACTCGGATGAGTGAGAAATAAAAGAACAAGCATTTGCAATGCAATAGGTCTCGCATTATTTAAGTTTGAGCTACTAGTACTGTAAATGGCAATGTTTTTATTTTTATTTATGCACTATTTTAATTTTTTTTGCATAAAAAGGTAGCTAAAACAGAACACGACTACCATTTTGAACTGTTTCCCTCCCGTAAATTCCCCCTCGTAATACCTGGAGAGATTTGTGAGAGAAGAACTCCAGGTCCAAGCTCAAGTTGCACTTGACTCAGAAACTGTGAAACTGGCTCAAACCCAGTTTGCGCTCAATCTCTTATTTAGCAGAGGATTCAGAATTATATATATTTAATTAATGTACTTTGTCCATTTTAACAACACTTTAGCATTTTGACCTTCATGTGTTCTTCTGATTGGTCGAGCAAACGTGGAAGTGCTTAAGCTAGAGTGGCCAAGCTGGAAAACATTCTAGAACGTTCCTGGATTTGCCAACAGAAAGTGAGCTACATACACAGCGAATGCAGTCCAGAAACAGACGACGACATCTTTACAGCGAAACTAAGGAGAGATCAGTTCGCGTGATTGACAGCATATTAGCATAACTGTGACGAGACAGAACAGCGATCACTGCAGTCAAAAGAAAACAAGGAAAAGCAAAAACTCACCGCCGCAGCCCGGCTCGAACAGGAAGCCAGGCAACCTGTGTTGGGACGGGGGTGGGGCCGCAAAAAGACAGGAAGCAGACGGGAGCCTACCCCGCGCTCCTGTGCCCGTCAGCCGGAAGATTGCCGGAAGATTTGCGTGCCAGCTAGCGGGGCTCCTGTGCTCGTGGAGAGCCCCGCCTGCTGCTGAGGATGACCCGCTGCCTGCCGAAGGAGAGAGGGAAGGAGAGAGGGACACACGAAAAGAACTCGGTGAGTGGGGTGTGAGGGGGGGGGGGACATGTGCGCACGTGTGTGTCTGTGTGTGTGCGTGTGTGCCTGTGCGTGCGCGTGTGTCTGTGTGTGTGTATGTATGCATGCGTGCGTGTGTAAAAAAATCCGATGACTGGTGGGGGGGTTGCAAAGTGAAAGTAAGCAGCGCGTGTGTATGTGCGCATGCGTGAGTGCTGTGTATGCGTGTGCCTGTGATGTGCGCATGCGTGAATGTTGGTGCGCGTGCAAGCAGCTGAATCCAGCCGGGGAGAAGCGCGTGACAGTTTTTTGTCCGTCATTCCCCCGTGTCAGCTCGCTATAAGTCTCCGACCCTGGACGCATCCTTCGGATGCGAATTCCAGGGCGAGACCTAAAAAGAGCTGATATAATGGGAAACATTTGATCCACAAAGTACTGCAAAAACTGTTTGCATTTTCTTTGTCATCTTCATATTATATGGATCAGTGTTATTCATCTTCAAATCAGATTTATTGTACCTTTGGAGCATCATCACAGTATGTAGTTACAGAGATTGCACAAAAAGTACTTAACTCGATCCATTAAAAATACATTAAAATTCAATTTTATTTAAAATACATGTCCGAACAGCAAAAGAAACAACACAAGACGGAAACGTTTTTTTGCTTCTGTTTTTTGACAGTATTGATTGGGCCAGACTCTGTCCAGCTCACGGCCCTTAGAAAATGGAAAGTCTGCCACGGGTTCAGCCTTAATGTTTTCGAAACTGATGTGATTTATTTTTCAGCTTCCACTGCTCATCATTCGGAACTCAGTCATCTCTGCTACCAAACGCCCACTTCTGATAGATACATCTGCCGTGTGGATTCCTCACCTTGTGAATACCCCCTTGCGTCAGCAACATTCGGAAATTCTTTTTTCGTAGCCTCGCGCCGACGTGGACTCCTGACGTCATAGAGACACGACCTCGCTCGCGACTCCGCTGACGTCACCGACGCCTATAATAGGCCCACGCCGGCGTGATGACATCAGTTCCCTTTTTTCCGCGTCGTCGACGCTAACGGTTATCGGGAATCTCTGTAGCCAACAGATACTTTGTTGTCTTTATTATTAACATTTTCTGCGTCTCTGTATCCTGTCTCTTCGACAATGTCTTCAAAAAAGACCGGCTTCAAGCCCTGCAGAGAATGCGGCAAAATGATGTCCATTACCGACCCACACAGCGACTGCATCTGGTGCTTGAGTTCGGACCATGATGTGGAGGACTGCTCTTCGTGTAAGAAAATGAACCCGAAGGCCCTGAGAGAGAGAGAGGCGAAGCTCCTGGTGGCTAAAATGAAAGCTGGAAAAGGAAAATCGTCGAAGTCTCGTTCTCGAAGGGCGAGGTCGAAGTCGAGATCGAGGTCCAGGTCTAGATCTAGAGGAAGGTCGTCTTCGAAGTCGGCTTCGGACCATGTTTCGAAGAAGAGGAAACATAAGAAGAGGAGACATGAGTCCCGACGTCGTTCTGGTAAGGAGTCGGGGTCGAGGTCACCGAAGGTTCGTTCGAAGGTGGTGACCATTGAAGTTTCGGATCCAGAACCTGAAGGTGAGGCTTCCCCTTCTGAGTCACGGGCGCCGTCTCCGTCTCCGACTCCGAATCCGGCTCCGAATCCATCTCCGGCGCCGTCCCCGGTCCGAGATGAGGATGAGCCTCATGAGGATGAGGGTTCCGAGCCCTTAAGTGAGCCGAATCCGAACGCTCCTCGAGACAGGCCTGAAGGTTTTCATCCACCATTTCCTGCCCCAGGCCAGGACCCTTCTGCGTTTCTCAACGCGATGTATGGAGTCTTTTCGAGGTCATGGTACCCCTCTGGTGCACCTTCGGGTCCCATGGGTCCTTTGGCGTTTAACTTAGGAGTCCCTCACTCCTACCCTCCGGCTCCGTTTATGCCTTACATGCCGGCTCCGACGCCGCCGTGGCATTTTCCGGCTCCACCGAAGCCGTCGACGCCGGTTCCGGCTTCGCCAGCTCCGGGTCGACCTAGAACACATCCCTCTGAACCTGCGGATTCGATCCCGACGTCGATTCCGAATCCGTCGGAGCCGATGGTGGATCCGAGGGCAAAACGGGTCAAGATGAGATCCAGAAGAGAGGCTCAGCGCCTTCTGGAGGAAAGGAGGTTTTTGGACTCACAATCTGATCTCGAGGAGGGTGAGTTGGATGAAGATACTTTTGAAGATTTGGCAGAAGCAGGAAGCCTGGATTTCTCTCCAGAGTGGGAGTTACCATCAGGTTCTAGTACTCCTTCTAAGGACATTCAACCCTATCATTTGATTATGAGAAAGGCTGCCAGTCTGCTTAAGTTGACTTTGCCTACAGCAGAATTCAAATCTAATATTCTGACTGAAGTACTCCATTCTCCGAGTTCAGTGGTGGAACCTCTTCTTCCTTTCAATGAGGCTCTAACAGAGCCCATTCTGGAGGTGTGGAAAAAACCTTTGTCTGCTCCAGCTGTCTCTAAAAGTGTAGCCAGAAGATACAGGGTTGCCCCTGATGATCCTGCCTTTTTAACCTCTCACCCTTCACCGGAGAGTTTGATCATTCAGGCTGCATGCTCCAAAAAGAACATTAGTGCTTTCCCTCAGGTTCCTTTTGAGAAGGAAGCAAAGAAGCAGGATCAGGTGGCAAAGAAGTCCTTCTCCTCTGCCAGTATGGCATTGAAGTCATCAAATGCCACTTGCTTGATGGGGAGATATTTACACGCTCTGATGGACTCTTTACATGTTCTGGTTCCAAAAGTTCCTGATGACAGCAGGAAGGATTTTGAGGAAGTCATCTCTGACGCTCAGGCAGCGGCTCGCCAGGTCATTCAGAGCGGTTTGGATACTGTAGACTCTGTGGCGCGCATTATGGGCACTGCTGTCGCTACTAGGAGGTCTGCCTGGTTGAAATCCTCTGACTTTTCGGCTGATGTTCAGGCGACATTATTAGATCTTCCTTTCGATGGTTCAGGCCTTTTTGGGAAGAAGGCTGATGCGGCCCTTGAGAGGTTTAAAGATTGCAAGGCGACTGCTAAATCCCTGGGTCTCCAAATGAGAGGTTCTTCAACTGGCAGAAGATTCAGAGGTTTTGGCCGTCCTGCCTTTCGGAATTCCCGGCAAGGCCAGCAGCAGCAGCAGCAACAACAGCAGCAGCAAAACTCCTTATACAGGTCCTACAGGGGAAAGCAAAGAGTGCGTCCTCGTGGACGTCAGATCTCTTCCTCCTCCACTTCCTCCAACCCTCCTGCCCCTGAGAAGCAGCCCTAGATCCGACATTCAGGATCATGTGGGTCCGGTTGGGGGCCGGCTTACCCATTTTCTACAGGATTGGGAATCGGTTACGTCAGATCTTTGGGTTCTCAATCTTGTAGAAAATGGGTATGCCCTTCCCTTTCGGGAATTCCCTCCCAATTTCCCTCCTTGCCAAGGGTATTGCTCCGAGGAGCATCTGTCTCTTCTGCAAGAGGAAGTTTTAACTCTGATAAGAAAGGGTGCGATAGAGGTGGTCCCAGAGCAGGAAAGGGGTCAGGGATGCTACTCCCGGTATTTCCTGATTCCGAAGAAGGATGGCAGGCTTCGTCCAATCCTGGATCTCAGGATCTTGAATCTCTATCTGAAACAGGAGAAATTCAAGATGCTCACCCTTGCTCAGGTTCTTCAAGCGCTGCAAGAAGACTGGATGGTGTCACTCGACTTGCAGGATGCTTACTTTCACATCCCAATCCTGAAGTCGCACAGGAGGTATCTCCGTTTTACGGTGGGATCGCAGCACTACCAGTTTGCGGTCCTTCCGTTTGGACTTACTACTGCGCCTCGAGTCTTCACCAAGGTGATGGCAGTGGTGGCGGCACATCTCAGAAGGTCAGGGATTCCGGTATTCCCTTATTTAGACGACTGGCTGATCAAAGCGGAGTCGTCAGAGAGAGTGCTCCATCATTTGCGGGAGACAACCCAGTTGTTGTACAGGTTGGGTTTTTCAATAAATGTACCCAAGTCTCACCTGGTGCCCTCCCAGCGCAACCTGTTCATAGGTGCGGTACTGGACACAACCGTATGTCGTGCATTCCCTCCCCCTCAAAGGATTCGCGACATACGGGAGATGATTCCTTTGTTTTACAATGGAGCGGTCGTTCCAGTCCTGAAGGTCCTTCGCCTGCTCGGTCTGATGGCTTCATGCATTCTGTTGGTCAACCATGCACGCTGGCACATGAGGGCGCTCCAGTGGTGTCTCCGCAGGCAGTGGTATCAGCACAGCGGAGACCTCAGGGAGTCAGTGAGGATCTCCAGAGAAGCTGCAGCGGATCTGTCTTGGTGGGGCGTGGAAGGCAATCTGTCCCAAGGAAAGCCTTTTCAACTTCCCCCATCGGTGGCCACGGTGATAACGGATGCATCCACTCTCGGGTGGGGTGCTCATCTGGGGGATCTGGAGGTCAAAGGCCTTTGGTCTCCAGAGGAAAGGTTGCTTCACATCAACCTTCTAGAATTGCGGGCGATACGTTTGGGGCTCAAGGCCTTCCTCCCTTCCCTTCGCAGTCGGTCTGTTCAAGTCCTGACGGACAACACGACTGCGATGTGGTACATCAACAAGCAGGGAGGAGTAGGGTCGCAGTGTCTCTGCAGAGAGGCTCTGCGTCTCTGGTCCTGGGTTCAGGACCATCAGATTTGTCTGATGGCAAATCATCTGGCCGGTGTTCTGAACGTTCGTGCAGACAGTCTCAGTCGGCAGTTCTCTGCCGACCACGAGTGGAGGCTGCACCCGGAGGTGGTTCACGACATCTTTCAGATGTGGGGGACTCCTCGGGTGGACCTGTTTGCCACTCGCGAGAATGCGCACTGCCTGTCGTTCTGCAGTCTCCAGTATCCGATGCAAGGAGCCTTGGGGGACGCGTTTCAGTTGAGTTGGAAAGATCAACTCCTTTACGCGTTTCCCCCCATACCCTTGATTCCTCGGGTTCTGAGGAAGATTCGCCAAGACCGGGCCCAAGTCATATTGGTCGCTCCGGATTGGCCAAGAAGGGTGTGGTATACAGATCTACTCCACCTCTCCTCTCACCCGCCGCTCCGTCTCCCTCTCAGGGCAGATCTCCTCTCTCTGATGGAGGGGCAGGTTTTACACCCCCACCTCCAGACATTGCACCTTCATGCCTGGAGATTGAGCGGGGCAACCTGAATTCCTTTTCCCTCCCGCCTGACGTTGTGGATGTCATCTTGTCAGCCAGGCGTGACTCCACTAAGTCCATCTATTCTTATAGATGGGCGAAATTTGTCACGTGGTGTGGGGAAAGGTCTGTTGATCCTTTGAGGGCCCATTTGTCTAATGTTCTACAATTTGCTCTTTCTTTGGCGCGGCAGGGTCTGGCGGTTGCCACGGTAAAGGGTTACCTGTCGGCGCTGTCGGCTTTTCTCTGCTTGCCTGACCAGCCCTCTCTTTTTAAGTCTCCTGTGGTCTTAAGGTTTTTGAAGGGTCTTACTAATATGTTCCCTCCTTCACCTTTCATTGTGCCTCAGTGGGATTTAAATCTTGTATTGACCTTTTTGATGGGGGCTCCCTTTGAGCCTCTCCACAAATGTCCCATGAGGCTTCTTACCCTTAAGACAGTCTTCTTGGTGGCAATAACCTCGGCAAGGAGGGTTAGTGAGCTTCAAGCTCTTAGCTCCAAGCCCCCATTCCTGACCATTCATGTTGATAGAATGGTTCTTAGGACCAGGGCTGCTTTTCTGCCTAAGGTGGTAACTCCCTTCCATCTAGGACAGTCCATTACCCTACCTACCTTCTATCCTCCCCCTCACCCTTCCAAGGAGGAGGAGAGACTGCACCGTCTGGACCCTAAGAGGGCGGTGTCCTTTTACTTGGACAGATCCAAGGACTTTCGCTTGGAGGACCAGCTCTTCGTTGGATTTGCTGGCTGCAAGAAAGGAAGGGCGGTCCATAAAAGGACTTTATCGAGATGGATCGTCCTCTGCATAAAGATCTGCTACTCTTTGGCCGGTAAGGAACCACCAGAGGGTATAAGGGCTCATTCAACTAGAGCTAAGTCTTCAACCTCAGCATTGGCTAGAGGTGTGCCTGTGGAGGATATTTGTAGGGCGGCGACTTGGTCTTCCCTCCACACTTTCGCGAAGCATTACTGCTTGGATTCCGAAGTGAGGAGGGACGGCCATTTTGCGCGCTCTGTCCTTCAGGATTTCCTGGTTTAGAAGAGTGGACACCCTCCTCCGGGAGTGGGGACTGCTGTGGGACTCTATTCACAAGGTGAGGAATCCACACGGCAGATGTATCTATCAGAAGAACAAGTTACTTACCTTCGGTAACGCTTTTTCTGGTAGATACTATATCTGCCTGTGGATTCCTCACCGACCCACCCGCCTCCCCGTTGTCCACTCTTCTATGCCAGAGTTACTGTAGTGTAATATATATATATATTTTATTGTCAAGGAAATGTTTCAGTTGCTTTCCTGCTTTTGCTTAACACTGTGTGTTTTGCCTTGAGTACTGTGTACTGTGTATACTTGTATATTTCTACTGTCATTGGTCCGTCCGTGTGCCTCGATGGCACGGAAAAAAGGGCGGAACTGATGTCATCACGCCGGCGTGGGCCTATTATAGGCGTCGGTGACGTCAGCGGAGTCGCGAGCGAGGTCGTGTCTCTATGACGTCAGGAGTCCACGTCGGCGCGAGGCTACGAAAAAAGAATTTCCGAATGTTGCTGACGCAAGGGGGTATTCACAAGGTGAGGAATCCACAGGCAGATATAGTATCTACCAGAAAAAGCGTTACCGAAGGTAAGTAACTTGTTCATCTTCTCCCTCTACCAATAAGAAAGGAGTGCAGTTTGTCTTGATTTTACACAGCGGAGCCAGGGATGTGCGGGTACCAAGGAATTCAGGGTTTAGATTTAGAATGAAATACTCCCTGTATTGCGGCGGCACGATTTGTTCCTCGCTTTTAGATAAATCGACGTCGTTGTCCTTGACTTGCGGCCGCCTATTCTCGAGGAACACAAGGAGCTCGCGCATCACAGAGGAGGTCGCTCATTGGCCCCCACCCCTTCTCCTCCGGGAAATGACAGCGGGTGTCAACGTGAGAGAATACGCTGCTCCACGTGCTAATGATTTCCAAGTTCATTATTTTTCACTTGTTAACTCTCTTGATTATCTACGTTCAATACTTGGAGTGACTCTTTCCGGGAGCTGCACAGTGTCACGAAGTCCTTGTGCGAATGTCAATAGTTCAGCCCGGAATAGCTACCAAGGCCGTTCTTTTCATTTCCTTGTTGCAGATTATTCGTGGCATCTGACTCGCTGCAGATATTCTAATATTTTTTTGTTCCTTCTCGTCACCTGGGTAGCAATTGTGAGTGTAATTGTACATTGCATTATATAGCGCTTACTATCCCCGACGATGAGTCGAAAGCACTCCATAACCCAACAAGGGTTATGAAAACATGTTCTTTGCTCACATAGATTGATTATGCACTCAGCTGTCTGTTGTACGTGCACCACAATATGCTTACAACGTGTGCAGTCTCCGAAGCTGTACGTCGTTACCGAAAGCACAGTGACAGTCCAGTATGCAAATAAACACAGTGCTAGGTGCTTGTGTGCTGACAAAATGGCCGTCTCTTCATCGCGGGCGCACTCTGGAAGTCAGGCAGCCTTTGTTTGGACGTGGGCGGGGCTTGTTAAAGAAACAGGAAGT
Source organism: Lissotriton helveticus (assembly GCF_964261635.1). Taxonomy (NCBI): domain Eukaryota; kingdom Metazoa; phylum Chordata; class Amphibia; order Caudata; family Salamandridae; genus Lissotriton; species Lissotriton helveticus. The sequence goes on along the minus strand of NC_136072.1, from coordinate 238,525,489 downwards.
AACCGCCGAGGAGGACGTCCGAAACATGCAGGCTCCACGCTGAAGTCCCGGGGCGCTTCAGAGAGACCGGGCGAAAGAGCGAGGGCAGACTGCATGGCAACAGAGGCAACACGGGGCTCCCGAGTGGTGAGGAGACCCCTGCGGCGTGCCAAAAGACGGCCCAGGAACCTGCACACCGAGCCGGTAAGTGAGAGCTTGCAGGCGGGGCGGGGCGCGGGGGGGGGGGGGGGGGGATTGTCTGTGCGTGTACTCGTGTGTGGGCGTGGCGGCGGGGGGCGGGCCTGGGGAGGTGTAGTGTGTGTCTGTATGTGTGCGCTCGTGTCTGCCTGCGTGTGCATGTGTTGTGAACAGCCTGCTCTGTGTGTGTGTGTAGGTGCGGCGGCGAAGGGGGGGGGAGGGAGGAGGTGTGGCTGTGACTGTGATGTACGCGGCTGTGATGTGCGCATGCGTGAGTGTGCGCGTGCAAGCAGCTGAATCCAGCCGGGGAGAAGCGCGTGACAGTTTTTGGTCCGTCATTCCCCCGTGTCAGCTCGCTATAAGTCTCCGACCCTGGACGCATCCTTCGGATGCGAATTCCAGGGCGAGACCTAAAAAGCAGTTGACAATGACCAGAGCTGACTGAGTCAGAGAGGTCTTTAAATCACTTTCAGCCACTGCACAGCAGATGCGCTGCTGTAAAACATGGCTGCAAAACATTGACCGCCAATAGCTTTCGTAGGTGAAATCTATTGGCTTTCACAATACCTCCTTCCTTTTCCTTAACTGCCCCTTGCTGCAGACTGTTAGCCACTCTATGGTGTTCAGTTGCTTCATAGACCGGAACATCCTTCTGCACTGCTCTATTGCTCCCGTATGCCCCCTTTTTCTGTTTTTTACTAGAACTCGTGAACTACAATATGCTGCTGGGCAGCTTTTGTCTTGATAATGTACTTTCCTCAATCAACTTTTTACTTTTTCATTTACCACTCCGAGATGGGTGTTCACATTGTTGAACAAAAGAAATATTGTTTAAAAAGAAAAAAACCTGCCATCTGCATCATACTGGTGACACCTATTCCTGTATAAGTGAACTTGGTGGGGGCTATTGGGCAAAAAAAAGTACCTGCAGCATCTAGATTGTATTATAATTGCATTTATATAGCGCTTACTACCCCTGATGAGGTGCCGAAAAAGCGCTTCGACGAGTAGCACGCTATTCCGGAACCCATAAGGGATTAGTGGTGAATTAGTAAAATGAAAATATGAAAGTAATTTGAGCGGGGGATGTTTTAGTTATTTGGATTGACACGGATGGTGGAGGGATAGAAGGGGGGGAACTTGCATTTATATATCGCCTGCTACCCTTGATGGGATGCTGAAGCGAGTAACATGCCTATTCTTTGTGAAAGATGCACAGGCATACGTGTTCAGGCTCAGGCCTGTCATGTTGGGTGCGGTGAATGATGGTTTTAAAACATTTTTTTTTAACTAACAGTAGTAGAAGCAACCAAAGCCAAAAAGTCAACTACATCCTTTATAAGGGCAAGACCATTTGTTTTTGCCAATGCTTGATTAAACTGTTTCTGGCAAACTCATTTCATCTTTAATAAACGTGATAAATCTAATGGATGAGTTAATTTTTTTTCTTGTGGTCTGCAAATTTGATTTTTAAGAATCAACTGCTTGCTACGGACACCTGCTGTGATCGTCAGGGTCTTCTCATCCTTTGGTCCATTGGTTAATAAGTTGTGTACCACGAAATTTGTTAATATTAACATCTTTTAATTCATGTTGTTAGAAACACCAAAACGTCTGCATGGTGCGCTACAAAAGTCTCATTTGAAGTAGGACAGTGATATTAACGTATTTTGCTTATATATGGCACTATGTATATTTTGAACCTATACTGTAACATGACGTTTTTAAAAGTTAAAAGTCTTGTTAAATTTAAACACATTTTTTTTCTTTTGCCAGCCTGCTGAAATAGATGTACTGATAGGAAAAGACCGTGAGGGATTTTTCACTGGCGGTTTGACTATTGGTGGAAAGAAGTGCTCTGTGATCAGAGATAGTATGTTTATTGACAATGACTGCACAATGGACATCAGGACGAAGAGTCAAGGTGGTGAGCCAACATACAATATTTCTGTCGGCAGAGCTGGAAGAGGTAACCTTCAGTTTGTGAACTGTGTGCATGTGTTTTTGTTTCCGTCTGTACTTTGATAAATCAGCTATTATTACAGATTATTTTGCTTGTTATTCTGGCGAAATAATATGTTGGAAGGATTAAGTTCTCAACACCCATAGGGGAGAGAAATATATTTTGATAACAATCACCCGAGTGTTGGCTATGGAAAGTAAATATTAATAGGTTTTGTTCTTGGTTGTCGCTTATATGGGAAACATCTGTATCGGAATTAGGAGTCGTAGAAGGGTGGTATAAGAAATGTTGAAATGCTTCAGGTTCTAAATGAAGCACAAACAGGTGGCAAATGCTTGAATGTTAAAGAATGTATTTTTGGTAAGCAACCTTTGGGTCTTGATCGTGTCTACATTGACATTCATAAGCACTGAACTGAGTAGTTCTGTTAGGGTGGGATTCTAGATCACTTTTCAAAATAAATGACTGTAAAGTCATTTGAAAAGACTAGTAGAAAAACACAACAATTTTCTAACCTGTCTTCAAACTAGGCTTGTTAAATTGTTGTTTTATGTAAAAACTACAATTTAGTCTAATGAAGAAACTAGCAGAGATCTAAGTCCACTTTAGAAAACAAATTAGATCAAAGACTAAAATATAGAATCCCAGAATGGGGTTCTATTACCTAAAAAGTCCTGTGCCACAACAGGTCAGGTTGATTATCAAAAATGGAGCGTCTCGGCAACAGTCTGCAGATTGCATATAAAAGAACAATAAAGGGTGTAGTAAAAGGAGTCTCAAATCTGATTCTACACCTACAATCATCCTGTTAATGAAGCATGGGAACACCGCCATGGTCAGTGCATCATTCAAAAATGAATACAGCGAAAGCAAGGACAGATAAACCTCACATACATACAAAATGCTGACTGCACTTGTATACAGAGTGGGCCTTAGAGATGTTTTATTAATGCCTACGCTCATGCTGGGAGAAAGGTCTATACAACACCAACTTGAAAGGGTAATGACTTTTTATTTATTTAAAGGAGGTTGATTAGAATTTGGGCCCTTGGAAAATGAGATTTGCCACAGTGTTATCGGTGTATGACAACTCATGGGTCACGGATTGGCTTGTATATAGTGTAGGTAAAATATCATGAGTGACGAAACTACAGTAGTAAGTTTTACAAATTGCAAAATGGCCCCCTTTTTGTACCGTGTTCTGTAAGTGATACATAACTTGAATGTTGATAAACCCATATGTCAATAGATTAGACAATGAAAGGAGATACAGAAAATGAAAAATGTATTATATTTGTCATTAACATGATTGTAAGACCGTGTAATGGGAGCACAGCAGTGTACATATACGATGTGCTGTAGCCATTTAGGTGTAGTTGGGGGCTGAGCAAAATTACATTTACTGAAGTGTAGAATATTTCATATTGCATTCCTCCATTATATTTAAATCATTAGTAATACTGTCAATACATCAGAATGAGAAATTTCCTAACTGTCGTAATAAAGTTTCGATTCTATTAAGGACTCGGAGGCGAGGATTATGCTGTACTTTCTCCACTTTATTTTTACAGCAGCCATTCAAAATAAAACATTAAACAACTACATTTCCCATGCTAACTTTGGACTGCCTCCCTTTTTTCTTCCCCATTCCTATCAATGGTCCACCCTGATCTCCAGCCAATGAGTGGGGAGCCGTGCTAGATAGTCCCTCATCTCTATTCCTCATGCCTCTTTCGACGCGTGAGAGCCACATCCTTTTCCTCATGAGTTTTGTTTATTCGCATCTCCTCCTGCAACAAAAGGCACATATTATACCCATCACCTGGCTTAGGTTTATCCTGTGAACAAACTGTTAATGGATTCAATCCTAACCGACTACCACCAGCATGGTGAGCAGCATATCCAGAAAAAACGAAAAATCGGTATTTACTAGTCACTGGGGGGGTAATGCTGGGTGGGATAATTCTTGCCTCCGAGTCCTTAATACAATTGAAACTTTCCGTTACGATAGCTAGGAAAGTTTTCATTCTATTTCAGGACCGCAGGCTCGGACTATACTAGTTCAAAGCTTACTTACCACCAAACTAGCCAGATCCAGGATTGGTTTAAAATAGAACATCTTAAAGGCTGAGTCCGTAGACCAATCCGCTGCATTGAGGATATCCTTTAATTGTGCCGAGAGGGTTAAGGCTTTGGAAGCAATCACACCGCGGGCCGAATGAGCACCAAACATGTGCAGAATGCCAGCCTCCTGCATCACCCATCTAAGCCAACGAGCAATCGTGGGTGAGGAGACTGCTCTATGAGGTTTTCTCAGAGCAAGGAGGAGCTGTCGTTCCCCGGGAGGTCGGAACTCTGCGGACATTTCCTCATACGCCTTGAAACAACGCACAACTTGGAGGAATCCGGGAAGGCCGGATAGGAAACAGAACTGGTTCCTCATTTCTTCCGTCTACGGATCGTAAACGTCACACCAGATGGTAAGAAAGTGCGCCCTATGATATCCAGGGCCCGCACATCAAAGACCCTCCGACAGGAAATTAAGCAGAGCAACATGGCCGGCTTGGCCGAGTGCTCCTTCTTGGACAAGAAGCGATTGGGTTGGCAGGATAAGAAGAGATTGAGGACCATGTTAAGATCCCATAACGCCAACTAGCGTGGTTCTGGTGGAAGGGACAGGCGCACACCCCTCAAGAGTCTACACACAAAGAGGTGTTCAGCGATAGGTGCGCCGTACACTGGGAGGTGGTTTGCCAAACGAAAGGAATTGATCGACCTGTAGCCCAAGAAATTCAGAATGTGGATCCCATCCGCTGTCTCCGGATTGAGACAAAGTCTCAAACACCAACGGGTCCAACGCCATGAGTGACCTAGACGACAACCACCCCCACCCCCCCCATGAAGCGGCGCGCACGAGCTTGTGAGGGCATTGCTCCATGATGAGGCTGTCCTCTAGATAGACAATCAACCGGAGCCCTTGCTGCCCGCAGGCGTTCCACAACCAGCCTGAAAACCTTCGTGGCGCACAATAGGGCGGAAGAGAGTCCAAAAGTTAGGGTGGTGAACTCGTAAGTTTGGTCGTTTCAGAGGAACTGCAGGAACCGCCGGTGAGGGGGAAACACAGGAATTTAGAGCTAGGCGCCCCTGAGATCCAGACTAACCATTCGTTTAGTTCGCGGAGGTTGATAACCAGTTGCTGCCCCAGTCTGCCTTGTCGACCAAAAAGATATTGCTGAAGAAGCCCTGTGGGTGTGGGTTCGCTCGAACAATGGGCCCTTTGGCTAGAAGGGAGTGCACCTCCTCGTTCACCAGCTGTTCCTCGCCGTCCAAAAACCGGAGCGGTTGAGGGGCGACTGCTTGCCAGGGGGAGTCTTAAAACTATTTGATAACCCCGCACAGCCTGCAACACCCAAGCATCGTTTATGATGGAAGTTCGGGCTGGGAATACATTTGTCAGCCTAGCCCCTACTTTTACAAGGGAAGAAGGGAGAACACTCACCGGAGCCATTCGAAGCAGCTGCGTCTCTGCCACCTCCTTCCTCTGCCACATCATCCTCGGGTGGGATAGAAGTTAGCGAATCTGGCCTGGTTCTGAAGCTAGCCTTGGCAGGAGCCTTGACCCCTGCAGGGTATTGATTATTTTGGGCGGCTGGACGAGCGGCCCGTATCTCTGCCGGCCCCATGGAAAACCCGGTTTGCGGAAACTTGCTTCATGGATGTCTGTGCCTTATCGAAGGAAGTGAATGTATTAACACACTTCCCTAATTCCTGTATAAAGGGTTCCCCAAAGAGAACCCCGCCCACCCCCATCCCCCCTGTGTAATAGAGCCCGCCTTGGTCTGCTAAGCCCCCCAGTTTGGGGTCGACTTTAATCAACGGGGAGCGGCACCGCTGTCGATAACACGCAATTTGCGTTGCCCAAGAAAATGACCGCCCTCTGTGTCCAGGCTGATAGTGTCCGGTGATACCACAGAGGCTGAGGCCTCCTCGGCCATATCCAAAATGTTAGTAAGGGAACCCAGGGCGTCCAGCAGCTTATCCTGGCACGCCCGCCAGGGCCTATCGATTCCCCTTCTGAGGATCTTTCACAAACTTTTGGAGGAAGGTGGCCCTTCGTCCAATCTCTGGGGTCATGGCCACTTTCCTTTCCAAGGACGGGCGGGGGAATTCCGTTCTAAGGCAGTTATGTGCCTCCTTTTCCAAAGATTTCCGAATGCGCCCGGGCCACATAGTTTTCTATCTTCTCTGCCGGGGCCCATTTGAAGGATCTTGGGTGAACTATGTCCTCACCCTGGTCCTCATCCTAGGGTTCCATTGCCAAGGTACTCACTGAACAGGGCTAACTGGCATGTGACTGTAATTTGGGCCTGAGTGCTTAATGGGTGTGCCCAATAACTATTGGGGCAAGCCTCACGGGTTACGCTCGGGCCACATATTTACACCCCAGTGTACAATCAATAAGAGGGCCCTCCTGGGAGTTTCCCCACAGGTCTGCAGGCCTGTAATATGTACTATGGACCCCTCTTTTGGGGCGTAAAGCCTGTCGCAATACTTTACCCTGAATCCGGTGTCAACTTGGAAGAAAACCGGTACAGACCCCCGCGGGGGCATCACTCTCAAGGGGCAAAGGCTCATGCGGTCGGCGTGCAGCTCAGATTCCTCGGGAATGAAAGGAATTCGGGCTGTGCGTCACCTAGGCGTGGGAGGACCACACGACAGAGCCGCCCCACAAAGGAAACCACAGCTGCGATGAACCAATAACTTTCCAGCGGCTGTGAAAGGTAATATAACCTTTGCTAGAGCTCGAAACGGCAACATCTGCTACACGCAAAGAAAAACAACCTAGCACATTGCCAAAACAATGCCTTAACATGCATTCAACGAAGAGGAAAAAGCCTACTTATCTTGGCTGTGAGCTGCGAAGAAACAGGCATGAGGAATAGACGAGGGACTTTCAATGGCACGGTTCCCCTCTCATTGGCTGGAGATCAGGATGGACTGTTGGCCTGCCTCCCTTTTTTCTTCCACATTCCCAAGTTACATGGGAAATGTAGTTATTTAATGTTTTAATTTGAATGGCTGCTGTAAAAATAAAGCGGAAAAAGTACAGCATAGTCTGAGCCCCCAGTCCTGACATAGAATCCAATTACAATCCGCTTTGCTGAGTAATAGCTGTAGGGCACCAAGGGGATTGGACCACAAGTTTGATCTGCCAGCTTTTTTTGTGTGCTTTAAACAGAGCAGTACTATGCACATGTTTAACACTAAATTGAACGTGGACTAAGTGGGCCTAAGGCAGCCTTTCCTCCCGGACTTCAGTAGGGCAGTGTCAGCTGCCCCCTCCAGCCAGCTGCCACGGATTGATTCGGGAGCTGCGTCCAACACTTCCAGCGACCGGTTGCACTTATGCCTTCCATAGAAGTCCAGAGACATAAAAGTGAAAAATGTACATGAGCCACCAAGCATGGGGTAACGTGTGAACAGATACAGCTCTAGAAAAAATATTTTTCATTTTGACACCCCCTTTTCTACTTCATTGCTTTTTTTTTTTTTCCACTCTTATACCTTCATTTCTTCTTTTGTTTCCCTGGCTTTATTTATTTGCTTGAACATATGGTTTGGGTTCACCAGTGGTGATCAGGCTTACCGGCTTGCACATGTGTGAGTAGTTAATAAAGGCTGGCTTTATTTTTCTGTGCAGCCTGATTCTTTTATTCCTCATTTTATAACCAAAGAAAGAAATAAAAGTCCCATAATACAAAGTAAAAAAACAAAACTGTATGGATACACTACTCCTGCAGAGAGGAAACTTGGGAGATCTCTGCTCCACCCCTTCTTCTCTTAACTTAACAAAGAGTTCCAGAAGCTCAGGAGCCTCGAATAGGACCAATAAGCAATTAAATTAACTGGAAACCAAGGTACATGAACTGTCGGAAGTGTCCTACTTGTGTATACTTTAAACATGGAGTACTTTGCACTTTGCATGCCTTTGTGCAATGTTAATGCAAGCGTGTTTTTCTTGGGCTATACCCTCCCCACCCTCCTGTTGTCGTTGCTTTTTCCCTCCCATCCCCTCCTGTTGCGTTTCCCCTGCCCCCCCACCTGCCATAAGAAAAACCACTGGCAAAGCCATTCAGCTTTAGCAGTGCGAGAGCTATTGGCTTTGTCGGTCTTTTAGCCATGTTATATATCAGCATGGCTGCTGTTCAACAAGGCTGAAAGTCAGGGAAATTAGTGCCAAGACGCTGCTTTACAACATTGCTAAAAGACCTTGGCAAGGTCAAAAGCTCTTGCATTGCCGCAGCCTTTTGGCTTTGACAATGCTCGTATTTACTCTGAACTTGAAAGTCAATAATGCCCATTCTGATGGATACATTTGCCTCTGGATTCCTCACCTTATGAATATCCACCTGCGCCAGCATTCTGGAATTTTTTCGTAGCTCTCTGCACCAACGAAGTCGTCACAGCTTCATGGCTCCGACTCCGCATGAGGTCACCGGAGCCATAAGAAGACCACGTCGGCGTGCTGACGTCAGTTCCTTTTTTTTCGCGCTACAAGCTAGCAAATTTTCTGGGACTCTCCTATCTTTATACTGCTACTTTGTTTCGAGACTTTGGTTGTCTGTTTTCGAATATGTCTGTTCCTAGGAGATCCGGTTTCAAACCTTGTAAGGAATGCGGAGGTCACATGTCAATCACTGACCCGCATGATGACTGTCTTTGGTGCCTTTCGAATGATCACGAGGTTGAAGGTTGTTTATCTTGTAGGAAGTTGAACCCGAAGGCCCTGAAGAAAGGGAAGCTAAACTCTTCATATCTAAGATGAGAAAGGAGAAAAGAGGTCGTAAGAGATCAAAGTAGAGGTCGAGGTCGTCTACTTCGCATGGATCCAAGAGAAGGCACAAGAAGAAGAGGAAGCATGGGTCTCGACGTTGATCGTCGAAGTCTCTAGCTTCCAAGTCGGCTTCTCCGGCTCCTCGACGTTGTGTGAAGGACTTCTCCTTAGCCTTCTGAGTCTCCAGCCCGATCTCCTTATGTGTGTTCTCCGGCGCCGGTTGATGCTTCGGATGAGGCTTCGAATCCTGTAGAAGAGCCTCCGGCTGTTCCTTCTGCTCCTGAGGCTCCTCCTTTGACTCCATTGGATCCGACTTCGGAGACTCCTCCTAAAGTCGAACCGGCGCAGTATCCTTCGTTCCCAACGCCGGGTTCGGACCGGTCTCATTTCATAGATGCGATGTATGGTATTTTTTACCAGAGCTCATGCCCCTCTGGAGCCCCTTCGGGTCCCATGGGCCCTTTGGCACTTAATTTGCATGTGCCTCAGGATTATCCTCCGGCCCCCTTTATGCCTTATATGCCGATGGTGCCGTCATGGCAGGTTCCGGCGCAGAGGGTGTCTGTCGTATGAGCAGTCCCCGGCTCCATCTGGTGTCCATTCTTCCCGGGTTTGTTTGATGCAGGTTGCTGTCACGGAGCCTCCTTCGTTGCCGGAGCCGCGGATGGCACCGCCGATGCCTAAGATGCGGTCAGAAAGAGAAGCACAAAGGCGGATTGACGAGGAGCAATATCAAACTGGTGACATGGAGGAAGGAGAAAATTATGAGTCTGAAGAGTTGTGTAAGGCAAGTGGTTTGGATGTCTCTCCAGAAGGGGATTTTGTCGCAGAAGGCTTCTCCTAAGGATGTAGCTCCTTATGTCATTAAGAAGGCAGCTGAACTGTTGGACCTACAGCATCCTATGGCTGAATACAAGCCTAATCTTCTAACAGAGGTGCTTCACTCTCCATCTGTGGTGGAACCTTTTACCCTACAATGATGTACTGACTGAGCCTATATTAGAAGTTTGGATTAATCCTCTTTCTGCTCCTGCAGTTTCTAGATCTGTTTCTAGAAGATATTGACCAGCTCCAGGGGACCCTGATTTTCTTACTTCTCATCCATCACCCCAAAGTTTGGTGGTTCAGGCTACATGCTCTAAACAGTCGGTAGGGTCTTTTCCTCAAGCACCGGCTGATAGGGACTCAAAAGAGCTTGAGCAATCTGCAAATAAAGTTGTTTCTTCAGCCAGTATGGCCTTGAAATCCACCAATAAAACTTTTCTTTTGGGGAGATATATTCGTGTCCTTATGGACTCTGCCAAGCAGATTCTCCCAAAGTTATTGGAAGAGGATCGGACCACCTAAAGTGACGTCTTGGCGGACTCTCAGTCTGCTGCTCGACAAGTAATCCAGTCGGGTCTGGACACTGCGGATTCAGTGGCAAGGGTGATGGGTTCATTTGTTGCTACTAAAAGGCATGCATGGTTAAGAGGATCTGGCTTTTCTCCGGGTGTGCAAGCTGCCCTTTTTTTGATCTTCCATTTGACGGTTCTAAGCTCTTTGGGGAGAAGCTGACTGCGTTGCAGAAAGTTATAGGCCGCAAAGCCATGGCTTTGCGATCTATCAAGAGGCTATGGTTACAGAAGATACTGTGGTTTTGGGAAATCTTCCTTTCGCTCCCGTAGGCCTCAGCAACAACAGCAGCAGTAAAACTTTGTATAAACCCTACAGAGGTAAAGGCAGCGGTCGCCTTAGTGGAGCTGGACGACATCCCTCTTCTTCTTCCTCCTCCTCTTCTACCTCCCCTACCCCTCCCGGTAATGCAGCAAAGCGGCCCTAGATCCACCATCCTGGATCATGTGTGTCCTGTGGGAGGCCGGCTTACCCATTTTCTACAAGATTAGAGATTAATCACTTCAGACCTTTTGGGTTCTAGATCTTGTAGAAAATGGGTATGCCCTTCCCTTTAGGGAATTCCCTCCTCCTTACCCTCCTTGTCAGGGGTTTTGCACGGAGGATCATTTGCTTCTCTTCAGAAGGAGGTTCTTACCCTGTTGCAAAAAGGTGCGATATAGATGGTTCCGGAGCAGGAAAGGGTTCCGGAGTGCTACTCCAGGTATTTCCTGATCCCCAAGAAGGATGGCAGGTTAAGTCCCATCCTGGATCTCAGAATCTTAAATCTGTTTCTCAAACAGGAGAGGTTCAAGATGCTTACTCTAGCGCAGGTTCTTCAGGCGTTGCAACAAGAGGACTGGATGATGTCCATCGACTTGCAGGATGTGTATTTTCACATCCCATTCCTGAAGTCGCACAGGTAGTATCTCCGTTTCACGGCTGGATCTCAACACTACCAGTTTGCGGTCCTTCCGTTTGGTCTTACTACCGCACCTCGAGTCTTCACCAGGGTGATGGCAGTGGTGGCTGCCCATCTCAGGAGGTCGGGGATTTCAGTTTTCCCCTACCTGGACGACTGGCTGTTGAAGGCAGAGTCTCCAGAGATGGTGAGTCCTCATTTGCAGGTTACAGCCCAGCTGTTGTACAAATTGGGTTTTTCAATAAATGTACACAAATCTTACCTGGTGCCCTCACAGCGCAACCTGTTCATTGGGGCAGTACTGGATACCACTGTGTGTCGAGCATTCCCTCCTCCGCAAAGGTTTCTCGACAAACAGGAAATGATTCCTTGTTCTACAATGGAGCGGTTGTTCAGTTCTGAAGGTCCTTCGCCTGTTCGGTCTGTTTGCTTCCTGCATCCTGCTGGTCAACCATGCATGCTGGCACATGAGGGCGCTCCAGTGGTGTCTCCGCAGGCAGTGGTATCTCCGCAGGCAGTGGTATCAGCACAATTGAGATCTCAGGGAGTCTGAGGATCTCCAGAGAAGCTGCAGCGGATCTGTCTTGGTGGAGCGTGGAGGGCAATCTGCCTCAAGGAAAGCCCTTCATCTTCCTCCATCAGTGGCCACAGTGATAACTGATGCCTCTACCCTAGGGTGGGGTGCACATCTGGGGGATCTGGAGATCAAGGGTCTTTGGACTCCAGAGGAAAGGTTGTTTCACATCCATCTTTTGGAATTGCGGGCGATACGTTTGGCACTCGAGGCCTTTCTCCCTTCCCTTCGCGGTCAGTCGGTTCAGGTCCTGACGGACAACACTGCCACGATGTGGTATGTCAACAAGCAGGGAGGAGTAGGGTCGTACCGTCTGTCGAGAGGCATTGCGGCTCTGGTCCTGGGCTCAGGGTCATCGGATTTACTTGATGGCAAATCTGGCCGGAGTGCTGAATTTGCGTGCGGACAGTCTGTCGGCAGTTCTCCGCCGACCACGAGTGGAGGCTTCATCCAGAGGTGGTTCAAGACATCTTTCAGACGTGGGGAGCTCATCGGGTGGACCTGTTTGCCACTCTCGAACGCGCACTGCCTGGCATTCTGCAGTCTCCAGTTTCCAATGCTGGGAGCGTTGGGGGAAGCGTTTCAGTTTAGTTGGAGTTCACAACTACTGTTCGAGGCATGTGGGCTGCTGAATTTATATCTATGCATAGATCGCCGCCTAGTGTTGGGTCCGGATGATTGCACATTGTTGTCCTGGAAGAGTCTTCGAAGTATCACGAGATAGGTGGCTCCTCCCCTGGACTACAGTGTGCATGGGCATCCACTCCATGCTCAGATTGTTTTTTTCCGCCATTGGGTTCGGATGTACTTCTTAACTCAAGTTTGGTATATATATTAGTTACTCTTATTCTAGGCCAAAAGGCCGTAGGGACGTCAGTATTGTCTTTCGTTCAGTGCCTTTACCTTTCCAGTTCTTTCGACTGGACTTCGGAAGACTTTTCTGCCTTTCGACACCAAAGGCCCTCGACTATCGACTATGGAACGGAGCCCGTTCAAGCGCTGCCCTGTCTGAAACTCTAAATATCCACACATCGACGTGCATCCGGTGTGTTACAAATGTCTCTCACCGGACCACAATGAAGACCGCTGTATGGCCTGTTCGAAAATCAGGTAGAAGAAAACTCTCAGTCTTCGACGCGCTGCACGACAGTCGGCTCGAATCGGCAACGGACCCGGAGAATATCTTCGGTGGTGACGACTAAGAACATGTACATGAAGAGGATCCGGAGCACTCGGATCCTGCGTCGGAGCCAGACTCCACCTACAACGAGGATGAGGAAGAACTCTACGTCCATGATGAAGACATCGTCGAGGTAGGGGACAACGTACAACCTACTGGAGCCGTTGATGACAACTCAAGCGAGGAGCTAGGCCCAACCACAGTAGCGGGGCCTCATAAAGACTCTTCCACGGCTCAGGGCGAGGCATCGCCGGAAGGCCTTAGCCAAGATCTTCAACACCGTTCTCTAGCCCCGCCTCAAGGCCCGACTAAGAACATTTCCAAAGAGCCATCGGTCGATCGACCACACTCAGTGGACAAACCGAAACCAACAGCACTGGTTAAGAAAACCGTTGACTCGACGACTTCGGGACACTCCCAAGTCGAAACGTTCGGGCGACCCCTCGGGGTCGAGAGGGGGCGTCGAACCTAAGATCGGATCGACTACGCCTGTGTCTGCAGTAAAACAAGTCACGCTCCCGTCGACTGCCGGATCCAAAGATGGCGGCTCTTCCGAAGGACTCGAGGCCCAAAAGAACATCGATCCGAAGACTAAAAAGCCACTGTTGGTCAAGGCCTTCGACCCGAAGACGAAAGTTGGATCGAAAGACCTGAAGGCGTCTAAGACCAAGGGCGCTCCTGCACCGCAGCAACGGCTCGAATCGACACACGGCCTCAAACGCACTGAACTGTCGAAGTCGGTAGAATCAAAGACACCGACTCCATCAAAAAAAGTCAGTCCGTCGCCGATGCTTACGGCGCCGATGAAGTTCGGACTACCCCCAACAGCACGGCCTAAACAGGTTCTACATACACAGGCTACCGACTTTTCCAAGTCGACGTCGGTTGCCGCGACCACTCAGCCTCGGTCGGACGACGTTGTGTTCCATCCACCGTCTCACAACAACCAGTCCAAACTCTACATCGACTCTGAATCGGGTCGACTCACCATTTACAAGCGAAAAATCAGGCCTGAAACGCCTATGGAACATTATAGGATATCGCTATAGAAAGAGAGACTCTACCACCTCTCCTGTTCTTTTTGAGACCATGCAATCATATGATCAGGACTATACCTACTCTCCCACAAATGTCACTGAGGATGTGTAAGAAGGGGACAATGAGGACCAGTTTAACTATCCCATAGACACTGATCAAGATGAGTCCCAGCCGTGGGCTGACACTGTGGACCCTGCTGAGCCACACACCACCCCTGATACTCTTTCATATGCTATCAAGCCATCGCCTACTGAAGATACTGCTGCGTTCAACGCACTGATTGAGAGGGCGGCACATAACCATGACGTAGATATGCACGCTGACCCAGTGGTGGAAGACTTTCTTTTTGATACGTTCTCCACTTCAAAAAGGTCTATAAAAACTCTTCCTATGCTAAAGGGTGTGCTCAAACATGCGAGTGACATTTTTAAAGAGCCCACTAAAGCAAGGGTGGTGAACCCAAGGATTGAGAGGAAGTACCGGCCTGTGGATCCTACCTACATCAGGGGACAACTCCCACTAGACTCCTTAGTAGTGGCTAATGCTCGCAAAAAAGCGAACTCTCAGACAACGGGTGATGCTCCCCCTCCGGACAAAGAGTCCAAGATCTTAGAGGCCTCTGGAAAACGTGTGGCAGCTCAAGCTGCTAATATTTGGAGAATCTCCAATACCCAGGCCCTGTTAGCCAGATATGACAGGGCACACTATGACACGTTAGAGCAGTTACTGCAACACCTGCCAGATGCTTATAAGGAAGGGGCAGAAATGCTTATACAAGAGGGGAAGTTAATCTCAAACGCGTCCATTAAGTGCGCGTTGGATGCAGCCGACACAGCAGCTAGGGCCATAAACACTAGCGTTATGCTCAGGAGGCATGCCTGGCTCCGTATCTCTGGGTTTAAATCGGAGATCCAAACTACCCTGCTCAATCAGCCAGTAAACCCTGACTACCTGTTTGGTCCGGAGGTGGACACCACTCTTGAAAAGATTAAAAGACACTGAAACTGCGAAATCCATGGGAGCTCTGTAGTCTCAGCAGTTCAGGGGCGGTTCCTTTCGTCGCTCCGGTAACAGGGGAGCCTCAAGAGGACAAGCATCGTAACAAGCCCAGTACACCAAGGGGGGGCACACAAACCACCTATAACAAGAACAATAGGGGTGGATACCGTGGGAACAGCAGCAAAGGCAGAGGACGTGGAAATAATAACACCAGGTCCTCCACCACTAACAAGCAGTGACGTCTTGTCACTGCCCCCCGACCATATAACACCAGTCGGGGGGAGACTCCAGCAGTTCCTGCCAGTCTGGGAAAGCATTACCACAGACAGGTGGGTGAGACAACTTGTACAACATGGTTATTGTCTAAAACTGACCTCCACCCCGCCCAACATACCCCCAAGGCACCGTCCTATGTCCGCCGAGCACATGCACTTATTGCAGCAGGAAGTCATATCCATGCTGCAAAAGGGCGCCTTAGAACTCGTGCCTTTAGAACAGCAGGGTACAGGGGTGTGCTCTCTGTACTTCTTAATCCCAAAGAAAGACGGGTCTCTGCGGCCCATTCTAGACCTCAGACCTCTAAACCAATACATCCTGTCAGAACACTTTCACATGTTAACGTTACAGCAAGTTTTGCCGTTGCTCAGTCAAGGAGATTTCCTGGCAACATTAGATCTAAAGGATGCCTGCTTCCACATTCCCATTCACCCCAGTCACAGAAAGTATCTCCGGTTCACCATCAACAACCAGCATTACCAGTTCAAAATCCTGCCTTTCGGGGTCCCTACGGTCCCCAGAGTGTTTACAAAGTGCTTGGCGACAGTTGCCGCGCATCTTCGGTGGCAACACATCCATGTCTATCCGTATCTGGACGACTGGCTTGTACAGGCAAAGTCAGCCCAGCAGTGTGCCGACCACATGTCCCGCACAATTCACCTCCTACACAGTCTGGGATTTTCGCTCAATTACCTAAAGTCCCATCTTCAACCCGCACATGTACAGCAGTACCTAGGCGCGGAGATAAACACGCTCGCTGCCACAGTGCAACCAAACTCAGCGAAAGTCAACAGCATGCGAGTGCTCATTCAAAAATTCAGGCCACAACACTCACTCCCAGCGCAGGTGTTCATGCAACTGATAGGCATGATGGCCGCCTGCATCTTTATAGTCCCCCACGCGAGGCTACACATGCGTCTGCTTCAGGAATGCTTGGCACAACAGTGGGCTCAGGCTCATGGACAGCTGAAAGACCTAGTGTTGGTGACCGGTCGTGCATACAACTCTCTGCATTGGTGAACACACAAAACCTTTGCAGGGGACGACCGTTCCAAGTGCCTGTGCCACAGATAGTACTGACGACGGACGCATCTCTCCAGGGCTGGGGGGCGCATGTCCTCCACTATACAGTGCAGGGGCTATGGACACCGCAACAGCAGAAAATGCACATCAACCTATTGGAACTGATGGCAATCTTCAAGGCAATGAAGGCATTCAAGTTGCATCTCTGCAACAAAGTCGTGTTGATCCGGACGGACAACATGACTGCCATGTATTACATCCAGAAGCAGGGAGGGACACACTCCCCACAATTGTCACACCTAGCGCAGTGCATGTGGAAGTGGGCCATTCAGAGGAACATGTTCCTCATGGCGGAACACCTCCCGGGCAAGGACAACCAGATGGCGGATCTGCTCAGCAGACACAGCCACCAAATGCACGAGTGGGAGATATTTCCAGCAGTGGGGTCATCCAGAGATAGACCTCTTCGCCACCCACGAAAATGCAAAATGCCGCGCCTTCGCCGCCAGGTTTCCACACCCGCAGTCTCAGGGCAATGCGATAAGGATGAACTGGTCGAACAAATTTTGCGTACGCCTTTCCTCCAGCACCACTCATCCCGCTAGTGGCACGCAAACTGAGGCAACACTCCATGACGCTCATCCTGGTTGCTCCAACGTGGGCGAGACAGGCATGGTACACCACGTTCCTAGAACTTTCCGTGGTTCCCCACCAGCGCCTAAATCTCACACCCAGTCTCCTCACTCAGAGCCATGGAGACATTCAGCACCCAGATCCGCAGCAGTTGAGCCTTGCAATATGGCTCCTGAGGTCATAGTTTAGCTACCTCCATCTACCTCCTGACTGTATGGACATCATAAAGAAAGCTAGGCGTCCCACTACCAGGGCCTGCTACGTGGCAAAATGGAAGCGTTTTGTTATCTATTGCTCCAATAATAACATAAATCCACTTGATGCTTCCACGCAAAACATCATATGCTATTTGCTGCACCTGTACAGGTGTAACCTAGCGTATAGTTCCATCAGGATACAGCAATGGCGGCTTATCTTCAAAATAGACAGCACCTATCCCTTTTCAGAGTGCCAGCCATTAAAGCATTTATGGAGGGACTAAAAAGGGTCATTCCTCCAAGACACCCGCCTTCGCCGGTCTGGAACCTCAACATAGTCCTCACCAGGCTCATGGGCCCACCATTTGAACCTCTCCACTCTTGTGAAATACAATTTCTCACATGGAAAGTGGCTTTTCTGGTTGCAATTACGTCACTACGACGAGTTAGTGAGCTGCAAGCCCTCACTATTCAGGAACCCTTCATTCAAATTCATGCTAATAGGGTTGTGCTGCGCACCAACCCCAAGTTTATGCCCAAGGTAGTTTCACAGTTCCACATTAACCAAACTATCGAACTACCTGTATTCTTCCCAAATCCTGATTCAGTGGCAGACAGAGCACTACACACACTTGATGTTAAAAGGGCTCTCCTGTATTACATAGACAGAACTAAAGACTTCAGGAAAACTAAACAATTTGTTGCCTTCACTCCACAACACAAAGGCAATCCAATTTCTAAATCGGGTATAGCCAGATGGATTGTTAAGTGCATCCAGATCTGTTATCAGAAGGCTAAATGCACGTTAACAGTTCCCCCAAGAGCGCATTCCACACGCAAAAGGGGGGCATCCATGGCTTTCCTAGGTAACATTCCTCTAGAGGGCATATGTAGAGCAGCTACATGGACCACCATACACACATTCACCAAACACTACTGCGTGGATGTACACTCAAAACAGCAAGCTGCTGTAGGTCAGGCTGTTCTCATAACTCTCTTTCAGACTGCTGCAGCTGGCACGGGTAACCGCCAATAAGGAGGGTACTGCTATTTATTCTATGCATAGATATAAATTCAGCAGCCCACATGCCTCGAACAGAATATGCTACTTACCAGTATGCATCTGTTCTTGGCATTTAGGGCTGCTGACATTTATATCGCCCGCCTTCCTCCCCGGTGCCTGTCGCAGCTGTAGCATTTACACTCATTCTAACGCATGGTCATCACTTACTATATCACACTCCATCTCTAAACAATCTGAGCATGGAGTGGATGCCCATGCGCACTGTAGTCCAGGGGAGGAGCCACCTATCTCGTGATACTTCGAAGACTCTTCCAGGACAACGATGTGCAATCATCCGGACCCAACACTAGGCGGCGATCTATGCATAGATATAAATGTCAGCAGCCCTACATGCCAAGAACAGATGCATACTGGTAAGTAGCATATTCCTTACGTGTTTCCTCCCATACCCTTGATTCCTCGGGTTCTGAGGAAGATTCGCCAAGACCGGACCTAAGTTATATTGATCACCCCGGTTTTGGCCGAGAAGGGTGTGGTTCACCTCTCCTTGCACCCTCCGCTCCGTCTCCCTCTCAGGGTAGACCTCCTCTCTCAGATGGAGGGGCAAGTTCCTCACCCTCACCTCCAGAGCCTGCACCTTCATGCCTGGAGATTGAACAGGGCAACTTGAATTATTTTTCTCTCCCGCCTGACGTAGAGGATGTTATATTATCGGCCAGGCGACACTCCACCAAGTCTGCCTATTCATACAGGTGGTCTAAATTTGTTGGCTGGTGCGGAGAGAAATCTATTGAGTCCTTAAAAGCGCATCTTTCTGATGTTCTTTGATTTTCTCTTCATTTGACCCATCAGGTTTGTGCTGTAGCTACTGTAAAAGGGTGTTTGTCGGTATTGTCGGCATTTTTTTGTTTGCCTGATCGGCCTTCTTTATTTAAGTCTCCTATAGTTTTAAGATTTATTAAATGGGCTGATAAACATGCTTCCTCCCACTTTTATTTGTTAACCCCCAGTGGGATTTGAATCTGATGTTAATGGGTTCCACATTCGAACCTATGCATAGTTGTCCTTTAAAGCTTTTAACTTTTAAAACGGTCTTTCTGGTAGCTATCACTTCCTCCAGGAGGGTGAGTGAGCTCCAGGCTTTGAGTGCAAAGCCGCCTTTTCTGACCATCCATGCTGAAAGGATGGTACTCAAGACCAGGGCTGCTTTTCTGCCTAAGGTGGTGACTCCCTTCCACCTAGGTCAATACATTACCCTTCCTACTTTATATCCTCCCCCTCACCCATCCAAAAAGGAGAGACTCCATCGTTTAGATCCAAACTAGGCGATTATCTTCTATTTGGACAGGACAAAGGAGTTCCGCCAGGATGATCAGCTCTATGTTGGATATGCTGGTTGAATGAAGGGCAAGGCGGTGCACAAGCGCACTTTGTTCAGATGGATCACTTTGTGCATTAAGGTATGCTACTACCTGGCTGGTAAGGAGCCTCCTGTAGGCATTAGGGCTCATTCTACCATGGCTAAATCGTCTATTTCTGCCTTGTCCAGAGGTGTTCCGGTGTTGGACATCTGTAAAGCTGCAACTTGGGCATCCCTCCACACTTTTGCGAAGCATTACTGCTTGGATTCCGAGGTGAGGAGGGACGGCCATTTTGTGCGCTCTGTTCTACAAGACTTGTTGGTATAGAGGGGTGGACACCCTCCTCCCCGAGAGGTACTGCTGTGGGATTCTATTCATAAGGTGAGGAATCCACAGGCAGATGTATCCATCAGAAGAACAAGTTACTTACCTTCGGTAACGCTTTTTCTGGTGAATACAGTATCTGCCAGTGGATTCCTCACAGACCCACCCACCTCCCCGTTGTCCACCCTTTTATACCATAAAAGATGAGGTATTCGATTTTTATGTATTATGTGTTCTCAAGACTTTACCTCTATTTATTATTGTCTTGTTTGAAGTGCAAGCTTTCTTCTTTCTGTATACACTGAGTGTATTTGTGTGAATTCTGTATACTATATATATGTTGTCTCTATGGTCGGTCCGCCCGTTTTGCCTTTGTGTCACGGAAAAAATGGGTGGAACTGATTTCATCACGCCGACGTGGTCTTCTTATGGCTCCGGTGACGTCATGCGGAGTCGCGTGCGGAGCCATGATGCTATGACTACCTTGTCTGCACATAGAGCTACGAAAAATTTCTGGAATGCTGGCGTAGGGGGGTATTCATAAGGTGAGGAGTCCACAGGCAGATACTGTATCCACCAGAAACAGCGTTACCGAAGGTAAGTAACTTGTTCTTCACCCCCATATAGATCTTGTATGTTGCGGAAGTAGAGGGCTGCATAGTTAAATACCATCCAACTGGACAAGTATATATGTGCGATAGGCATACATGCATAGGATACCACCTTTAGTGTAAAGTAATTTTTCTAAAAGGCACACTTAGAACGTCAAAACGTGCAGTGGCAGTGCAGAGCCGTGCAGAACTCTGTACCTTAAATTTGTTTAAGGAGCTTTAAATGGGGTGATTTTCCAAGAAAGATGTGAGCCAGGTCGTAAGCAATCCCCGTTTAACCTGCTGTATTTAGTAAACTAATAGGAATGGCGTGGTCCAATGTACCGAAAGCCGTACACCAGCCTAACATTGGTGCATATACATTGCTAACATTGTCTTCTAATCTGAGATCATTGACTGTGGTCAAGACCGTTCCAGTGCCACATGAAGAATAAAAACCCGCTTCAATTTTCTTCTCAAATTAGTAGTGGACCTGCGTCCTTAAATGCTCGATCGGCATAATTGTCCAATATTTTAACTTCAATTAGCAGCAGGATTATGGACTGGAAACTTTTTAGAAATTTGGGATCTGCATAAGATTCATTGAGGATACGAGTAACCGTTGTCCATACTCTGTTCCATGGCGGCATTAAGTGCAGGTTTCAAATGTTGTGAACAGGAATTGTTGAGTTTTAGATGATTGGCTGGGAAGGGATCCGAAAGGTAGTTAAGGCTGAAAGTGACATTGCTCCTTTAAAGAAGCTAACAGCCCCAATAGCTCACGATGCCCTGCAGTGTAGATTAAGTTCTCTTTTGCAGCTCCTGTTCTAAGGTTCCTGCATCGGTAGCAATGCCGTTTAAAAAAATAAATAAAAATTATATAGAGTAAAATCTTGCCAGGCATGAGGTAGCTAGAAGAAACCTCTCGATAGAAAAGCAGGTCTCCTTCCAGCAACTGCTTCCCTAAAACACCACACCATGGAAGATCATAAAAACAAGCTGCTTAATGGTGGGGCAGATGCAGTGTTGATCATCTGAGAGTCTGCTGTGACAATGGCATACACTCTGGAAAAAGTCTGATATACATCCCATCAGTTTGTCTAGAAATCAAAAGAAAAGTATATTGAATATTGTGCAAAATGTTGAAGCACGAACTTAAGACCCTACCTCCAAATATGACTAAAAATTGCATCATCCTCCATTCATGAGGACTATCTTGAAGTTGGCACTTTTCTATGGCCATTAAAACGAAATAAAAGACATTTCTTTGTTATTTTCTGTTTCAGAAACGGACCGAAAAGTGTTAAGGCCCATACTCTATTTTAGAATTCAGCTTTTATCAGGAAGGAATTATTCAGGTTGCTGTTTCTACCTCAGATCTTCCAGTAACCTCATCAGGGACTTCGAATGTGCACAACAGATCTTAAGGATATGTGCTTCATTGCCTAATAGCTCAAATACCTAAACGTTGCACAGATTTGTGGTGGATGACAATTGTTACCATTTTACTTTCAGTCTCCAATCAGTTAATTGAACATATTTAGTGTGCAAGTATGTATATATTGTTACTATAATTGTATGTTCGAGGCATATGAGCTGCAGAATACACACTATGCATAGATGGCCACCTAGTGTTGGGCCTGGATGGTTGCAGTTTGTTTTGTTGTAGAAAAGTCTTTGGAAGTCACGGGATAGGTGACTCCTCCTTTGGATGATACTGCGCATGGGCATCGGCTCCATCCCAGATTGTTCTTTTACGCCACCGGGCTCGGATGTGTTTCCAGCGCTCAGTGTTGGAACCGATTTCCGTCGGCACGCAATCCTCACCAGCTTTGAGAACGCGTTTCCAATCAACGCTACTCTATCAACATCCAGGACTTCGATACCGGTCCCCGTCTAAGGCCTTCGGGCCCAACTAGTCCTCGACTCCAGCTCATGGAAAGGACGCCATTTAAAAAGTGTCCTCAATGTGGGTCGAAGTTTCCCCACACCGACCTTCATGAGGTGTGTAACCTTTGCCTCTCCCTGGAGCACGAGGCCAGAGACTGTTCTGCTTGTGCCTCCTTCCGCTCCAAGAAGACTATCCGGGACCGAAGAGCTCTGAGAACAATGGCTCAAAGATCTTCAGCTCCGATTCCAGACGACATCTTCGAGGAAGGCGGCGACGTCCCAGAACAACATGGCGTCGACAGCAACGCCGAGGCAGAAGATTCCGATGTCGAGGACAACACTCCAGCGCAGCGGGTCGTAAGTAAGACCGTCCACCCCGACCCTTCCTCGACACACCCCAAAAGGCTCCGGTCGCACCCTCGCGTACACACCGAGACACTACTTCTACTGCCCCACCTTCGGGCCCGGCTAAGAAGCTAACAAAGCCTTCAGGCGACTCTGGCTCGAGTCTACCTCCACACGGTGCTGACGCACAACTACCGGCACCGAAAAAGACACCATCGGTTGCCATGCCCACATCGAAACCATCGGCACCGAGACAGGCAGTTACTACCTCGGCACCGAAACCAAGGTCTGAGCTAGGCAAAGCTTCGGATCCAAAGAAACAACCCGACCTGAAACCTTCATCTGCACCGAAAAAATCGCCGGAGCTGAAAAAGATCCCAGCTTCTCCTGTAAAAGACATTACCAAAAAACCAAAAGAAGCAACTTCGGTGCCAAAACCTTCCTCCACACCAAAAGATCACAGTTCTGCAGAGGACTTATTTCACCCGGACCCTGCACAAAAGACTTTGGTGAAAGATCCAACTTCTGGTCGACTAACTTTAAGCTCAAAGAAACGACCACTAGAAACACCGGCACTGGCTCCTCCTCCAAAGAAGGACATAGCTACTTCCCCGCTAAGAGTGCCTTCCCCTTCTCCACCTATGCCATCACCACCTGTTCCCCTGCCACAGCATTCCCCTACACACTCTATCTTATATGATGATAATGGGGATGATAGCTCTGATGACATAGGGGTAACGCAGATGATCCATCTATTCCCCCAGGCTCACCTGACCTATGGAACGATTATAACACGCCAGACGTTCCAAATGTCCCTCAAGATGTCCCTCTAGGCCTTCCCCGCCAGGAGACACTATGGGCTTTAATCAGTTGGTATACAGAGCTGCGCAATATCATGGGGTGGATATGCATACAGACACAGTAGAGGAAGACTTCCTACTAGATACATTTGACAATGCACAAAGATCTTCATCCATTTTACCCATGCTCAAAGGAGTGATTAAACACGCCCCTGAGGTTTTCAAAGACCCAGTTAGAACTCTGGTCATTAATCCAAGAATAGAGAAATATAAAGCTGCACCCTCAGATCCAGCTTACATTAAAGTCCCAGTTCCCCTAGACTCGCTTGTAGTTTCAAACGCACGCAAAAGAGCTAACTCAGTACAAGCATTATTAGCATGTTACAACAGAGCACACTATGATGAACTAGAGTCACTGATGCAGCACCTCCCGGATAAGTACAAAGATAGAGCTAATGAGCTTATCCAGGAAGGGAAAAATATTACCAACACCTCAATTCGTTGTGCACTTGACGCAGCAGACACCGCCTCCAGGGCAGTTAACACAAGTGTTTTGCTGCGTAGACATGCGTGGCTACGCATATCAGGTTTTAAACCTAAAGTCCAGAGTGCTATACTCAATCAACCCTTTGATGATCAACACTTATTCGGACCCAATGTGGACGTATCCCTCGAAAAAATTAAGAAAGATACAGACACAGCAAAATCTATGGGAGCCTTGCAGTTGCAGGCTCCCAGACGTTCATTTCGATGCTCATCCTATAGAGGTAACAGGAGATATGCTTCAGACACACCTTCCACCTCCTACAAAGCCCCCACACAATCTACATATAGTAAGGGCTACCAAAGGGTTGGTTACAGAGGTAACAACAACAAGAGCAGAGGCAAGACCAACAATTCCCGCTCTGCCTCCACCCCTACCCAATGGCTCCCCTCCTCTTCCCCCGCCCCATTCCACTCCGGTCGGGGGAAGACTACAGCAATATCTACCAGCCTGGGAAAACATCACATCAGACTGGTGGATGCTTCAAATAATCCAGTCAGGTGACTATTTAGAACTAACATCCACCCCCCCAAACATACCACCCAGACAGCGTCCAATGTCACAAGAACATTTGACACTGCTCAGACAAAGTGGTATCACTCCTGCAGAAAAATGCAACAGAAATAGTTCCAAAGCATCAGCACAACAAGGGAGTATACTACCTATATTTCTTAATTCCAAAGAAAGACGGATCTCTGAGACCTATTCTAGACCTCGGACCTCTAAACATTTACATAGTCAGACCATTTTCATATGGTCACACTTCAACAAGTCCTTCCGCTCCTGTTACAAAATTACTTCCTTGTAACTCTCGATCTCAAGGACGCCTACTTCCACATTCCTATCCACACAGCGCACAGAAAATGTCAGATTTGTGCTAGACGGGCAGCACTACCAGTTCAAAGTGCTCCCATTCGGAGTCACAACAGCACCAAGAGTGTTTACCAAATGCCTAGCAGTCGTAGCAGCACACTTAAGAAGACAGCAGATCCAAGTATTCCCACATCTGGACGACTGGCTCATAAAAGCAAGCTCATACGGCCAGTGTGTACAACACACTCACGCCACAATTCTACTACTCCACAACTTAGGATTCACAGTAAATCACACAGTAAATCACACCAAGTCACATCTGCTACCCTCACACACACAACAATACCTCAGTGCTACAATAAACACCCAATTAACACTAGCTTATCCCTCTCCAGCCAGGATAACAAGTGTACAAACGCTACTAACAAAATTCAAACCACAACACTCGCTTCCAGCTAGAGTGTTCATGCAACTCCTAGGAATTATGGCATCTTGCATATTTATAGTACCTCGCAAATGCATCCACTTCAAGAGTGCCTAGCACGACAGTGGAACCAGGCTCATGGGCAATTAACAGACCTAGTGTTGGTAGACAGTCGGACTCATCGCTCTCTGCAATGGTGGAGCACAAAAAAAACCTTACAAAGGGCCGACCGTTCCTAGAGCCAGTTCCCCAAATAATCATGACCGCGGACGCATCGCTCTCCGGCTGGGGAGCTCACCTACTGCATCACACCATGCAAGGCAGGTGGACACCGCAACAAAAGCTACTCCACATCAACCACTTAGAGTTGCTAGCTGTCTTTCTAGCCTTAAAACCGTTTCAAACTCAAGTGTCCGACAAAGCTGTCTTAGTCCGCACAGACAATATGACAGCGATGTACTACATAAACAAACGAGGCGGGACACGCTCTCTGCCGCTCTCTCAGCACAGCAGATATGGAGATGGGCTATACCTCCAAAGATCTTTCTCTTAGCCCAACATGTCCCAGGAGTACAAAACACCATGGCAGATCTACGACACGGCAGATCCACGAGTGGGAACTTCATCCGCAAGTTCTTCAACCGTTTTTCCAAATGTGGGGACAACCTCCGATAGACCTCTTCGCCACCCACGAAAATGCAAAATGCTGCCAGATACCCACACCCATTGTCCAAAGGCAATGCGATATGGATGATCTGGTCCGGCCGATTTGCGTATGCTTTTCCTCCTCTCCCACTACTTCCATTAGTGGTACGCAAACTACAGCAACATTCCCTAACACTCATTCTAGTTGCTCCAACTTGGGCCAGACAACCGTGGTACACCACACTACTGCAACTATCTGTGGTGCCACACCAAAAACTAAGCCTATCTCCACGCCTGTTAACGCAGAACCATGGAGAGATCAGACACCTGGACCCAGCTCCCCTCAATCTAGCGATCTGGCTCCTGAAGTCCTAGAGTTTGGTTACCTTAACCTTCCTCAAGAATGTATGAACGTCATCAAAGAAGCTAGGCGTCCCACTACCAGAGCATGTTATGCTGCTAAGTGGAAAAGGTTTGTGATATACTGTCAAAACAATCACATAAACCCCCTGGATGTGTCTATTCAACACATACTAGGATACCTCCTACACCTTCAAGAGTGTAACTTAGCATACACATCTATCAGGTTACACCTTGCTGCTAAAATAGACAACATCTATCTCTTTTTAGAGTACCAGCTATAAAAGCTTTCATGGAAGGGCTGAAAAGAATAATCCCTCCCAGAACACCACCTTCACCAGTGTGGAACTTAAACGTCGTTCTCACACGTCTCATGGGGCCGCCCTTTGAACCTTTACACAAATGTGAATTGCAATTCCTAACTTGGAAAGTAGCTTTCCTAGTAGCCATTACTTCTTTTAGAAGAGTAAGCGAACTGCAAGCATTTACCATTCAAAAACCTTTCCTGCAAAAGCATCATAATAAAGTGGTTCTTCGTACTAATCCTAAATTCCTTCCAAAAGTCATTTCACCATTCCATCCAAATCAATCTGTGGAGCTGCCCGTATTCTTCTCGCAGCCACAGTCGCTGAAAGAGCTCTACACACTTAAGATGTTTAAAGAGCGCTACTTTATTACATAGAAAGAACACACAGTTTTCGCAAAACAGCTTTTTGTGTCCTTTTCAACACCACATAAAGGAAATCCCATATCAAAATCTGGAATTGCAAGGTGGATTGTCAAATGCATACACATCTGTTACCAGAAAGCCAAGCGTATGTTAACAATTCCCCCAACAGCCCATTCTACAAGAAAGTTAGGGGCTTCTATGGCATTCTTAGGGAACATTCCCTTAGATGACATATGCAAAGCAGCTACATGGTCTACACCGCACACATTCACAAAATACTATTGTGTAGATGTGCAAACTAAGCAACAAGCCACAGTGGGCCAGGCTGTACTAAAAACTCTATTTCAAACAACTGCAACAGATAAAGGTGGTTGCCGCAAAGGTGGGTACTGCTATACAATCTATGCATAGTGTGTAATCTGCAGCTCATATGCCTCGATCGGAAAATGCTACTTGCCAGTATGCATCTGTTCTTGGTAGAGCTGCAGAGTTACACATGCCCACCCGGCTCCCTTTATCTGTTCCAGTATTATCTTAATTAGATACAAACTACATGGACATCACTACTTCTTGTACAGCTCCATCACTTCCCTAATGGCGAAATACAATCTGGGGATGGAGCCGATGCCCATGCGCAGTATCATCCAAAGGAGGAGTCACCTATCCCGTGACTTCCAAAGACTTTTCTACAACAAAACAAACTGCAAACATCCGGGCCCAACAATAGGTCGCCATCTATGCATAGTGTGTAACTCTGCAGCTCTACATGCCAAGAACAGATGCATACTGGTAAGTAGCATTTTCCTTTTATAGTGCATGCTAGCCCTGACTAGGTGTAAAAGTACTTTACGGTGAGTTGCACTCTGCTCCGGAACCCCAAGGTAGATGTAGTTTGACAAATTAATAAATGTTTTGCTTCTTTTCCTTTGTAGGTTAGTTGGTCTGTTTGAGCTATTAACAGCTCTTGCATATACTCACTCTGGTTTTATGGTAGAGCGAGGTTAATAGAAGTAGATTAATAGAGAAAAGATGTGAATTGTTGGTGGGAATGGGTAATGTGACCATGTTAGTTGGATGAGGAGAGGATTGGGGGAGGTTTGAAATGCAGTTCGAAGAGTCCATTTAGTCTGAAAGGTTCAAAGAGTAGAGGAAAACCAACATTTGGACAAGGACATGGGAGAACCTGCGAAGGCTTTCCTTACAAAGCTGTAACTATATAGATGACGTACCTTGTATCTACAAACTTTTATATATATATTTCCTTTTCCCACTCTGTGTTCGTTATTTTATTTGTCCTCCCTTCCGTCCTATTGTAAAGCGCTCTGATATCCTTCGGGATCTTGTTCGCACTATATAAAACTTTATAAATAAAGAAATAAAATGTAATTCATAAATATACATAGCATGTATTCTTACATTGTTTATATACACAAGCACTGCTCTATTCCTGTAGAGGGAATTGAGTGTAGTCTTTTAACGAAGCTGGGTTAGCGGAAGTCATAGAATAGGTGTTCCGTGACCGAAATTCCCCCCGTCTGCTGGGCTACATGGTTTGATAGTGGTCTGACATGAATGGTGCAAGTTTTTTTCTTATAAATTTGATGTTCTTTCTACTGCTGTAAGTTATTTGTGAGCCTTGTGATCGTGTAGGAAAGAGCCAGCCCTTAACTAGCCTTATGAAGGTCAAATGGTTCGAAGACCTTATTTTTGCTGGTAACAAGTGTCAAAGATTGGGTTCTTAAAGGCAGTAAGATGTGGTGTAAATGTTTTTGTTTTCTTGTACATAGATTGTGAGATGAGGCACCAGTTTGAGCCGTAGTTTCCTGGATTGAATGTGTTTAGTGATTTTCTTCCTGAGGAATTTTGAACTGTTAACGTTTATTGCCTACTGGTCTACACAAAGCAGCTTGAAAGTGGATCTTCTGGCAACTGGTTACCAGTGGATGGTCTTTAAAGCAGGGTTGAGAAATGCCCCCCCCCCCCGCTTTACATGTAGGAGTAGACTAACAGCAGGGCTTTTTAATTCTCTGCCAACTTCTCATAGTTGATGGAGATGAGCCACTGTATTGTTTAGTCTTTTTTTCTTTTCTTAGGATACTTTGTTTAGTGTACCTAAAACGTAAATATTAGTATTGAAACATCAGTAAGATGTAGCAAATTAGTGTTGGCTTCATTCTACCCCATTTAACAATTGATAAATAGCCCTACACCATGGACTAATTTAAAGGGAATGGCTTTTCTTGGTAGTTGCGACTCGTAAAATATCCCATGATGGAAAAGTTACCTGTGTGTAATCCTTCTTCTGTATCACAGGATCCTCATTGATCGTGTAAATGCTAGAATAATTTCGCACGGAGTGTGGACCTGAGTGCACTTTCATATATAAAACAAAGGGTGCCAGCATCCAAATGATTAACAGGAGGAACACCACCCTTTAGGGCCTATCCAAGGTGAATTGTTTTCTGAGTGTAACCTTATATTAATTTCAAATCTTCATTGCAGTTTCTTATTTGCAAAAGGGGTTTAACGTTTATATAACATAATAAAAAATAATGTAGCCTGATAGGAATACATTGAAAGCTATGAAAAATGTATCTTGTCTTTTTAAGGTTCCCGAGCTTTACTTACCCATCCACCCTCCATCAAAAGATTAATCAGTGAGGAAGATAACCTCTCTTCTGGGTTCAATTGCTTTATGAATTCTTTCATTCCTCCTACTTTCTTTTATAAATGACTGTGCTGACAAAACTGGTGTGGAGAGGTAAGGGGTCCAGTGTAGGATTCTCCTGTGATACTTGAATAGTGGGGAGTATGGAAGTACCTTGTTGCTTCACATAGCTCGCTAATTTCATAAAGCCTGCTTATCGCCACACTTGGCCCTCTAAAAAAAAAAAATAAAAAAAAAAAAAAAAGCTAATGTGGAGGGCAGGTTCTGAGATTTACTTGCCCAGCTTTTCAGTAAGAGGATATCTTTTTAGTGTTGGGAAGGAGACAATGCAAGACTTTATTCCTGCTTTTTAATGCAGGTCTGTAGTACACTTGAGATACACTTGCATACAAGTCTGGCCTTGACAAGTAATTACAAAGATTGATCAACTCGGGTGTTTTACCACTTCAGGGTAGTTTCTGTTTTGCACATAATAGCAGCACTACAGAAGAACTGAAACGTCGCTGCAAAGCAATTCAGCAAGAACCTCCCACTAACACATTGCACCTCTTTCTGAGGACACCTTTTTTGGCAGGAAGGCCGGTGAAGCGGAGAAAGTATCTTTATGGGTTGTATGGCTCTCTTCACTCATTTGGATGTAAATATAATCAAAGGGGTGTACATTTTAGGAGGACCATGGAGTTCTCTAGCTGTGGCGACTCCCTATGATCACAGTGCTTCATGCTAGTTTATCGGTCTCTCTGCTTCCGGCAAAATGTTTTTCTCCTCTTCGGATAAATGGTCTTCCTCCTTGTTACAGGGATTTGAGAATGTAGATTGACATTTAGAACACTTTAATAGTCCTAATTGGTACATAGTCACAATAATACATGAAAGGGTAAAGGCGTTAACTGATAATAGTCAATGACTGATTGGCTGACATCTGTTAATCTGCTTCCATTTTTGTTAAAAAGCCACATCGCTGCACGTGTAAGCTCAATGCTCTTGTGCACGGAAAGACCGTTATGGACCAAGAAGCCAAATTATGTATCGCCTCTAAAGAGAGAAAGTAAAGGGTTCTAGTACCAGTGAACTGCATCTCAACCCAATTCTGGCCTAAAGGGGTTTATTTTTTGGGGTCGTGATTTCTCCTCTCCAGTATCCTGTAGCTTCTTAAGGTCATTATGAATACGGATCAAATAGTGTTAGCTTCGTTCCATAATAGCGTTTTCATGCATGTCTTGTTAAAACAGGAGAACT
The DNA here is from genome assembly GCF_964261635.1 of Lissotriton helveticus. Classification (NCBI taxonomy): domain Eukaryota; kingdom Metazoa; phylum Chordata; class Amphibia; order Caudata; family Salamandridae; genus Lissotriton; species Lissotriton helveticus. The sequence continues at coordinate 238,494,601 of NC_136072.1, read as the reverse complement.
TTATTTAACATTAGACCGTATACATTTATGAATGAACACCCAATTTAACTTCGATCTGCAAGTGTTTTATTAACGGTTAGACTAATTAGAAGGCTTGCCTACTGACTGAAGCAATAGGCATCCAGCACTTCCTTAACAACATTTCCCTTCCTTGTCAAGCTGTCCCCACAATTGAAGTAATAAAATATATTGTACTGGCAAATGCAAAGTATTTCCTGTACATATATTTCATTGCCGTTTTGTTGTATTGCTGTGTATGTTGCATTATTTTGTAAGCGTGTATTCAGGTGTATTTCACAAATAGGGGTAGCCAGCCACACGTTCAATATTTATTGTATCACGATTTTGCTGTTTTCACTTTTTGAGGCAATCTTACAAGTTTTTTATGGTAACTTCCTTCACAACTAAAATCTTAATTGTGATTCAAAAGCACTGAATAATCCTGGAAAACCGCAAGACGTCTGGCAGATTGGGCATTAAGTGGTTTGTTGTGTCTTCAAGACCTACCACACGCTGCCCAAGAACCGTAAAAAATGCTGAGAAAGCAGATAGCTGGACATTGTGGTCCCATGTATTTTGTTACATAAGTAATGCTTCCAAGCTTGCAGTTGCAGGATCCAATATTCAGCTTGATATAGCTGCAGTATTTGTCATTCCATTTTTCCTGATACGTATTTATTTTAACAAGGATTACTATTTGATTGGTTACTAGTGTGTGTTCACTTGAGTTATGTTTTTATATGGAATTAGCCCCTTTTAAAAAAAAAAAGCTGTCCAATCTGGGTAGTATAGCCTTCAAAATATACATGTATCTATAAAAGCCTATATTTAGGAGAGGGCGTGTACCCTATTTGAGAAAATAGTGCTCCTAGGCTGCAATTAAAGCCTACCAAGTAAAACGCACGTAACAGGGTGGCTCCATGGGAGGTTACAAAATAAGACCAGGCAGTACTAAGGAGAGACTAGTAAGCCTATTGACCAATGAACAGCTGCAGTTTACAGTGGACAACAACACAAGCCACTGAAATATCGGTGTACAGTGGGTGGAGCTTACAGTCCCTACCAGAATAGAGCATACCTTGTAGAGCAGCCTATGCGCTGCCCAGGCTTGACCTAGAAAGTTTGGGATGCCCCTCAGACCTTTCATTGGGATTGCGGGACCGTCAATGGTTACTGGGTAGTACCCTGTAAGGGTACTGACCGTGTTAATTAGTGAAAGAAAGATGTTAATTAGTGAAAGAAAGAATGCCAGTGCTTTAGTGAGCATTGGTGAATAAGAATGTGATCGAAGGCCTTAATTTTTGCATTAAGACTAACCCTATGACCTCCTTCGCAGGCCTGTTAATATATAACAGGCCTCCTGACTGCCTGCCAAATATTCACCTAGAACAATGCAATTATATTGCGCAGAAATATTTTGTTCTCCAATTTTACAGTACTTGGGGACTTTAATCTACACGTTAATGACCCCTCCTGCGCGCAAGCTATGCAGGTAGTTTCCTGTCTTGAAGGAGCCAATTTACTCCAACTTGTCAAACATCCCACTCGCAAAGCGGGGCATACCCTGGATCTGTTTTTTTCCTATATTCTGTCTCTGAAAACCAAAGCCCCGAACCAGTTGGTATGGTCTGACCATTACCTAGTGCCTTTCTCCTTTAACCTGGCTAAACCCTATCTACCGGATAGCTCTCGATTTTCTTTAAAAAAAAAAAATTGGAAGAAGCTGACCGTTTTTAGGCCAAGTGCTGCTGGCCAGCCAACCTGTACTATCCAAGGACCCTACTGCAGATTCTGTGATCCTACATAATTGGATTGCTGATGCAGTAGAGTCCACTGCTCTAGCCAAAGTCATGAAATCCTTTAGGAAATCACCTTCTGCCCTTGGTTCTCGGAGTTGCTGAGGACTATGAAAAGCAGATGCAAGCCCCTTGAGCGACAGTGCAGTTTGAACTATGATAGCACTGCAAAAATAATATATAAAAATAATATATAAAAAAGCAATAATATATTAAAAAAATCGCTGAAAGAAATGTATAAATAAATGTGTACAATATATAGAAATAATATATATAATATAAATATATATAAAAGCAATAATATATAAAAAAAATTGCTGAAAGGAATGTATATATCGATGAAGGAAGCTAGGAGAGATTATATAGCTAAATGTATTGAGAATGCTGATAAACCTGGCAAGGCTATTTTTAAAGTTTTAAACGCTTTCCTTAAACCTCGCTAGTTGGTGACTGACTCACAACCTTCAGTGGCAATATGAGAAAATATCGGATTTTTTTTACTACAAAATCCGTAAGGTCTACAATTCATTTTCAGCAATAGCTGAAACAGTCAAATCTGACGTAATGATGAGGAAAGCACCTACACAACACAGGGTGTGGAGGGCAGTTGAGATCTTAGAACCTGTGCACCAGTTGAGGCCTTAAAATAATTGATATGTCAATCATACAACGTACATCACTTAAAATATGAAAAGTTTCTGCAAACTTAAAAAAAATCTGTTTTTACCATATGGAACGTATGATTTGCATGACTAGATATATGCAGCGTTTACAGGAATTTAAAAAATGTAGCAGAAATGAAATCATGCAGTGACTTGATTTAGGTATTCTGATAAAATAGGGTCACAGGAAGTGTAATTGCTTTGCACATTAATATTACCGTTGCTAGAAGTCATAATTTAAATGGAGTTTAGGAATTTAAAAAAGGTATTTCTATTCTAAGCATGCCACTGAATTACTATAAACACTAAGAGCAAACCGCTCAGCTGCACAAAGGAATAATAACTACTCATAACCAATTAGCTTGCAGAGGACATATCCTGGTCCCACATTTTTCCCAATCGCACCAATTGTGCTGGTCAGCCTTACGTTGCTACCTCAATCATCCAGTAGGCCACAAATACAGAAGATAACATGAAAAATGCCTTCCGTAAATAGTGCAAACTAGGTCTTGTAGCTTTGAGGAAAAATGTTCAGTTCCCAGAACGAGGCTTGAAATGCGGATCTGTTGACAGATTAGTTCGTAGCGTAGCGACGCCAACATCCAACAACCCTGCACCTGGCAGTCTACTTGCGGGAAACTTTCCTTTAGTTTGGGAGAAGGCAGCACCAACGATGATTACTTGACTGGAAACACTCAGGGTAACGAATCCGTGTACAGGAAGGCGGGACAGATATCACACATCCAATCAGCGGTAATGAGGGCATCGGAGCCCTGCCATCTACGCAAGGAGGATTGCACATTCTGTTAATGACTCCATAGCTGACGAATGGCAGGCGGCAAAGAAGGAAACTATCGATTCTCTTGTCCCATAGGAATCTATGCTCACTCAAATAGTTCCATCGTTGTGCTGAAACAACGTATAAGTGCAAGAATATCAAATGACAATCTAGCGTACTCCTTCTATGCAGGCTCTAACCAATATGTCTAGGGTGTATGATCTGCCAAGAAACCCCCTACTGGATGATCTAGCCCCATTGCCTGGTGGGTAAGAATGTAGGACCCAGTCTTGGTCACAAACTGAACACCCCTCATGGAGATATTGGTCAGCTGTTGAGCAAAAGCTTCAGCATATAGAGACCCCTAAGTCTGCCAAAGTGCCTCCTCTGATTGCACCCGGAAACATGTTTGTTTATGGACAAGGGCATCCTTTCCTTGGACCGAGATTGTGATTAGTCTGCCATTGTTTATATTCTTCAGATAGCTCTAGCCATATGGATGCACATAACAAACACATTTGCACAACTTACATGCAGGCCTTTTACCTAATGCCAAGGCAATATGATAGTGTTACTGCGAAGATTGTTACTGTAAGCAAGGTCCGTGCTTCCAGGAAATAAACCCAGTATGTCCAAATACAAATGTGTGTCAAAAGTTGATGTGGAAAGTGAAGGCAACTTTAGGAAGAAGCAGTGTATATGTAAAAATGGCAAAGTTTCCTACTTGGCCGGACTGGGCCACATGACCGAGCCAGGCAAACAAAGTGTTCATGGACCATTGTGGACAGGCAGGAAGGGAATGTGGAAGTACACAAGTGCAATGTTACCATCCAGTTTCGAGGGTCGTGGACAGTCTGGAGAACTCCGCAGTCAGATGTTGTCTACCTCCAGTGGTGCAGGTGATGGCATATCTTGCCTCACACTAGTTGTCCGGCCCATGGGGTCTGTGAGTACCGCATCCTCTACCACACAGGGGTTGGAAAGCTTGCATGCTGTTGTGGCTCGGCGGGTAGGGATGCGGCTGCAAACTCCTTCTGTGGCCACGAATGGAGTGAAAGACGGACTGAGGTTGGTGAGGCGCCATGGAAAGGGCCGAGGACCTAGCCGTAGGCCAGCTATCCTTGAAGTGCTTTAGCACAGAGTTTTGTCTCTGAAGAGACGGGAGCCACTTAAGGGCATGTCCATAAGTGAAGCTTGAACAGCCCCTGAAAAAAGTTGTCCTTGGCCAGGTGTGGCACCGTAAGGCCACCAACAAAAATGCTCTGACTAGCGAGCTGGGAATGTCCAGCCATCCTAAATCTGAACTTGGCTGCATCCCTCTCTTCAGCCATAGTTTGGAAGTGGATTAAGCGGGCCTTCAAGTTCCATAGGCAGCACCTGCACAACCGAATCCTAGAGTGAATGGAAGAAGCGCTCCAAAAGACATGTGGTGTACACAGGCCGCAGTGCCAGGCTGGCGGAAAAACATTTTCTTGCTTTAGGTGTCCAACCCTTTAGATTTCCTATCCGGTGGGGTGGCAGAGAGTGTGCCAAAGTTTACATGGGAGGTGGAGGCTTGGACCACCAAGCTCTCTGGCATAGGGTTTTAGATGAAAACATTGGGGTCCCCAGGGGAGATGGCAGTGGGCAATTGTCCTGTTCACAGGAGCCCCTGTGTTTGGCTTGTACCAGGCTCCAAGCAGGATGTCCGTGAGGGCTTCATTAAATGGGAGATGGGATTTGAAGATTTGACCTCTGCCGACCCCCCCCTTACCACCATAGCAATTGAGTTTCCCTCCTCCGTGGCTACGAAGGAGAGACCTAGCCAGTATCTGGGGAGTTGTCCTGTTCACTGGCTTCTGTCAATTCCTCACACCAAGTGTCCTCACTGAGCTCTAGGGACTGGTATTCGTAAGGGTCCGATTGCCCCTCCCAATCTCCCCTAAGTCCTTGTCCATAAGAATAGTGCTTGGCCTCTCGCCCAGAGGGAAGGGCTCCAGTCGGCACCAGAATCTGAGTAGGACAATGCTAATCTGGTTCTGTGTTGGAGTCTGGGATGAGAATGGAGACTCAACCACGGAGCCAGGCCTTGAGTGTCTACTCTTGGGTCTCTCCTGATGAGTTCGACAGACGAGGTGAAGTCTAAGACCATTTCGACTTCTAGTATATTTTACCGAATTGGGACGATATTGACTGAGACTAAGAATGATGGCTCTGCAACCGATCCTGGGACCTTCCTCACGACCAAGATCAAACAGTGGCACGTCAAGCGGGCAAGGAGCTTGTCGGATCACTCCCTCCAGGCCTTAGGATGAATGGCGCAAAAATCACACAGGTCTTGGCATTGTGGTTGTGCTCATTACACCAGAGACTGACATGGTGCCGGTCAGTCACTGATGTTTGTTGGTGACAGACTCCACGGGGCTTGGATCCAGCCTTCCCTGTAGGAAATCCTGCCACACCAGGATACAATGTCCCCAAGTTCTCCAGTATTAGGGTGTCTTTCATAGATTCACATGCTTGAATATCCCCCGTCGACGGAGTGGGAGTCCCACGGTAAATATCTATATATATATATATCATAAAACCTTGAAATATGTAATAGAAAAAAGGCATAACAAGCCTACACATTTCTACATAGGAATGCATGGCAAAGGAAAAAAACATTTGCAGTCTATCATTGTCATTATGTTGGTCCAAACCACAGCCAATCAGGCGCCAGCAACCCTCTAGAACCTTCTCCTCAGAGCTCAGCACCTCAGATTTTCGTAGCACAAGAGTGACCACAGAGTCTATGAGGAGAAGAGAGCCTCTGAGGGGAGGAGGGTGGGTCGCATGTGAATCTATGAAAGACACCAATTCTGGAGAACCACCTGTTTACAGGTAAGTAACAATTGTTGTTCTCCAGTATTAGGGTGTCTTTCATAGATTCACATGCTTGAATATAGAATAGAAAGCAGTAATATCCGAAGAAAACTTCCCAGCATGATACACATGCATAGACTTATAAGAGCAAATATGTCTATAGTCATGCAAGACATACAGTAATAAGGTAAACCATAATGGAGGAGGGAAGACAGGGGCTCACCTTATTGGGAAGAAAAAAAAATAGCGAAGCATAGCCTGTCCCACTGCAGTGTCTGCTTTAATGGCACCCAGGCAGTAGTGTTTCGTAAACGTGTGCCTGCTTGACCACATGGCTGCTCTGCAAATCTGATGCAGCGGCACACCGTCAAACAGGGCAGTTGAAGACGACATCGCCCTGGCAGAATGGGTCCTCACTGAAGACTGTAGAGGCTTGCCTGCCCGTTGATGGCTGAAAGCAATGGCTGAGGAAACCCCACGAGCAATTGTAGGTTTGGGAACTGGACGCCCTTAGTGGAAACGTCCATAAGCTATGAAGATGGCATATGTCAGCAGCTGCATAAATCCATCTAGCTATGGTGTGTTTAGACACTGCTTGTACTTGCCGTATATTTCCATAGGCAATAAAGAGTTGATCGGATTTGAGAATGACAGAGGTCCTTTGCAAATAGAATTTTAAACCATCGTCTGATGTCAAAGGTATGTAATGCCCTCTCCGCAGGGGATTGCGGATTAGGAAAAAACATCTTTAAGATAACTGGTTCATTCAGGTGAAAATCCGAAGGCACCTTAGGCATAAACCTTGGGTTTGTACGTAGCACCACAGAATTGGACGTGAATTGTAAGAAAGGTGAATTGACAGTGAGAGCTTGAACATACAGACTCTTCTAGGTAAAGTTACCGCTAGCAAAGAGAAAAAACGTTGCATGTTAGGAATGTGAAATACATCCTGACAATTGGCTCAAGTGGGTGGCGCATGAGCTGCGCTAATACTACATTAAAATGCCATGATGGAGGCGGACGACGTACAGGTGGAAACATTGAGTAGTCCCTAAAAGAACTGTTGTATTCTTGAAGAATAAAGAGAGATGGACTCATCCTGACGTTACCTTGAAATGGCTGCCAAAAAGACCTTCAACGTTGTAGGAGATAAGCCTGATCTTGCCAGGTGCAAGAAAAAGGTAATATCTGGTCCGGCGTTGCATGAAATGGGTGAACCCCAGCAGATGAACACCAAATGCAGATTTTTATTTTTTTTAAAGACTGCCTGTGATCAACACCAACTCCAGGTAAATTCAGTCCCCAGACGTACTCACTTTATAGAGACACACCTTAAGTGCGCAGGCCCTAATTGTTTCCCATTATTAACAGAGTTCCTCATCAGCCTTCATACACGTCTCTGTGTATCAACACAGTAACAGTGCTCAGCTACCCATAGAGTCCCAGCCTTCACTCTCACTTGGGGTAAGGTTCAGTATTATCATTAGTACAGATAGCCCTTACAGCACCTCTACCATCTTGCCTGCCGTCCCTATACTTAATATTCTTCTCTTTGTTTTTCTTCTCACATAATCAGTACCCGGCTTGGTGTCCTTGTGAGTATCTTTTTCCTTTCCCTCCTTCACCCACTGTTGGCACATACACCTCACGCGGCTGCGCATTCTAGCCGTCTGGTACTTTTTGATTTTATGACCTTTTACCCAATTGGTCGCATTTGTGCATGCATGTGCCATATGCTTATTTTATTATTTTTTCTTTTCCTAGATGTCCCTAAATCATAGATCCTGATGAGACCCTAGATCACGTACAGGTATATCACGTACAGGGTCGAAACGTCGTTGACAACCAAAGAAAGCTAACCATTAACAGCTCACATTATTGTATATAGCTTCTGTATATTATGGATTGAGTTGCTAAATGGTCGACTTTTTTGAATACCTAGGAAACCTTGTAAAAAAAACTGTCCCAATTATGTCACCAATATTTTAGGTTCTTGTTTCTCACTGGGGACACTACGCACATTTTTCTTTTTCATTGTATATAGAATTTTGTTTGTAAAATTTAAAATGATTGTATCAAACTAAAATCTTAGGTGTATGTGGTTTCTGGTTTCTTTGCCCTCGTGACATCATTTTAACCCTTCTATTGCGATTGTGCACCTTGTTATCTATATTGATTCTATTATTCCACAGGAACCACTGTTCCTGACAATAATTTACCCACCCAGGTTGCTTAGTGAGTTGGGTTCCCTTGTCCTTTTTCACGCCATTCCATCGGAGGGCAAGACTGTATTGCCCATAGTTGGTGGGAGGGACTAAGGGTGCAGCACTGCCCACTCCCTCACCAAAAGAACTACTTCCCGGTGTCTAGTGGCGTGGGCCTGTGCTTGGGATGAGTTTCAGAGGGGGTCCCCTAGGGGGAAGAGCTCTGTAAAGGGACCTCCTGTAGAGATCAGGGCCAGAGAAGCCTTTTCTTTTCTTGTGTGGCTGACGATGCATTCCCTACGACTGCACTGTACAGGTAGTGTGATCTTTGGGAAGGTACCGACAGCTGCACTAAAGGTTAAAATGGTTCCAACTCATAGTATCCAGTAACTAGGTTAATTTTTAATCAGCCTAAAGCATGTCAACTCCTTGGATTATAAAGCTCCTTTTTTTGACAATCTGTAATGGTTACCAAGGAGATTCAATATGGAGGGGACTTCTAGACAGTCTCACCTGAAGTTTGGTAATTTCTTCAATTGACTAGGCATTGCGAAAACATACATCTCATTATTAGACACTGGGCTCATGAGTACCAAGTCTTTCTAGAGAGCCAATGTTTTTCATCTCTGGCAGCTTAAGTTGTGCTGCACATACTTTAATCTACCAAGAAGTTTGAATGGTATGAAAGTTCTGGTTTTACGCTGCGTCACTATAAAACTATAATGGGATTCTCATTATGATGGTTTGCGTGAAGGTGGTTCTAACAGATTAGTAATACAGCAAATGGCAACTGTTCAGTGTTTTGTGTGTGAGGAATATTCAGACAGATGTCATTATTTACACCTGGTTTCATAAAATACATTCTGGCTGAAAGGACTTATTTGAATATATTTTCTGGTGCATGGCAGGGTCATAGTCTGTGAAACGACCTAATGATTGTAGATTTTAATGCACATTTCAGAGCCGATAAGTTAGTACATTTATGGATTGAGCTCATTCTGGTGTAGATCACATGTTCTGCACACTCCTGTCATTTGATGTTGGGTATGCATATTGGCAAGTCATTTTTCTTTAAAATCTTCGACCTCGAAACCTCTCATAATTCCTCCCTGAATGCCAAAATTCAACACAACAAAAACTCCATTCTCGTTTCAAAGCCCACCCCTAATAAAAAAACAAAAAATAAAGATTGAGCAGAAACTGCTTCTAGAGAGGTGGACACCGCATCAAATGCATGCGTGACTAATGGGTTCGGGGTTCCATCCTACAGCCCGGTAATGACTAATATATGTTCCCTTTGATGGCGGACATCTTTTGGGCTCTCAGGTTGACACTATGCTTCCAAAGCTACTGATGGTTCAATATGCTATGTGACATTTTCATTTATTTCAGTGCATTTGAGTGACATTTCAAAGACTATGAATGACACTTTCTCAGGAGCCAAATCAAGTCATAATCCAAGGTGATCAAAGCCAGGCACAGTTTAACTGATTTAGATATGGGAAATCTGGTAGCCTGTAAGTGGTATGTACTTGGGGTCTCTCAGCTCCTTGCGTGTGCACAACCTAATATAAGGGCGGCTAGCAGCATCCGTGAAAGACCGTTATGTTGTCTATGGGGAGGGGGGCCAGAAGCAGGAGAGCCATGTTAAAGATATGCTCTTGCCTGACTTCCCTATAGTGCGGCCACAACAAAAACAAAATCCAGGATCCTGCACATTGTGACCTCCTCACTACCCACTAATAGTTAGGAAGCCTTCTTGAAGGAAAATGAGCAACACAGGCAGATCACAAAGCAGCAGCCAGTCAGTTACAGGCTCTGCTGACTTAGTAACGTTCATCGCTGAAAATAAAAGTAGTTGGACCTGCACCAGGCTCACCCCAAAAATGAGTTAGTGATACTTACTCCATAAGTTATGCTGAACTCAACTTGGTGAGCAGAAGCTGACTTCAGAGGTCCGCTGTACCTTACACAGGCAGCTCAAAATGATCATGACTATGAAAATGCACATCTGTGGACGGAGTGCCAATTCGGTACGGGCCTGGCTGCACGAGCCTCCCAGGCAGTAGCGGTCCGGCCCACGAACTCGACTCCTTGCTGGGCATGGCATTCATAAGACTGATTGTACAGTGGAATGCAGTCATCTGGGATGTTGAGCCTGGGCCCATTAAAGCAGCGGCTGGGGCCCACAACTCTGAAACTTTATTCATAAACTGCTGCCTGTGCTGGCGGCCACACCCGCCTATAAGTGTGACACAACGCTCTCTTCAGTGTGTCCTGGCTGTCTGGGTAATGACTCCTTGTGATGACGTCAGTAAATCAGGGCTCGACATCCGAAAAATGGTACTAGTCCTGCAGGTCTAGTACCATGGAAAATCCCCTCGACCTGACACCAACCCACTTGACCTCCGTCTCTGAAAACGGAGAGCAAAAGTGACAAGATAACAAGATTTAAAGGCATGTTTATTGCTCATTTCCTTTGTGAGCAATAAAAATGCCTTTAAATCGTGTTATCTTGTCACTTTAGCTCTGTTTTTAAAGACAGAAGACCAAAGTTAGTTTGATTTCCTACTCGCCAGAAAGGGCGAGTAGGACCTAAAAATAGCTCGTCCTCATCCATTCTCCCTCTCAAATGCGAGCGGGTGAGTGGTTTTGTCGAGCCCTGTAAATGTATCCAGTAGTGCAGCGCCAGTAATTACGTTACATTGTAGCAGAATCATTTGTGGTAGCTTAGCTAGAGCTGCGAGCCGCTGCAACCCAGCCCCCACCCCAGCCCGGAGCAGCGCGGACTGCTCGTTGCCATTTCAGTTTTACTCAGTCAGTGGTGAATTAGCAGTGCTCTGGCTAAGCTTGACAGTTGAGGAGGCGCTGTAATGCGTGACTTTTCCTTTCAGTGCATTAATGTGGACCACCACACTTACATGCATTAGTCTAACGCCTGATTTGTGGTACTTGGCAGGGCTGTACTGGAAAAAATAAAAGATCCAGATGCTTCCAAAGCAGTCGGAGCAATCTAGATGCATCTTACTAAGTCTGGGTTTCAACATTAACAGATACAAGGAAGTGCAAGGCCTGCCACACCACCACAATGGCCAGGCTTCAAACAGCACCATCCTACCAAGAGAGTGAAGTCCTTTCCGATGGGTAGAATTAGAGCCAGTGGTTGTGGTAAAGGCAATCGTTGCTCTTGAAAGGGACCTACCCCTCAAAACATTGACTTTCCCATGATGTACCCTGATTACACCTGTCGTTGGGAGGATTGTGGTACTCCTTTCAAGCTGGGAGGAAATGTGGGCCCTATTTGTGGTTCAACAAGGATACTGCTTGGAGTGCCACACTAAGTATATCACCACAACATCACGCAATCAGTCAGGAACATAAACAACTGCTCAAGTACAAGCATTCAGCAATATACCTGCACCCCTACACTAGAGGGGCAAAGGATTGTACTTGCTGTGCTTCGAAATTCCCAAAAAGGATGGTATCCTCTTGCCTATTCTCTACCTCATGCGTATGAATGTGACAAGAGTGCATGAGCTAAAAACTCTGCTCTGCATTAGAGACCACATGGCGACCTTTGATTTGAAGCATGCTTCTACATCTTCATTCATCGGGCAAATCTCCACCATTGATATGTGGACAACACGACCAAGTGCAGGTTCTACCATTTGGGTGACATAACCGCTTTAAGGGTTATGACAAAACGCCTATTGGTGAGTGTACTATATGTTCGACGGAGTGCCATGCATGTGTTTCCTTATCTGGATGATTGGCTGATAAACAGCAGCTGCTGCCCGAAATTCCTAGCACACAACTAAAGCAGCAGTGTCGCTTCCTCAAAGGTTTTTTGATTCTTCAGATAACCTATCCTTTGTGAGAACTGTAATGACACTATTTGGTATGATGGCCTTCTATATAGTAATATTAGTGAAAGCAACCTGCATGTGCGCCCACTACTGGAGTGTCTGACCAGGCAGAGGTTAGCAGCATAGAATCACTGGGAATATATAGTGTTGGTAGTGCACTGGGTCAGCACAACCTCCAATGAAACAACAAAAATGTGTCTCTGGGCAGGCCTTTACTGGACCTTTGGCTACAGGTGATCATTGCCACAGATGCCTTGTACAGCGTTTTACACACCCCTCTGGAAAAAAAAGTCCTAGTGATACCTGACAACATGCATTACATTAATAAAACCGTGGCACTGGGCTATTCAATCGGATGCAGCCTCTAGCGGCCTATTTGCCAGGGAGATCAATGACTTTGCAGGACACATTAGCAAGTACTTGAAGGCGCAATAAATCCAGAAGTACTTTGGCATACTTCTAAAAATCGAAAACTTCCACAAGTGATCTGTTTGTCATTGCGGGTGCAAAATGCCGACACTTTACCTCCACGTACCTACAATCACAGCTCATGGGCAGTGCACTAAAGATGAGCTGGCGAGGAATATTTTCATATCTTTTCGTACTCCTTCTGCTTCCAGATGTAGTGAGGAAGCTCTAGCAAGCATTGATGACTCATGATTGCAACAATGAGAAGATCGCTGTGGTTCCTAGTGCTTCTAGAAATGTTGGCCCAGCCACAAAGAAGCTGCAAACCAGAGCTGATCTTGTAACACAGCCCCACAGGAAGCTGAAACCTGCAAACTTCAGGAAACAAACCTATCTGTTTGGCACCTGAAGCAATAAGAGTTGGGGGTAGCGCAACCTTTCTGACAAGTTTATGCTAATCCTGTGGAAGGCACTTAAGCCTACTTTATGTTATGTGGCAAATTTGAAGTATGTTGTCCATTATTGCATAATCCTTTAATGGCATTGGGCATGACCTGTTACCGCTTTTGCTTAGAAGGCAGGACTAGCTTACACATCCATTTAGTTAAGTTTAGCAGCAGTGGCTGCTTAAACACCAAAAAGGCTGCACACACCTCTACTCAAAATTAATTATGAAGGGTCTAGAGAGTTGTTCCTCCAAAAACACCAACAAGTACCCACATGAGCTGGATGCTGCTCTTTTAGAACTCTTGCGGCCAGACTGGAATTCGCTCCCATCCTCCATCAGAGGGCTCCAGAAGCATCTTGCCTTAAGCAAAGCCGTTGCTGGGTCAGCCATGCGCATTATAAATCCTATAATAATAATTCATGGGACCTCGGTGTTGTTCTCGCAAGGCTTATGAGGGCCCCTTTTTGAGCTGCTTCATTTATATGCAGTGCATACCTGTCATAGAAGACCGACCCTGCAGGATTTACAATTTAATGATTCGCAAAAAAATCCCCAAATTGGGGCTTCTCTGTAAAACTTGCGATTTATACACATGCTTCTGCAAAAATGTTGTAAAAACGTTTTTTACATACTCTGTTTATTGCCCTGCGCTGGGTCAGTAAAAGGGGATGGACAGAAGAGAGGCGTTTTCATTCTCCCTCCTGTGTGTGGTGACAGCATTACAAACTTGGAATCAGAGCCTCCCTTCAAGAAGCAGAAAAACACCCTGCAGTCATTCTTCCCCTGTCACCTATTGCCAGCCCTCCCATCTCAACTGCCACCCCTGAGTTTTCTTCCCTGCCATTCCTGGTCACATTTTTCTAGCTCACTGCCCCCTCCTCCCCTCTGCATTGGCCTCCTGCTTAGAGCAGCATGAAACACATGTCACTGCAAGGAGGTGGTAAGCAGCCCCCTCCTCCAACCTTACATTAAAATGGGAGCGTTGAAGAGCCACATTAACAGCACCCTCCATCAGAATGTATTTTATGCTGGGAAGAGACTTGTCAGAATTGTGCCAAAGTGCATGCTTTATTTTGTAATCTGCACTGTGGCGTCGACATCCCTCTTTATAGCTCTGGCTTGTTGTGTGGTGCTGGTTGGTCCACAGGATTTTGGGGGCAGGCACATTGTGTCCCTGCCACAAAAATGTGGCACGTTTGTGCTTGCCACATTTAGCAAGCCAGACCCAAGGTGGTCTGTTAAGAAGAGTGAGGTGTAGGCACCAACAGCAGTAGAATAACCTTTCATTTAGGTTTACAGGGATAGAGTTGTCTTGAACAAATCCAAGCTAGTTTCTCAATTTCATGTAAACTAAATCACTGACGTATCTACCAGTTTTCTTTCTGAATTCTGACAACTGCCGAAAAGCAATGAACACATTACATTTAAACAGAGCATTAATGTGTTACATTGACGGAAACAAGTTTTTGGTAAGCTTGTTTGTTGTATTTTCCAAATCCTCGCTTGGTAAATCCCATATCGATGCCAGGTTTGGCAAGTGATGTCCAGCTTTTCGTTATTTCTTTTGGAGTTTTGGCCAAACGGTACTAAGAACTTTATTTCAAACATTGGCTTACTTGTCTTGCTAGGGATTACTTTAGGTGGTTTCCATTGTTTGGTAGCCTATGCAGAGCATGAAATCTTCAGCAGCACATGCTACTAAAGGAAAATATTACTTTCCTTGTAACGGTCATTTTGTAGTGCTGTATATTCACATACGTTCTTTGCCACCACAGATACAAGCTAATTAAGGTGTTTATCTTCATTTGCACCATGCAATTGTACACAATTGCATTGTAAGCTTTACTTACACTTGCGAGTTTGGGGGAAGGGGAGTGCATTCTAAAGTGAAGTATTTTTCCTGGAGCGTGGTGGGATTGGGTTGAAGTCAAAAGATATTGCGAAATTAGTCTTGGAAGAAAAACTTCCAATGGTCTGCACCCCACACCTAGGGGTGAAAGTCTGTAAAACATGATTCCACACTAGTATAAGCTACACACCAGTAGGCACAGGGTAAGTAATATTTTCAACTGATAGAAACATCTAGCCGCAGATTCCTTGCCCTTGAACTTCCCAGACTGGATCCGGAAGATTTTTCTTGAGCAGTACCAGTACGCCGGTAGGTGGAGTTACAAGACTCGTGTGGCATAGTATTTGTCAGTATGACGTCTGTCATCTATATAGGCGCCACCTCGGTGCACTGATGTCAGTTCTTTTCTTTCTGCGCCAGCCAGCATAGATCCATCAAAGACAGCTACTCTGTCATTTTGTTACAGACTTTTTTCGACTTAGTCGAACTTTGTTAGTGGTGTGTAAGTTTTCTGTATGTCTAAGAGGACCTCTGGATTCACACCGTGTGGTTCCTGTCACCGCCTAATGTTTGTCACGTATCCCCACCTGGTGTTTCTTTGGTGCCTGGAGCGCGACCATGACCCGAAGTCGTGCTCCGACTGCCGAGCCATGGCACAGAAAGATTTGACTGAGTAGTCACTAAAGCTGCTTGTGGAACGGCGTCAGGCACCTCGGTGGTCTCTCTCCCGGGTGAGAGAAAGGTCTGAGCACCACTCTGGGGGCTCCAAGTCTGTTCTCCCACTCCAAGGGGTCCGGTAGGAAGCACCATAAGAAGCACAGTAAGTCGAATTGTGCTTTGATTGCACCCGGTCTGTCACCGGACATAACAGAGAAGTCTGTGTGCAAGGCCTCGTTCTGCGGAACAAGTGGCGAGGTTGGCTCAGCGTTTTCACTCTGCCGGGGCCAGGAGCGACCCCCGCCCAAATTGAGGAATTTTGACACCATGTGCGCCATTTTTGGGCGACATGACTCCTCTGGCGTGTCTTCAGGCACGTGAACTCAGCGGAACGAGATCCATGGGGTTTCGCACCATCAGCTCAGTCCTGACACCCTGGCTCCTCTTGGATTCATTCCCAGATCCAGATCCAGACCAGCTCAGGTCATACCTCCTTGACCTTCCCTGACACATTGACTCCCGATGACGGCAGCCCCATTCTTTTCCCCGATGAGAGCCGGTTGGGCAGCTACTGACGCTGAGACCAGTCGCCGACGGAGCCTCTGGGCTCTGTCGTTTCCTCAGTCTTATTCTGAAGGGCTAGGATTTGAGGAAGATAAGGAGAGGCCGCAGGATCCCTTAGAAATCCCACTTTATACTGAGTAGGAAATGGACTGGTATGAGGAACTGGGTGATGCCAGTACCTGGATACCTCTCCGGAGCCTGGCATGCTTTCCCCTCCTAACCCAACTACTGAGGACGTAGCTTCTTTTGCCATTGTGGTGCGTAGAGCTGCGGAGGTCTACAACCTGCAGCTTCCTACTGAGGCTGGCAAGACCAATGTCTTGACCGAGTTCTTGCAGACTGGTATCTTCACCTAGGAACCCTTGCTGCCTTTCAATAAGGCCTTACAGACACGTTGTTCTAGGGACTTGATCCAAACCCAGCACCGGGGCTTCTGTGAATAGAAATATTGCCCGCCTCCACTGCCCTGGGCGACCCAGCCTTCCTCACATCGCATCCAACCACAGAGAGCTTGGTGGTCCAAGCAGCTACCTCCGTTGGCACATTCTCTTCTGCACCTCCAGCTAGGGAATCCAAGAGGCGGGATCGTGTAGAAAGAAAATGTTTTCTTCCACCAGTCTAGCACTGCGGTCAGTATACCCTGTTGGACCGTTTCTCCCATTCCCTATGGGAGCTTGTTGTGCAGTTGCTGCCACAAGTCCTGGAGTAGGTCCAGGCTATCCTCTCCAAAGCTGGTACTGACAGAGATGACGCAAAGTTTACTATTCGCTGTGGCCTCGACACAACAGATTTGCTAGGCAGAGCAATTTCCTAGACTGAGTTAGTTAGGTGCCAAACCTGACTGAGAACGTATGGCTTCTCTGGGTATGTCCAAGCCAACCTGATGCACATGCCTTTTGATGGCTCGCATCTCTTCGGAGATGGGGCGGATGTGGCATTGGAGTGCTTCAAGGAGTCGCAGGCTATGACTAAGTCCTTGGGCCTTCCGTCTTTCGCTCCTTTTGTGGCTACGTAAGGCACTTCCAGCCGCACTAGCCCGATCCTAGCCAGAGGTTTGCGCAAGTTCTGGAACCTCTGTGTGGGCGTGGCTCGCCCTAAGCCTGTGGGTCGGGCAGCCAAAAGCCATTTCAGGCCACAAACTCTTCCCCTCCCCTTTCTCCTCTGCTTCCAAACCCTCCTAGTCCGATCCTCCAGGATCATGGGCGTCCAGTTGGTGGCAGGATACCATCGCCTCCACCACTGGCGGTACATCACCTCTGACAGGTGGGTTCTCAAGATAGTCCGAACTGTCTACTCCCTCCCCTTCAAGAATACCCCTCCCTCCATGCCTCCTACATACAGTCTGCTGAAGGAGGATCACCTTACTTTACTTTGAGAGGAAGTTAAGACTCTTGGCCAAGGGAGCTATTGAGAGGGTTCCGGTGCCAGAAGTAGGCTGTGGTTGCTTTTCCAGCTACTTTCGGGTCCCCAAAAAGGACGGATGCCTTAGTCCTATCCCCGACCTCAGAGCTCTCAACTACTTCTTCAAAAAAGAGAAGTTCAAGATGCTTACTCTGGCTCAGATTCTTTCTGCCATAGCCCCTGGAGTCTGGATGGTAGTGCTGGACTTGCGGGACGCTTACATAATATTCCCATCCTGCCTGCCCATTGTTTCTACTTGCGGTTTACGATGAGCCCACAAACATTTTCAGTTTGCCGTTCTCCCCTTTGGCCCCACCAGCTTCCCTCTGGAGTTCTCCAAGGTGATGGCGGTGGGCGCAGCTTATCTGCAGAGACCGGGGTTCCAGTCTTCTCCTATCTCGATGACTGGCTGTTGAAGGTGGGCTCACCCCGAAAGGTGGTCTTCCCACCTCCAGACTATGGCAAACCTCCTGCATTCACTGGGGTTCACTATTGGCGTAGGTGTCACACCTGACTCCTTCCCAGATGCTACCTTTCATCTGAGCTGTTCTGGGCACAGTGCAGTTTCGGGCAGATCTTCCGGACAACTAGTCCAGGACATTCAGGCTATGATACTGATGTTTCAGCCTCTGTCCTAGATATCAGTGGTACTGACTGAGGCTGCTGGGCCTCATGGCCTCCTGCATTCTGCAAGTGACTCATGCCACACAGCACATGCGGGCTCTGCAGTGGGACCTGAAGTTCCAGTGGGTGCAGCATTGGGGAAATCTCACCAACTGGTCAAGATTTCTGTGGGAACTGCATGAGATCTGCCGTGGTGGCTGACAAACCGCGAATGGGTTACCAGCAGACCCCTCTTCTTTCCCCAACCAGATCTCACAGCAGTGACAGATGTCACTCCTGGGATGTGGCAGCCATCTGGGAGAGGTGGAGATCAGAGGACTCGGGGCTCCAGTAGAAGCCGGGCTCCATCGAAACCTGTTGGAGCTACATGCGATTCGACTGGCACTGAAAGCTTTCTTACCATCTATCAAGGGAAGGTTGGTTCAAGTGTTCACAGGCAACAACACCTTTGTGGTTTTGCAATAAATAGGGCGGAGTGGAGTCGTGGACACTGTCAGGTCCATAGGGAGGTCCTCTTTGGCCGTTCGGTCCTACAGGACATTCTGGTTTAAACTTTTCTGCAGTCCCTCCTCCAGGGGTGGTATTGCTTGGGTATCTGTTCAAAGGCAAGGAATCTGGAGCTAGAAGTCTCTTATCAGATGGAGAAGTTACTTAACTTAGGTAACGCCTTATCTGCTAGAGACATGATCTAGCCGCAGATACCTTACCAACACACCCATCCTCCCCAAACTGCGGATCAGTTGATCAGGGCTATTCCTCTTCAGGGCTCTAGTTGTCTAAAGCCAACACTGTCTGCTTCATGGCTCCTCTTCTGGGGTGCAAAGTCATGAAAAGTACTGATATCGGTGCGCCTAATTGGCACCTAAATAGTCAATGCAGACGTCATAACATGACACCAATGACGTCACGAGAAGCGGAATGCCAAAAAGTTCACTACATGTTTGTTTTACATAAAAATAATCTGTTTTCCCCAACTAGATCCATTACTTGGAAACAGCCAGACAGGTCGGAGACAGAATATGAAAAGCTGCTTTCTTAAAGTGTGCATTTGAAGCGCCTGTGATTACTAGAACCATCGGCTCCTCGTGGGCCTTGTTCCACTCTATTACCCTTCCTTCGCCCGTTGCCTCTCGTCCGTCCCCCAGGCAGCTATCAGAGACCCACGCTGGCTTTGAGCCCCTCACCATGCTCTCGACTGCTCGGACTGAAGCAGTGCACACACTCTGCGGTAGCAAACCATTCGTCACAGCACGAACCATAGAACAATAGGTCTGTCGCCTTCATGGCTCCGCTTCTGGTGTGCAAAGTCATGAAAAGTACTGATATCTGTGGGCCTAGGTGGCACCTATATAGTCAATGCTGACGTCATACGAATACCATGACGCCAACGACGTCACGCGAAGTCGACTGACGCCACCGCCCAGCGCTCATGGGGGTTCTGCAAGAAATAACTTCTGGTCTGATGCCTGGGAAGTTCAGAAGTAAGGAATCTGCGGCTAGGTCATGTCTCTGCCAGATATCGGCGTTACTGAAGGTGAGTAACTTGTCCTTCACTTCTACTGCTGCAAGTCGGCTTTTAGCGCAGTCTTCTCCAAAAAACATGGACTTTAAGTAAAACTAAATGCATCATTTTTAAGTTTAACTGCTGAAGAATGTGTGAAAAAATTCCCATATTAGATGGACTCTGTATGAATTTAAGATTCGGGTTTAAATATATATTTTTTTAACCACAAATGTGGTGGCCGCTTTATTGTGAATAGTTTAATGACTCTTGTGTTACTGTAATTTACATAGTGCCCAGTTTACCAATGTAGTTTAGGAACATGGCGGACTACCTTTTTTTTTTGTGGGTGTGTGGGCGGGGGGGGGGGGGGTTGTGCAACGATAACGTTCATAATGTAGAAATGTAGAAATTATTGCATCTAATCAATCATATGGTGGCCACCAATGATCAGCTTTCACCACTTGACACAAATTTCTGTAGAATATTTACAAAAGACTGCTTATACTTGTTTTATATTTTGTGCCATCATTGTTATATACCTGTCCTTTAACTAGAGGATGGATTACTATGGACAATTAATAATAATCCTGGAGCAGTCTCGACATAAAAAAATATTTTGCTTCAGGGATGCTCTTATTCTTTTGCAATCCAACCTACTAATTACACTGGGCTGACTCTGGGTCACACATTTCTAACAGCAAAGTAGCCAATAAAGCCGATTGAAGGGATTTTCCAAATCGTTTGTACACTAGAGACAAACGGGGTGTTTGCTTTCTGAATAATTTCAGCTTCTTGTCTTTACTGTTCCCTCCTACCATTCTCCCAAGTTTGTTTGCTGTGCTTGCCGGATGGCTTTATCCTCTGTTATAACAAGTTTACCGTGCGAATGTGCTTATATGCTATAATTACTAGCATCTGTTGCAGTGTCGTCTATAACTTGCACTACTTTCTTTGTTTTTCTTGCTTTTTTTAAAACCTCTCTTCTCTTCTTTCTTTTCTTTCAGTCTTGGTCTTTGCAATGGGCAAAGAAGGGGTCCATGGAGGTGGATTGAATAAGAAGGCATACTCGATGGCAAAATACTTGAGAGACTCTGGGTTCTAGTCGTTAGGCAGACAAATGTACTAGGGGAGAATTGCTACTAAACTTTCCTATTAGTGGGAATAACTTGCAGTGTTATGGAAATTTTATTAGCAATGCTGGGTGATGGGGTATGAACCTGTGTCTCCTTTGTATCCCTTTGTTGGTGGGGAAAGGTGTTTTTTTTGTTTGTTCATGTTTGTTCTTTTGTTTCCTTGTGTACTCCAGCATTGGTTATTATCATGGCAAAAGAAGGTGTCCATGGAGGGCTGCTCAACAAGAAAGCATTTGAAATGGCTACATACCTGGGCAAGCTTGGATGCTAAGCAGCCTTTCCCCATCTACCTAGCAACTGTTCATCATCATCCAGTTGTGTTCGCAATGCTATCAGACTGTAGATGGTAGTTACATTTTTTTATTTACCCATATTTTTCTAATGTCACAACAGTACCCTTTCGTTCATTTGTTCGTGAACCACTCTATGTAACAAAATCTCATTTTCGCACCATTATTCAGTAAACACTAAAGATAAGCTGCATGATATTTTCAGGAGGAAATATGCCAATTCTGAATTTTGCTTTCTTTTAGCAATCAATAAAATACTGACAACTAAGACAAGTTTTGAAACACTACAAGTGCCGATTGTACAATCTATAATTTGATCCATGCCTTTTCCGCACTTGAGCAATTACAAGGCTCATTTAGTCTTCCTTTTGCAGAGCATGGTTGGGAGAAATATGCATGCATATCTGTTTTTTTTCTCCCCTTTTTCGTCCATGATATTTTAATTACATTTTCATTCAGTGCCTGGTTGATTAAACCATTTAATACCAATGTTGAATTACTTTTTAACAAGGTGCAATGTCTTGAAATTCATTTTCGTATTCAGCTTAAATATGGTATTGCAAACTTCATAGCTTGTAACATCTGCTTCTTGATTGTCAGTACAAGTGTAAAACTGCTTCAAAAGGTGCAAATGCATTTCCTCCTACGATTGTACCCCAACTATCTTCACTTTGAGTATCAAATGCCAAACAACTTTCATTTAAAAATATTATTGCAGCAGAAATGCTTCATTTACCTACTTTTCCGTACATTGTATTTTCAGAAAAGGTGTTCCATTTGTAATTAATCCCAAATGTATGTCTGCACAAGTGCCCCTTTCCCAAGCACCTTTTCTGTTCTAGTTTCAAAGGAGAATGTATCTGTACATAACTTTACGTTCAGCACTTGTGCTCACTGTGACTAAGTATACTAACCCGTAATCATTTACTGTTGTCACAGTACTTATTGTTTACAGTTGACTTCCAAAGTGGAAAGCTTTTAGCTATCATATAGTATGACTTGGGAGAAAATTGTAAAGAACAACAAGTCAGATTGAGTAAAGACATCTGACAGTGGGTTGCAATAGAAATTTCTCACACAGACTCGTTTTGACTTCAAAATGGGCAGTACTGAATGAAGCATTACTGAAGGATGACATTTAAATTGTTAGATGCCTTTTCTGAAAATAAAGCTTTGGGTGATCCAGCTGTAAAACGGTCATCCCTAAACTCGTTTTTTGGCATATATGAAGTTTATTGTCCAGGGACATTCCATCATGCATAGCTCAGCGCATTGTTACTTTTGTGAGCTCCTGTTGCATCAATAAATTGTTGAATTCTGCCATTCTGGATTTCCTTATCCCAATATAACCATCTGGAGTGTGTCCAATTTCAGTTTTTCATAGGACCAATTTTATTTGCAGCTTCATATTTTATACGACACTGGTGTCTTTTAAGAAGGGTAACTACCACCTTCAGCTGTATACTGGTAGTTGAGACACTAAACTGTTATAATGCTTATTTGTAGGTAATGTACAAAAATGCTGCTTTAATACCAATGTTTGGATGAAGGCTGGTAGTTTTTCAGAATTGTTGAAATAGTCTATTTCAAAATACAATATTGCATTTGGTCTACAAGATAGACCCGTGCTGCAGAAACTTGAGCAAGCTGTCTTCTGGCTATCTGAAACGTGTATCCAGACTGTCAGTTAAATCGCGGTACTAACCTTGCCCATTTAAAAATTAAAGAATTCTATACAAAAGAACAAATGGGAGATGGTATTGGTTGGAATAACTGACTTGGCTGTCTTGTGATAATTCAAATGTGTTCTGTGCCATAGTAATAAAAATGAACTTGAACTGTTACGTTACTGTTCTAAGATGGATTTTAACTGATCGGTAAGGATTGTCTTTTTCCATTGGCACTCGTTTAGGGACATTCTAGTATTTGCTTTATTGTTTGGGCCTTGTGGATTATGTACAGATTTAAGCAAATTCTTGTTGTTAATTTGTCTTTCCCTGCACTTTTTGTTACATCTGGGATACAGTCTGACTCATCTGATTTAATATGCATTTCAAAAAATGCCATAAACTATTAAAACACCTTGTTTACAGACAGATGAAATAAATTTATTCCAACCAAATATAAAAAAAACTTGGCTGTTGTGTTTCTTTGCAGTGAGTGTGAATCGTTTTGACATTCTCCTGGCGTTGATATACCACAAGTTGAAAGCACTATTATTCTGAGTGACTTGAGGACTGTACAGGAAACTACTGTAGTTCAGCTAAACTAAGGCTGGCAAAACCGTTAAAGTGGAAAATACCACATACGTATTTTATTAGTAAACTTTTCAAGGCTCAAAATGTTTATTTCCTCTTCTCTCTGTTGAAACGTAAGCATCATACTTGGACACATAACCTGATATTCTCCCAACCACCCCTCGATGCTGTTCTCAACATTGCTTGATGGTTCTGCCAGGCCATCTGTTCACAGAAAGCAGTGGCGTCTGGGGCTCCGCATATATTTCCTCTATAGTAATTCCATTGCCCACAACAAAATGCTTATTTTAAGCTAAACAAATTACTATGGACTACTTACATAAGTAGTCAATTGTATATATTTTATGGTATATGCATACTTGTTTTTTGTTTTAAATTGTGACAAAGCTTCATTTACAGACTGAATACCTACAGTTATATGATCGTGTTCATGGTAGCATCATTAGAAGTCATTTGTAGGAACAGTTCAGCTACTTGGAAAAACCTAACTTTCCCATTCGCTCAATTTACCAGCACATATAATATTTTTGGAGGACTAATTCATGATCTTACACAATTTGAAGGAATCCATATTTCTTAGAGGCACCTAGCTTAATGTTGGTAGTCAGTAGCTTCCAATGTGTTGACTCTGGCAGATGAGAATATATTTCTTAATGCTTAAATTAATTTGTCTGTGGACTCCGATGTTTGGGTAGCAGAAGATCCAGAAATAATTTTTAATTTAATTATATTGTTGCTCCCAAGTTTCTAAACTGCGTTCCTCCCTCTGAAACTAGTTCAGTATCATGTTGCAATTGAACCTCAATCCTATCTTCATTTGTTTAATTTTCGTCACTGCTATTAGTATCTTCATTGTCCTCATCCCTTTATCAGAAGTATCTGCAATTTTCTGATGTGAATTTGTCATTGCTCCAAAAGACTGCGTACTAATAGACTTTAAGGGTCAAATCAAGGGTGTGTGCTCAGGGACTACTTAATCTTCTTAACTGTTGTGAGAGTCTGTGTCCGAGTCACAGGAGATGGAACAACTTTTTTGTACAACCTGCGCAAGTCCATTAGTGATGGACTATAACATAAGGCAGAAATTATGCATAATGTCAGTTACTCAATCTTATGAGTTACAGTTGCACTAAAACAGTTCTCACTTTACATGTGTAATTCTTAATGTCGGGCAGGGCTTCTATAGAAAGCCTCCATAGTTTAAGCAGACTCTAAATCTTGTAATTCACTACAATGACATAGCAACATTTGATAGCTACCCACTGTTGCCTCTTCCCTAAGGGCTTCCGTGGCAGCCTGTCAGAGCAGCGTTGCTTGTCTGCCTGGCCAGCAGAAAGCACAGCAGCTGGAGGGCGAATGAATGCTGGGGAGAAGGCTGGGGTTGGTTAAGGGTGCCAGGTAAGATATCTTGTAATGTTTGATTCAGGGAGGAGACACCATGTTTTTTATGTATGGCTCCCCCAGTACCCCTCTGCCACTGAGTTGCTGTTGAAAGCAGGGGCAGGTGATTTTGAGGGCCATCCTTAACCCAAAATTACTCAAATATTGGATCATTCATATATGTACATGCTGGAGTAATTCCCATTCGTCGAGATGGGAGTACCAGTGCAATGATGGGTATGGACTGGAAATGCCCTAGGCCCTTTAGTTTAGTAACTTATCCTAGTTGTTTAAAAAACAACAAAAAAAAAGACTACACTTAAGTTCCAACCAATCAGGTTGCACCACCATTTGGAACACTCCTGCGAAAAACTCCAGTCCCTCCGATTTTCTACTTTGCATCATGTGCGGGAGTCTCCACTGAACTCTGCTAAGTTCTACCTGTCAGAGAGAGAGAGAGAGAGAGAGAGAGAGAGAGAGAGAGAGAGAGAGAGAGAGAGAGATTTTTTCTCTAGATCTGACTTTATGAAAGTCAGGGGAAAAAAAGTCTGTCCTGACCTGTGGGACTTGTGGAAAGAAGATGCTCTATTCTGATTCCCCTCATCGAGATTGTATTTACTACTGCCTATATCCATTGCACAAGGCCAAGAACTGTAAGGAATGGCGTACCTTCTCCTCAAAAAGCTTAAGACCCTGCTCTTATGGTTTCAGAAACTTGAAAGCCGCCTGTTTAAGATGATGGTTATAGAAATAATTCTTCATCTTCCTCAGGAAAGTTTAAGAAAAGAGTGACAGTTCAGATTTTCGTTCCTCTCAGGAGTCACCTAAAAGTAATCTAAAAGGACCAATCTTAGGTCTCACATCGAGTGCAGTCCCTCGATGTTGCTCCAGGAGGAGGATATTTCTTTAAAACAACTAAATGCAGAAAGATCCATCTTCCTTCCCCAAAAAAAGACGAGAAATAACTAGGTCTTAGCCTCCTACTTTCCACCACAAATTCTCCACAAATTTTTAAAAAGTGGTTGGCACGGACCACGGAGAGATCAGAGTTTTCCAGCTTCGACAACAAGCTCATCTAGTATGAAGACCTAGTCGACTACAACAACGGTGACCACATAGTCTATGGCCACGTCCTCCTCGATGACTCCTTCCTCGTCGACTACTTCAGCTCTTGATACTGCTGACACTAAAGATTATTTTGACCTCTTCGACTGTCCTGTCAATGACCAAATCTGTCCCAATGGCATTGTCACTAAAACATCAGTCAAAGACCTCGTAGACCAGAGATATATATATATATTTTTTTAACTACAAAAATGAGAAATCTAAGCATCTCAGACCACAGCAAACCTCACCCAGTAAAGTGTCACCTTTACTGCTGAGCCACCTCTTGGATGAGGATGATTCCGTTGACGAAGGCCCCTTTGAGGTTGTGCACAGTTCATCAGAGCTAGCACGTCAAATACCAACAGGGTGATAATGATGAATATTATGACCAGGGTTATTACTCTCCTTAAGAACAATTTCACCAGGAATATCAGGAGGAAATGGTATGTCACCTTAGATCGCTAGTATCGGACATACAATTTATTTATTATTTTATTTTATTTATTTGAAAGTTTTATATAGCGCAAACAAGATCTTTGCAGATATCAGAGCGCTTTACAAAGAGAGGGTACATGAGGAAGCATAGTCAAGCAGGTAAATCAGTAGAGCTAACAATACAAATAGATGGGGTCAAAGCTAATCATGTAAGGCAATAATACAAGTAATACAATTAAGCAAAGGGGTCGAACAAGTAGTACAGATCTGTGCAGATTCTTTAAGAGTCCGAAATAATAGTTCAGGTGTATTTAGCCATGAGGATAGCTTTTACTTCTTTCTTAAAACGTATAGTGGAGGAGATGAGCCTGATTTCAGGAGGGAGTGAGTTCCAGATTCTGGGTGCCATTCCTGAGAAGGAGCGTTTATAGGTTTTTTCCTTCCGAAATCTTCGAGGCTTCAGCAAAAGATTGTTTGTGCCTCTAGTGCTTCTAGAGCCGCCAGAGATTGTCAACTTCTGAGTGAGGTAGTCGGGTGAGTTAAGGTGTACCGCCTTGTGTGTCATGCAGGCAATTTTCAGGTGTATTCTGTCTTCAAAAGGCAGCCAGTTCAGGGATTTCAGGTCAGGGGAAATATGAGAGTGCTTTTTTGATCCCGTGATGAGTCTCACAGCGTTTAGGGAAGCTCTTAGGGGTGCAGTAGTGACCGCAGAGGGCGATACAGCCATATTCTATTCGAGGGATGACTAGTGCTTGTACTGCAGTTTGGAAGTCTTTGGCTGGGAGGAAGGGTTTGAGTTTCCTCAAGGTATTGATTTGGAAGTTCGCTCCCTTAGTTGCCTTGCTGATATGTTGCTGCATGTTGAGATTGGTGTCAAGTGTTATGCCTAGAGATTTTGCTGAGTCCACGATGGTGGGTTGGACATTGAGTGCGGTTAGGTGTTTAAGCCACATTTGAGTGGTAGAGGTCTTCGCTTGAGGTGAGATCAAAAGGTATTCTGTTTTCAGAGCATTGAGTTTGAGATGATTATCAGCAAGCCAGGATTGGGTGCTTCTGATCGTTGAGTTCAGGAGCAGAATGTCTTTGGGGGATTGTAGTTTGCGATATAGTTGGGTGTCATCAGCGTACATGTGAAAGAGAACATTGGATGCTTGTAGCAAAGTGGTGAGAGGTTCCATAACTAGGTTGAACAGAGTAGGGGATAGGGAGGATCCTTGGGGGACGCCTAGCGATACAGGTATTGGCGAGGACATCATGTTGTTGCTTTTGAATTTCTGCGACCTGTTGTGTAGAAAGGAAGTGAACCACTTGAGAACAGTTCCAGATATACCCATTCTTGTGTTTAGTAATTCGAGTAGCTTCTCATGTTTAACGGTGTCGAATGCTGAAGAGAGATCAAGCAGGATGAGGAGGCAGGTGTCGTTTTGGTCCAGTATTTGAAGTGCGTCGTCAATTATGTGAGTCATAGCAGTTTCTGTACTGTGCCCTGCTTGGAAGCCTGATTGATGAGGGTTGAGTAGCTCAAACTGATCAATGTGTTTAGACAATTGTAATTGTGCGCATTTCTCCAGCAGTTTGGCAAGAGTGGGAATATTGGTAATGGGACGGTAATTGTTCAGATCAGAGGGGTCGGCTGTAGGTTTCTTTAGTAAGGGTGTGACTTGACCAACTTTGAGGAAATCAGGTATGGTTCCTTGTTGAAGTGAGCTGTTGATAATTTTAGTCCAGAGTGGGAGAAGCTAAGGGGTAAAGTATTTTACAGCGCCAGCAGGAAGGGGGTCTGTGAGGTGATTGGATGGTTTCACGGTGCTGAGCAGTTTGCCAATTTCTTCTTCAGAGTAGGTGTCCAAGGATGACCATGTAGCATTGTTTTTTGGTTCAGGGGGTGCTATGCAGTGGGGTATGGAGTAGAGGCTTGCGTCGATGAGGAGATCGCTCTTTGTTATCAGTTTTTTGGATAAAGAAAGCGGAGAAGTCTTCACAGAAGGGTGTTTCGCACACAGTGCTGAGTGGTGGGCCTTGTTCCTTGGTTTGTGTTCTGATTAGCTCAAACAGTTTTCTCGGCCGGTTTTTTGCTTGGTTGAGCTGGAGGCTGAAGAAATCTGATTTTGAGCGTTTAATTTTCCTGAAATAG
Source organism: Lissotriton helveticus (assembly GCF_964261635.1). Classification (NCBI taxonomy): domain Eukaryota; kingdom Metazoa; phylum Chordata; class Amphibia; order Caudata; family Salamandridae; genus Lissotriton; species Lissotriton helveticus. The sequence continues at coordinate 238,466,259 of NC_136072.1, read as the reverse complement.
GCGTTTCTCTTTTTCTTCAGAGGTTTTAGGTGCAGTGCAGAGGGAGCTGATCTCCAAGTGCGCTCTGCCATTCGCATGTCTCGTCTATCCTCATTGAGACTCCCGTCGCACCATGGATTGGAGATTTTGGTGGAGACTCTTTTTAGCTGCATAGGTGCAGCCCCATTAATTATTGAGGTCATAGCGTTGAGATAGTGGTCAGTCAGGGATTGAACGTCCGTCGCGCAGTTAGGTGGAAGTAGGAGATTGCAGCTGTTAGGAGGCAGAGATCTTGGGTTGAGTTTTTTCAGGTCTCTTTTCCAGACTTTGGGCTTGGAGGATTGAACCGGGTTAAATTTAACTTTTTCATTGATGAAGAATGTGACAATATGGTGATCTGACCAGTCACAGGGTTGGATGGACTCGAGTTGGATATAATCCTCTTTGGAAATGATAAGGTCGAGGATAGAACCTTTCTCGTGGGTCGGGCTGTTGCATATTTGGGTGAGGTCATGGGCATTGAGGAAGTTTTTAAGGCTATTCACCACCGCGTCATTGCGGTCGTTCCAGTGGAGGTTGAAGTCGCCAAGGTATATTTGGGTGAGCTGCCGTCCAGAATTGGTTGAGATCATATCCATGATTTGTTGGGCAAAGGTAAGGTTGTCCCTGGGTGGGTGGTAAATGCCGTGCAGAGAGCATATCGGTTTGCCCTCATTGATAATGTCGAGGCAGATGTATTCACAGGATGTAGGGGATGGTAGGGAGGTGGAGTTGACTTTCCGAACAGAGAGGTTGTTCCTGTAAATGCATGCAATTCCACCTCCTATTTTGCCGGACCTGTCAAGCCTAATGATGTGGAAGTTGGGAGGGACCAGAATATCCATTATAGGTGACGAAGATTCAGTTAGCCAGGTTTCAGTCAAAATGATTAGGTCAAGGTCCAGTGTTAAGATGAGATCAGCGATGGCGGCGGAATGTTTCGAGGCCGATCTGCAGTTGAGGAGAGTGCATTTGAGACGGGGTGTGTTGAGGGTGGTAGAGGGTTCTAGAGATGGAGGGACTTTTCTAAGGTTATTAGGGATGGAGATTCTGCTGTTTAGCGTGGGGGGTCTAAGGTGATTTGAGTGTATCGTGGGTATGGTAAGGTGTGTGGTGGATGTGTGGGGGCTGAGTCGTAGGAGCGGAGGAGGGTGAGAGTGTCGAGGTCTGAAAGAGGGTTGCCGGGGCGATGAGGACGGTTGTTGCGATTGCGAACAGGGATTGCAGTCCAGTGTGGGGAGTGTTGGGTGGGAGAGTCAACCGGAAGGGAGGGGGACTTGTTGGGAGGTGGAGGTGGGTGAGGGGTTGCAGGGGCGGCGAGTGCATTTGTTGCGATTGCGAACAGGGTTTGACGTCCGAAGTGGGGAGTGTTGAGTGAGAGTCAACCGGAAGGGTGGGGGGCATGTTGGGAGGGGAGGTGGAGGTGGGTGAGGGTTGTATGGGGTGTGTGGAGAGTAGTTCTTTGATGAAGTGCATGTCTTCTTTGACCTGGATGAGGGTGACCATAATCTTGTCCAGCGTGGGGTATATGTTGGAGGTGGGAGTGGAGATCAGAGGTGCATGACTGACCAGGGAATTAGCGTGCAGGTGGGGGAGTGGGCTGGTGTTCGTGCAGGACTCCGTTGTGTCAGTGTACGGGATGGAGTTAGGGAGGAGAGAGGGTTTGGGCGGGAGGGGTGTGGAAGAGGTAGGGAGGGGGTTGGTGGTATGGGTGAGGGCATTAGTGGAAGGCGGAGAGAGCAAGGTGGAGGGTGGGTGTATGTTAGTGGTGGTGGGGGTGCAGTAAGGGTAATGGGGGCTGAGATTGGGGGGGGGAATGGGATTGGAGGAGGTCCTGTTGTGAGGAGGGGGAGTTAAATTAAGAGAGGAGGTGTGTTCTGCGTATTTAGTTAGAGGGTAGTGGGGACTGAGAATGGGGGGGATAAAGGGTGGGAATTGTCGTAGTGTGTTTCGTTCTGGAGCTGAACTAGGTTGTGGGAGGGAGCTGTGATGTCAGGGGAGAGAGGAGTGTTAGTGGTATGTGTGGAGGTCCGAGGGTTGGTAGGGGGGGTGGGGGTGGGGTTGTGGGTGAGAGCAGTGGAGTCAGGGGTGAAAGGAATGGGAGTGATGTGAGTGGAGGTCCGAGTGTTGATAGGGGGGGTGGGGGTGTGGCTGGTGCATGTGGGGGAGAGATCTGTGAATGTGATTGAGTGTCGGGTAGCTACAACAGGAGGGTGATTGACTAAGGTGCTGGGGGTAGGGGTGAATTGCATGTCGCTCTGGGGCTGAACTACGTTAGAGGGGTTGTGAGTGGGGGCTGTGGAGTCAGGGGTGATAGGATTGAAGGTGATAGGAGTGGGAGTCCTAGGATTGGAGAGGTGCTCTTTGAAGTTGGGGAACAGGTTGTCTAGCAGTTCCAGGTTCCTGTCTGTGGATTGGATTAGGACAATCCCGTTATTGTAGATAGTGATGGTGGATCTGCCTGGGAAGAGTTGGGATGGTGTGATGGAGAGTGTTAGTCCATGAACGGATTTCCTGGTGGTGGAGACGGTGAGTAGGGAGAGGAACGCTTTTCTCCAGCGAGCTCTGCGTGTGGTGTGGAAGATATCAGTGTTCAGGGATCCATTGACCGGTGAGAAGTAGGTGTCTGCAAAGGGGGTTTCAGAGTGGGACCGCAGGAAGTTGTGTTTAAAGCGTTTAGCGGCTTTTTTGGTGATTGCGGGTGGGTAGTTGATTTTATATATGTGCTTGCCGATGAGATCCATGTTGGAATGGCGATATAGGTAGGTGCGGTTTAGGGGGCAGCGTACAAGCGCAAACAATAACTTACATAGAACCAATGTGACACTAGTGAGGAACCAAAATACATGAGGTAGTCATCGGTGCATTACAGGAATGAAAAGTTAATGAAAAGTTAAATGGGTGCAGTTTGCAGAAATGTACAGAATAAAAGTAGAAGTATAATACTGACGGTATACTGGAGCAATATACGAATGCACCAGTAAGTTACATGAATCAAAAGTGACATTAGTGAGCAACCAAAAATATATGTGGTAGCAATCTTTGCATTACCGGAGTTACATATATCAAGTGACACTGGTGAGCACCCAAAAATATATGAGGTAGCTATCGGTGCATTACAGGTGAATAAAAAAGTGAGAAGAGTGCAGTTTATAAAACAAATACATAAAAAAACAAGTAGAAGTAAAATACTGTCAATAAAAGGCAGAGACTATCACAGGAAGGAATTTATGATGGCAGACTACCGAAAGTGTTTCCCACCTACGTCTCCTTTGGCTAAGCAGACTCTTCCATCTTCAACGTCTCCGCCTTTGCAGCTGTCAACCCCCTTGAACACCACGGCCAATACCTCCACCTTCATCTATGAGGTATAGTCCGCAAACTATTCCCCTCCAGGATTATTCCTCTTCAGATGATGAAAGAGAAGAGGGTGAGCTACGTGAAGTTCATAATAAGTGGGAGGACTCCCTTCTGCCAACACCATTCTCTCCAACGCTGCATCCTGCAAATTCTCCGCCTGAAGAAAACGGAGGCTTCCATAATCGTCTTGAGAGAGCAGCAAGGAGATTTAAAAGTCCCATACCTACAAAACATGACTGTTTTGTCTACAAATTCAAGGAACCCATCTGAAAGAGCATCGGGGCTGTACCCATTGCTGACTACATCTGTGATGAGGACATCAAAACAATGAAAAATCTGGCCACAGTAACTGCTGTTAACCATGCCTGGATAAAAAAATATTAAGTCACAGAAGATTCTCCTGCATGATCTCACTGGGCATCCCAATCCCGATTCTGTTATTAAACAGGCGACCCAGTGTTGCATAAAAAACCCTTCAGCACCTCTGGACTAAGCGGGTAGGTGCGTTGATAACATCGCACAATGTGTTTACTTCGTGTCTGTGCTACAGTTCAAACTCTGTGGCTGTTCTTGAGAGATACAGTCGCCAGATGTGGTTGGATATCGCCCCATACATCAACAGACTTCCAGATAAAGTAAGGGCTAAAGCCCCAAAAAAGATATTGCAGGAAAGAGCACACTACATCAGAGTTCATTGTTTGTGCCATGGACATTGAAGTACTGGTTTTCGGCAACAAGTGGGAGGGGTAATTCTAAGGAGACCGGTCTGGCTCCAGGCCCCCTCCTTTAGACCGGATGTTCAAAGTAAGATACTGGACCTTCCTTACGATGGCAAAGGTCTTGTCTGCAAACATTTCAATGACGCCCTTCAGGCATTCAAAACAGACACTGACCTGGCCCAATCTTTAAGAACCTTGCAATATAGGAAAGTGCCTTTTCGAGGCGCACGGGGAAGAGGACAACCCTGTTATAAAGGTTACCAACAATACAGCTACCCACGTTAACGGCTTCTCAATTTCTTCCCTAATATCAGCAATATACATAGCCCTATACATGGCCACTTCAAAAGGGAAAATAGGGACATCAAGGAAAGGATACAGGCTGCCGTCATTAACTAATTACAGGCACCAGCTACTTCCCCGTTTCCTATAACTTGCCTTAGGGGGAGGATTCAACACCAGCAGAAAATCACAACCAACCTATGGGTCTTAAACCATATTCAATTCAGTCATAATTAGAATTCATCCAAAAATCGCCACCAACCCTGCCCCAAAATCACACAAAAACATCTGCAAGTCCTCAAGTTGGCAGTGAAGACTTTACTCGGAAAAGGAGCTATAGAACACATTCCTGCAGCTCAGAAAGGGAGAGGTTTCGATTCCTCTTGATCCAGAAGAAGTCAGGGGAGTGGCAAGCGATCCTGGTCGTAAGAAACCTGAGCACCTATCTCAGGAAGCAAACGTTCCGCATAGTAACACTGCAGGATATACTGCAACTTCTAAACCAAAAGGAGACTATATGACAACACTGTATCTCTAGGATGCATAATTTCATGTCCCCACCCAACCCCAGACACAAACTTTCTCAGATTAACGGTAGCTGGCAGCCATCATCTGTTCAAGAAGCTTCCATTTGGTCTAAAATCTGCCCCCGTTTTTCCATGAAGTGCTTGGCACCAGTATCGTTTTTTCTGAGACAAAAAACTTTGTTTATCTCAATTGGTTAGTCAAAGCACTCTCCTGCCAGGCTGCATAAATATCAACCACTGCTTACCTGCACCTATTCAACAAGCTGGATCTCGCGCTAAATTCCCAAGTCCGTTCTTAAACCATCACAAAGGATAACATTTTTGGGAGCTACTCTAGATGCAATGCTCAACAAAGTGTGTCACACCAGAAAGTCAAATTAAATTGCTAACCCTACCACAATTGGTTCAAAGAATAAAGTCACTTTCTGTTCGCTTACACAAGTCCCTATTAGGAATGATGTCATCTTGCATTCCTCTAGTGCCATTCTGCTCTGTGTGCATGCATTAGCTGCCAAAGGAATTGGACACAGTGAATACAAACTACAGGATCTTACAACGACCTCATCAAAGTCACTACGAGCATGATCGCACATCTTTTAGTCAGTTTGTCCTTTGTACCGCAGACTTCTCATTTGGTCTTCACCACTGATGGTTCCTTAGAGGGACGAGGAGCTCATCTGCAGGATCTAAAAGTCGGGGGCAAATGGTAACCGTCTCAGATACTTCTGCACATCCATCTGCACAAGCTCAATGCAGTACATCTAGCTTTGCAAGCTTTTTCCCAGAATAGAGTCTGCAGTGCTCATTTGCACAGGCAACACTACCACCATACACATCAGCAAGCAGTGTGGCATAAGATCTTACCTGCTATCCCAAGAAGCACAAAATATCTGGGAATGGTCGATCCGTCACAAAGTTCATCTAAGAGCGGAACATGTCCCGGGGATGCAGAACACCAAGGCAGACACTCAGCAGATTAAGAACCACTTGCCACGAGTAGGAAATGGATCAGAATAGCCTGGAAAACATTTTTCACCAGTGGGGCCAACAGAATTTAGACCTCTTCATTACATCCCAGAACTAACCCTGGGCAAAGCCCTACGCTACGCTTGCGTAGTTTGCGCTACTTCGCACTATGCGAACCACGTAGCAAAGTGTAGCAATCATTTTTTGCTTGCTCGCGGTCCTCCACGTCCAGTTGGCGACTGCGAGCAAGCAAAATGACATCCCGGCGAGACTTTTTTCTCAACATGGGGAGGTCAGGTTTCTCATTGCGAGTGGTCGCGTATGCTCGACCGCTCGCAATGAGAAACTACCAGTTCGCGTTGAGAAAGCTGACGCTCGAGTAAAAATCTACTCGAGCGGCAGAAATCTACAGCGCTCACTGTGCAAGATGCCGTTTTCAATGATTGCACAGTGCTGCATGCTTGTCCGCACTGTGCAATAATTGACAACGGCATCTTGCACAGTGCTAACCGGGTACTACGCAGTTCGCGTAGTGCTACACGTAGCTCGCAAAATGCACTTTGCATAGCTTCATGTAGCGCTACTTCGCAAACTACGCCCATCCCTACCCAGAAGCGAAAATGCTGGTTCTGCATAACGTAGCTTCCACAACTGGGATTGTGGGGGAATGGGTTTTCGATCGCATGGTCTGGAATCTTTGCCTAAACTTTTCCTTTGATTCCTCTTCTCCCAAAAGTTCTTATGAAGAAGAAAGCTGAACCATGCAGAATCATTCTCATAGCTCCGACATGGCCACGCCAACATTGGTTATCCGAGTTACTCCTCCTCTCAGAGAGACATCACATCCAGCTGAAGCCACTACCATCTTGGAACATGAGCCAGGGCCAAGTACTGTACCCATACCTCAAGTCCTTGCACTTGTCAACCTGGCTCCTGATTTCAGTGAATTTGTGTATCTAAACATTCAATGAGAATGCAGGTCCATCTTAGCCAGAGCTTGTGCAGACAGTACATGTAAGACGTAGGCCTCAAATGGAAGGGATTTTGCATCTGGTGCTGAAGTTGTAGATCCACTTTCATCCACACCGGCAGAAATTTTCTCTAAACTTCTTATTCTGGCAAAATCTGGGTCTTGCTCATGCATCCACTAAGATTTACTTCTCTAACAAAGCAGAGCATAGCTTGATGGATATCCAATGTCATTCAATTCGGTCACCTGAAAGTTGGCATGCTGATGCAGGCAACTGTGCGTGCTCATTCTATGAGAGCTGTCTACTTCTGCAGTGTTATTTGCCAGTGTATCGCTCCAAGAAATACGCAGGCCACCGACCTGGAAGAATAGGCACTTTTACCTGCCACTACTGCTTGGAAGCTGCAGTTCATAGAGATGCAAAAAGAATTGATGATGGACAGAATGTTGAACAAATCAAACATTCACCCCAAGTCACAGATCAGGGTTGAATCAATTGTTTTTGCATGCCATGCCAGTCCAGTTTAGACAAGCCATATGCAAAACGGTCTTGACCCTGCACCCCATGGTAACAGTCCAGCCTGAACTGCCAGGCCTTGGCTTCTTTAGACTGAAACAAGCATCCTGGGACCGGTTTCGGGGTATCATCCCTCATCAGCCAGGCTAGCTTGAATCTAGTGGCATAGCGAGCATGGGACCCATGTATTTAACCCAGATCTCTTGCCTGGGGGTGAATGCTTGATTTATTCAATGTTCTGTTGATCATTGTTGCTGCAGCACCGTTCTGAGATGCAGCAGTGGGCCAAGTGTTTTCTTTTTTAGTGAAGGTGAGCCATTTCACTAACTTATTCCCGCCATTCTCTTACCCTTTATACACCTTTTACATTTTATCTATATGCATAGCTGTGAATTTATTTTTATTCATATATAATCCCTACGTAAATATATCAATTGCTATTTAATCTTATTCAAGCATGTGAATCTATGAAAGATTCAATACTGGAGTAAAAAAGAATTTAGCAGTAACTGTAGTTTGCCAGTATTGGAATCTTTCATAGATTCACATGCGACCCACCCTCTTCCCTGGGAAGTTCACCTTCTCGCTCCCTGGGTGTTTATCTACACTCGTGCTCTAAAAATCTTGAGGGGATGGAGATTCTCATAGGAGTGTTTCAAAGAGGGGTGCAACCTGATTGGTTGAAACTTGTTCAGTCTTTTTTTTTTATACAACTAGGATATGTTACTTAACTGAAAGGCCTAGGGCCTTTCGAGTCTATACCTACCATTGCACTGTTTTTCTAAGGTACCGTGGAACTCCCATTGAGGCATAGGGGAATGGTTGAAGCATGTGAATTTATGAACGATTCCAATACTGGAGAACTACAGTTACAGGTATGGTATATTACTTATTTTCTTATAGATGGGTAAAAAGTAAATTGCAGTGATATTTTTCAAATTTGGGCACAGTGTGACATCATAGACCACTCAAGCTTTGCTCATGTAACTCAGACTTCCTCGGTGAAAAACATCCCCATAATTCAGTTACCAATCTATAATAATGTTTTTATGGAATGCTTTTGTAGTGACCTGAACTACAATTAAAGGCAAGGACCTTTTCCTTCTTCATAGGATCATTATTGATGACCCAAAGTAATGGTGACCATGAAAGACCAATACTTCTAGATTTCATAAGGAGACCTGGCCCATCTGGGCATCTTGTTTGGAAACAAGTTTGTGGAAACTGCTGGTAAAACATTAATGGATCTCCGATGTGGCAGCCCTCGAGATTTTGAGAAATTGACTTTTCGAAGCATTTGTGCTGTAGATGCACATGCTTTGCCTACTCCTGCCATCTAGTGTTAGGTTCGAATGTTTGCAAGTTGCTTTTTTTCGAAGAAGTCTTTCCCAACCATGAGGTAAGGTGACTCCTTTCGGTGATATTGCGCATGGGCTTCGACTTGATTGTTTTCTTTCCACCATCTAGTTCGGACGTGTATTGCTGCTCTCTAGTTTGAAACAGTCCTTCGGGTTCCCCTCAGTGCACAATCCACTGTACCCTCAACAGTATTGTTATCGTACTCCTTTCCCTATTCTCCGTGTACTGATTCGGACGGGAAAGTCCATCTTCAGTCAAACGTTGTGGGCGGCCTTCTGCCAATGGAACATCCTTCGTTTCAATTCTGTCCTCTGTGCCTTTCCAAGTACCCTCGTACTGACCTACATAAAGTCTGCAACTTGTGCCTCTCACCAGAGCACAAGGAAGATTGTGAAGCTTGTCGGTCGTTCCAATCAATAAAGACTCTTCGGGATCGTCTGGCTCGACGACACGAAATGCAGCACCACAGCAGCCAACATACTCTGCATATCTTCGGAGAAGAATCCGAACAGGAAGATGCGACCGCAGCGGAAAAAGAAGGCCTTCTCTGTCCCAGAATTCGCTGTCCAGCTCGAAATCGAACTGAAGTCCGAGGAAGTTGCACCGGGACAGGGTGCTGTGCGTACTAAAGCTCTTTTGCCCCATAAACCTTCCACCAAACATAAGGCTTCGGCCACACCTCTGCCTTCGGGCCTTGGTCGGCACCAAGACTGTTTCAGACTCCCCACCACAGAAAAAAAACGGTCAAGCCTTGCGGCTCAGGATCGAGTCGAGACAGATGGTCTTCAGATCCGAAACCTTGCGCCTTGAAAGACCAGTCTGCTTCAGAGCCGAAACCTTCTGCTTCGAAGGACAGAAAGGACAAGTCCAGTTCGCCACCAAAATTGAAAGACTATCTCCTAAAGCCCCCTGAACCAATCTTGGACGTTATGAAAGCAAGATTAGACCCTAAACAAGAAGCTATACATTAATCCAGATACTGGGCACATATTTGATAAAACACCTTCCAAAAGGAAAGTCTGTTCAGAGGACACTGGTTATACGATTCCTCTCAAGAAGGTGGACATGGCTACAAGTCCTATTCACCCTACTTTGCCATCACCTCCACCTCATTCACCATTACCACAACTGCCAGGCTCAGATCCACTACACATAACAACTCAGGGGTCTCCTCAGACACAGCCTGATTTAGGGGAGGATGATGTTAACGACAATGGTCATTTACCAGCAGATCCATGGGATGACTGTAATATTGATCCACCCATGGATAATTATCTAGATTGATACTCTGCAAAGCCTCACCTCCAGATGATGTAGCTTATCAAGAGCTAATTTCAAGGGCAGCAGTTTATCATAGAGTTGAATTACATAGAGTCTTTGAATGAAGACTTTTTATTTAAGACACTATGGTCTTCATATAGAACTAGTCAAGAGTCTACCCATGTTAAAAGGAAAGATAAGACATGCATATGAGATAGTTGACCCTGTTCATGTCGGCATTTTAACACCCAGGGTTGATTACAAATAATACAAACCCCCACCACCTGATCCTATTTAAAAAAAATAAAAAATAAAAATTATTAAATGACCGCGATCCTTAGACTCACTAGTAGTATCTAATGCTCATAGAGAGCAAACTCCCGGACCTCTGCAGATGCACCTCCCCCGGAGTCTAAATTGATCTACGCATCAGGTAAAAGTATGGGCACACAAGCTGCTAACCACTGGCACATTGCTAACATGCAGGGCATACTAGCTAGTTATGACCAGGCACAGTGGGGCGAGATGGAAGGCCTACTTCAATACCTCCCTGAAGAGCACAATAAAAGAACAAGAGTTGGTTCACGAAGGCAAACTCGTATCTAGTTCCTCCATTAGATGTGCTTTAGATGCGGCGGACACTGCAGCGAGGGGAGTTACCACCAGCATTCTACGTCGACATGCTTGGCTTAGAATTTCAGGTTTTAAACCTGAAGTCCAGCAGTCTATTTTAAATACCCCTTTTGACCATATCTTTTCGGACCGCAAATGAATGAGGCCTTAGAAAAGATGAAGACACAGATGTTGCGAAATCCATAGGGGCACATCAGTCCCCATCAAACGGGCTCCTTTCGCTGCTCATTTTATAGTGGAGGGTCCCAAAGTACATCCTCAGACCCTAACACTTTCTCATGTCACACACTACCCTCTACCTCTAGAGTGTTCTATAGAGGAGGGTACATATGAAACCACCTCACAGGTAGGGGTAAGAGCACACCAACCCATACCCCCCTTCCCCGATTAACAGTGACATGCCTACACTTCCCCCATCATTTAACACCTGTTGGTGGAAGACCTCAACAATTTCTTATTTGGCAATCCATAACATCAGACAAATGGGTGTTGGATATTATCCAACATGGTTATTGCCTCGAGCTCACCAGCAATCCTCCCAATATTCCATCACACACACACAAACTCTCGTCAGAGCACTTGCAGCTTCTCAAACAAGTGGGACAGGCTCTTTTAACAAAAGGAGCTATAGAACCAGTTCTGTTACAGTACTAAGGTTCATGAGTTTACTCTCTGTACTTTCTAATCTCCAAAAAGGACCACTCCTTAAGACCAATTTTAGACTTAAGGACGTTACATCTGCACTCACTGTCAGAACACTTCACATGGTCATGCTTCAACAAGTACTTCCACTTCTACAGCAAGGCGATTTCATGTCCACAATGGACTTAAGACTCATACTTTCACATTCCAGTTCACCCAGCACATCACAAATATCTGAGATTTGTGATAGCAGGAAATCACTATCAGTTCAAAGTACTGCCATTCGGAGTAAATACTGCTCCCTGAGTGTTCACAAAATGTCTAGCAGTAGACAACCGATTCATGTCTTTCCATACCGAGACGACTGGCTCGTCAAAGCCAGCACACACCAAAAGTGTTTACAACACACCCAGACTACATTAGACCTACTGCGCCAATTAGGATTCACGGTCAATATGCAGAAGTCTAATCTTCAGCCTTCACAAATGCAGTCCTATCTGGGGGTGACTCCAAACACTTGCACAGCTCTAGCATCTCCCAATGCAGCCGGAATGCAAAATATTCTAAATCTGCAACTACAATTTCAAACAAATCAATGCTTGGCTGTCAGCACTTTCATGCAACTGTTAGGAATGATGGCATCATGCATGTGCCTCTTGTAAAGTTACACATATGTCCTCTAAAATAATGCTTAGCACGTCGGTGGAATCAGTCCCAGGGTCAATGAACAGATCTAGTGTTGGTAGACAGCTGCACCCATCGCTCTCTGCAGTGGTGGAACACACAAAACTTATCAAAAGGGCAGCCCGTCATCAACCCTGTTCCACAGATCATGCTAACAGCAGACATATCTCTCACAGGTTGGGCTGCCTATCTCCATATTTTAACAATTTAAGGTCTGTGGGACGACAAGTACAAAAGTCTTTACATCAACTATCTAGAGCTTCTAGCAGTGTATCAAGCACTGAAAGCTTGTCAGTCTCACCTCATAGGAAAAGTTGTCCTAGTCCGCACTGACAATACGACAGCTATGTACGATGTATAAAAACAGGAAGGGGACAACCTCCCAGGAGTGAACAATCAAATGCCAACCTCACCAGGAGGCAGCAACAAATACACGAGTGGGAACTTTGTCCCCAAGTACTTCCATACTTTCAAGAATGGAGATTCCCACAAATAGATTGATTTGCCACAGTGGACAACTCAAAATACCCAAAGTTCGCCTCCGGGTTCCCACACCCTCTATCCAAAAGCAATGCCCTATGAATGAATTGGTCAGGCCTGTGCTTTTCTGCCTCTCCCTTTCCTACCATTTCTGGTTCAGAGGCTCAGGCAACCATCCCTCACATTGATTCTATTGGCTCCCACTTGGGCTTGTCAACCATGGTTCATCACACTCCTGGAACTATCAGTAGTCCCACATTAAAAGCGGCATCTCGATTCCAGCCTTCTCACTCAGAACCATGGAGAAGTCATTCATCCAAACCCCAAGGAGCTTCATCTAGCGATTTGGCTCCTGAAGTCAGAGTTTACATATTTAAACTTGCCACCGGAGTGTATGACTATTCTTAAAGAGGGAAGAAAGCCTACCACCAGAGCATGTTCTGCAGCAAAATGGAAAAGATTTGTTGTATATTGTAACAATGATCCGCTAGACTTTTTGATGGCCGTCTGACGTCACGGTGGGCGTGTGCATCGGACGGCCGGGGGTCGTACTAACTGCGCGTGCGTCTCATTCGACTGCAACTCTGCGGACTGTCTGCTACGGCGAAAAGGCTAGATGCCTCTATCCCCAATATTATTGGTTACCTTTTGCATCTACAGTGTGCTGGTCTAGCCTACACTTCTATTCGATTGCATCTTGCAGCAGTAGCCGCATACTTGCAAAATAGACATCTATCTTTGTACAAGGTTCCAGTAATTAAAGCATTTATGGAGAGCCTTAAGAGTAATGCCACCCAGGGTGCTTCCTGCACCAGTTTCGAAATAGAACATCGTGCTTACAAGACTCATGGGTCCACCCTTTGAGCCATTACACAACTGTCCGTTACAGTTTCTCTCATCAAAAGTCGCATTCCTCATTGCTATCACTTCATTGAGGAGAGTTGGTGAGCTACAATCATTAACCTTAGTAGAACCCTTCTTTCAGCTTCATAAAGTAGTTCTTCGCACCATCCAAAAATTCCTTCCCAAGGATGTTTCTGCTTTTCATATCAACCAATCAGTTGAGTTACCTGTGTTACTCCAGTATTGGAACTTTCATAGATTCCCATTGCTTGTATCATTCCCCGTCGTCGGACTGGGAGCCTCGGTAATAATAAATATATATATATATAAATATATACTTAGGTAAATACACCCTAATAGGTGTAAAAAGTAAAAAATTAGGCCTAGGCCTCATTATATTTTGTAGCCTATAGGTGTCCTTATGTAAAAGGACCCAAACTCACATTAGCAACCAATCAGATTAGCCTCACCCTGTGGAACCTTCCTGAGAAAGCTCAGAGCCTCAGATTTTCTACCGCATCGTTGATGACAGGGAGTCTCTTTAGAGCTCTGCTCTAACTTCTACTTTGAGGTACTATTTAAGCTGTTTTTTGACAGGATTCCTTTAAATTCTTACTATGGCTGATAAGGAAAAGAAGAGCCTTTTCAGGCCTTGTGCCACTTGTGGCAAAAAACGACTTTATACTGAGGATAAACATAAGGATTGTATATACTGTTTATACCCTGACCACAAGCCAGAGGGTTGTAAGATATGCAGGATGATGTCTGTTAAGACTCTTCGAGATCGTGAAGGACGGTTACTTCTTTGGCTGAGAAAGTTGGAAAAGAAGGAAGAAGTGGTTTCTAGTGATGATGAAGATGCCAGATCATCATCTTCCAAGACATCTTTGAAGAGGGGTGTACCATCTGAGGAAGTTTCATCTGAACCCCCCTCAAAGGCTTTGCGTGGGACCTCTGATAGGTCTGGCAAGCCCGGGCCTAGCGAATCTCCTCACGAGAGTGTAAAGGAGAGGGAAAGGCTAGCACCTCGGGTGCTGAAGGCAAAACTGGATGAGGGCTCGGCTGGGCCTTCACATCAGGAGAAAGTTTCTAAGTCCTTCAAGAAACCAACTGTAGAGGCTTCAACAGTGGTCAAAAAAGGCGCTAAAGCCTCTGTGGTGACTGTCTCCTCATACATCGACGAGCCATCCATCGACGACGAGGATGACGACGGCGTCGACGAGGACTTCGACGACGATGCCGTCGACGAAGACTGGGTCGACTACAGCGTCGACGACGATGACTACGTCGACGGTTACCACCTCGTCGACGAAGACAATTCCGTCGACGATGACTATCCCGTCGACGGTGGCAATCTCGTCGACGACGACGATCTCGTCGACGAGGGTGAGCCCGTCGACGATGGCAGTTCCGTCGACGATGACGAACCCGTCGACGATGACGAGCCCGTGGACGATGGCGAGCCCGTCGACGATGGCGATCCCGTCGACGGTGAAGTTTATCTCGTCGACAGTCCCGTCGACGACGGTTCAGACTATGGAGATGCCGTCGACGGCAGGTGATAGAGGCACCAGGAAGAGGAGAATAACGCCGGATATGACTTCACCTAGAAAGGTGTCATCATTACCCCCAGCCCTGTTGTTGGATGAGGATGAGTACTCGGAGAATGAGATGTATGGGGATGCATATAGCCCATCTCAGTTGCATCTGAAATACCACGATTCTGACCAGGATGATGAGTACTATTATGGGCAGGAGCGGCGACAACAACAACAGGTCGCATACCAGGAAACTCAGGCACAACAGGGCACGGTTACAATGCCTATGAGTCTGTTGACGGACTTGAGAGCAATGCTGGAGGAGTATAGAAGCAGGCAAGGGTCGCGACCAGTGGAAGGTCAGGCGCAGGTTCAGCCTCAGGTGATGGCAGTTCAGTCTGTGGCCCCTTCACAGGGGGAAGAGGAGAGGGAATATCCTCGGCAGACACAGGTCCAGGATGATACCTCGGATGAGGATGAACAGAACCAGGATCAGAATCCTGATAACGAATGGAACCAGTATATAGCACAGGATCCGGCTTCTCCGGTGCCGGACCCGGTAGATTCACCTCCGGCGGATGTGGGAGGTTTCTTCAGCTTGATGGAAAGAGCCACGGCACGCTTTAAGCTAGCCATGCCGGCAACATCTACGGATTGTTTTTTGTATGATTTTAAAGAGGCATACCGTAAGACAGTGCGTTCGATTCCCATTGTAGAGCACATTTGGGATGAAGGAAAGAAGGTGATGCAGTCTCCAGCGACAGTCATTCCAACACTTCCACGCTTGGAGAAAAAGTATAAAGCTCCGGATGACAGTCCCGCCTGCTTGATTGGACAACCTAGACCAGACTCAGTCATATCGCAGGCGGCGCAGAAGAAATCACGGAATCCTTCGGCCACCCTCACAACTCCACCGGACAAGGAGGGTAGAAGGTTAGACAACGCTGGAAAGCGATTTTCTTCTATGGCTAGTTTGTTGGTCAGGGCGGCCAATGCCTTGGCGATTCTAGCAAGATATGACCGCCAGATGTGGAGTGATGTGGCACACTATGTGGAATTATTGGCGGATGACCCTAGAGCTGAAGCTCGGAAACTTCTGGAAGAAGGACAACGGTCTTCTTCTGAAATGATTGATTGTGCGATGGACATCGCCACCGTTTCTTTCCGTGCTCTGGGCAGCGCGGCTGTTCTTCGACGACAGGGGTGGCTACGAGCGACTTATTTTCGACCAGAGGTCCAAAATAAGATTCTGGACTTGCCCTTTGATGGGGACATGTTATTTGGGAAACATGTCGATGACACCCTACAGGGAATAAAGAAGGACACAGAGACAGCAAGGGCTCTGGGGAACCTACAATATAGAAAGACACCATTCCGTGAAGCGAGAGGAAGAGGCTTCACTTCTCCAAGAGGTGGTTATCAGCAACAGCGGCAGTCGCAGTCGTACAGACCACAGTACGGCAATCAATATTATCAGAGACAGTCACAGTCTCAATCGTTCTCTCGTCAGAACGCTCGTGGACGTCAGGGGCGTCAGGGCAAAGACGCTGGCAAGCGTCAATAGCGGCCTCCTGACTCTGCCAACTGTTCCTCCGCCTCTGGTATCTCCAGTGGGCGGCAGGATATCTCAACATCTGAGCAGCTGGGAAGAAATAACATCGGATCAGTGGGTATTGAACATCATCTGACATGGGCATACACTAGAATTCCAGGAGTTTCCACCTACAAGAGCTCCCCACGCCACTACTTCAAAACATCTAAACCTTCTGCAATTGGAAGTTCAACAAATGCTTCGGAAGGGGGCGATCCAACGTGTTCCCCTATCACAAAGAGGAGAAGGTTTCTATTCAAGATTTTTTCTGATCCGAAAAACGAAACTAAAGTGGCGTCCGATCCTGGACTTAAGGGAGCTCAATACCTATCTCGTAAAGCTGTCGTTTCGGATGATTTCACTCCAGGACATATTGCGCCTCTTGAATCCAGGCGATTTCATGGCTACACTAGACCTGGAAGATGCCTATTTTCATATCCCGATCCATCCGGCTCACAGACGTTATCTTCGCTTCACAGTGGGCAAGAGTCACTTCCAGTTCATGGTGCTCCCATTTGGATTAAAATCCGCTCCTCGGATATTCACAAAGGTGCTGGCCCCGGTAGCAGCTTTTCTGAGAAGACAGTCGCTGGAAGTATTCCCGTACTTAGACGACTGGCTGCTGAAGGCACCAAGCTTCCAAGAGGCAACAGAAGCAGTGGACACATGCTTGAGCCTCTTCATTCATCTGGGTTTGCAACTCAACAGAGAGAAATCGGTTCTTCAACCGTCAGGTATGGTGAAGTTCTTGGGAGCGATCCTCGATACTCAGTTGTGCAAAGCCTTCCCATCGGAAGAGAGACAGTTGAAACTCATGTCTTCAGCCGCTCGGCTGCAGAGGAAAACTTGGATGACAGTCAGGATGTACAAATCTCTTCTAGGGTCGATTTCATCCTGTATTCAATTGATTCCGCACTGCAGGCTGCGAATGCGCCCCTTGCAGGAGGAACTGGACCTTCAGTGGAGACAAGTGGAAGGGTCGTTCGACGACAAAGTAACGGTCACCCAGCAGATGAAACGGACGGTTTCATGGTGGATGAAGAAATCTCACCTCGCAGTGGGTCTCAGTTTCAGAGCGGCACCGGCTCCTCGCGTCATTACCACAGACGCCTCCCTTCAGGGTTGGGGAGCGGTCATGCAAGATCTCCAGGTCAGTGGCCACTGGACACCATTAGAACGTCGCTTGCATATCAACGTTCTGGAGCTAAGGGCTATTCGATTGGCAATGTTGGCGTTCCTTCCAAGGATTTCAAATTCGGCCATCCTGGTGCGTACGGACAACACCACCGCAATGCATTACGTCAACAAGCAGGGCGGCACAAGATCACAACTGCTTTCTCAGGAAGCCCAGTTGCTGTGGGAGTGGGTGATCTCACAGAACATCACGCTCGTGGTGGAACACCTTCCAGGAGTATGCAACACGAAGGCAGATACGCTAAGCCGCTTGAGGGCAGTCTCACACGAGTGGGAACTGGACAACACAGTGGTCAAGGACATCTTCTCCCGTTGGGGAACCCCAGCGATCGACCTGTTTGCAACACCGAGGAACAAGAAATGCCGGTGTTATGCGAGCAGGGAACACCATCGAGGGTCACTGGGGAATGCCCTTTTGATGTCTTGGTCCGGCGCATTTGTTTACGCCTTTCCGCCATTTCCCCTGATTCCTCGTGTCCTCAAGAAGCTCAAGCTGGACAAGTGCAGGATGATACTAATAGCACCTGCCTGGGCTCGCCAGTTCTGGTTCACGGAGTTGCTTCTTCTATCGGAAAAGCGGCCCATTCATCTGCACCCCAACCAGACCCTTCTATCAATGTACAACGGCCAGGTTCTCCACCCGAACCCGAGCTCGCTTCAGTTGACAGCTTGGCTCCTGAACACAGAGAGTTTAAGGATTTAGACATTTCAGAAGAATGCAGGAACATTTTGTCACAGGCACGAGCTCCTAGCACTAATAAGACATATAGAGCGAAATGGAAAAGGTTCTATTTATGGTGCCAGAGAGATGGAGTGCATCCATTCTCATCAGCTCCGCATCAGCTCTTGCCATACATTCTATCTTTGGCACGGGCAGGTCTGGCTCATGCTTCCATCAAGGTCCACTTGGCAGCTATTTCCAGGTACAGAAGGACAAGATCGGGCCCTTCTCTACTATCAGCAAGGATAATAAAGCAATTCCTGAAAGGGCTGTTTAGAGTTTTTCCGCCAGTCAGGCCCCCACCTCCGGTTTGGCACTTGAATGTGGTCCTGGCTCAACTGATGAGATCGCCATTTGAGCCAATACATAGGGCTGAACTGAAGTTCCTATCATGGAAAGTGGCGCTTCTTCTGGCACTCACATCTGCAAGGAGAGTAGGGGAACTACAGGCTTTAACTATCAAAGAACCTTTCTTGCAGTTCAAGAATGATACATTGATCCTACGAATGAACCCCAAATTCATTCCGAAGGTACCGACAGACTTTCATCTGAATGAACCGGTGGTTCTGAATTCTTTTTTTCCTCGGCCTTCCACTCAGGCTGAGAGGACACTTCATTCTCTGGACGTTCAGAGATGTCTGAAATTTTATCTGCAACGCACAGCTGGATTTCGGAAGACGCCCCAGCTGTTTGTGGCCTTCGGGGCCCCAAGAAAAGGATTTCCTTTGTCAAAGCAGGGAATTTCCAGATGGATATCAAGTGCGATCCGTTTCTGCCACCAGGCGGCAGGCAAACCGTTGGAAGGACAGGTGAAGGCGCACTCCACAAGATCGATCTCATCGTCAACAGCGCTGTTTGCTGGAGTATCGATAAAGGATATTTGCAGAGCGGCCACCTGGAGCAGTACTCACTCATTCACGAGGCACTACTGCCTGGAGGCGGCTGCAAAGGGGGATTCGGCTGTTGGACAAGCATTCCTGAGAAATCTCTTCCAGTAAGAGGTGAGCTTTCCTCTCTTCCCTCCTCCTGTTTTTTCAAACATTTCGTTTATTATGATATGGTTACTGATTTATTGTTGTTATGATGTATAATATCATTGGTTTATAATGGTTTTATAACTATGCACGAAATGTTTGAGGTATGCTAACTGCTATCTACTCTGATACAAGCAATGGGAATCTATGAAAGTTCCAATACTGGAGTAAGAAACAAGTTACTTACCTGTAACTTTAGTTCTCCAGTATTGGTAACTTTCATAGATTCCCATGCGCCCACCCGCCTCCCCTGGGAAAGCTCACTCTGGGCTAGGTGATTATGTGGCAATGCAACGACTACGAAAATCTGAGGCTCTGAGCTTTCTCAGGAAGGTTCCACAGGGTGAGGCTAATCTGATTGGTTGCTAATGTGAGTTTGGGTCCTTTTACATAAGGACACCTATAGGCTACAAAATATAATGAGGCCTAGGCCTAATTTTTTACTTTTTACACCTATTAGGGTGTATTTACCTAAGTATATATTTATATATATATATATTTATTATTACCGAGGCTCCCAGTCCGACGACGGGGAATGATACAAGCAATGGGAATCTATGAAAGTTACCAATACTGGAGAACTAAAGTTACAGGTAAGTAACTTGTTTCTTCTTCCTTCAGCCTGATTCAGTAGCAGAAAGAGCTCTTCACACAATTGATGTCAGAAGAGCCTTATTATATTATATTGAAAGAACAAAAGATTTTCGTAAAACAAAACAGGATTGCCTTTGTGAGGTATAGCAAATGCAACAAACTATCTCTAAATCTGGTATTTCAAGATGGATTGATAAATGCATTCAAACTTGTTACACTAAAGCTAAAAGAGGTTTATACCTCCTAGAGCACATTCCATTCGTAAAATAGGAGCGTCTATGGCCTTCTTAGGTAACATCCCTATAGCTGACATTTGTACAGCAGCAACATGGTCCACACCTCACACATTTAGCAAACAATATTGTGTGGATGTGTTAGCACATCAAGCCAATGTAGGGCAAGCAGAGCTAAATACACTTCTTTTAACAACTGCAACATCTAACGGTTAGCCACCGCATTGGGAGAATACTGCTATATAGTCTATGCAAAGCATGTGTATCTACAGCACACATGCCTCGAATGGATAATTTTACTTACCCAGTAAGCATCTGTTCTTGGCATGTTGAGCTGTACATTCACATGCGTTCTCCCCGGGCACCTGTAGTTGTTGCAGTTCATTATTTACATTACATAAGTATGGACATCTCTGTACTACACTCACTCCATTCTTCCCCTACTGCGGGAAAACAGTCTTGCAATGGAGTCGCTGCCCATGCACACTCTCTCTGAAGGGAGGAGTCACCTTACCTTGTGACTGGGAAATACTTTCTTAGAAGAAAAACATCCGAAACCAACGCTAGATGGCAAAGCATGTGAATCTACAGCTCTACATGCCAAGAACAGGTGCTTACTGGGTAAGTTAAATCAGATTGAGGCATATGTGCTGTGATTCCCAAAGTCTGGGTCCACGAGTCCCAGACATCATCGCAGGGATCACTGGGGTGACTCCCGCCCTGTGTCCCGCACCGAGGGCTGTGACTCCACCAGCTTCGAGAGATGCAACGCCTCCAGCATTGCTGAAGTCAACCTCTCCAGCTCTGGCTTCGGGTCTACGGAGGTGTAAGTATAGCCAAATTTAGTGCATCCCTGAACTGCTCCATAGCCTGTGGTACCGGATCCAATGTATCTTGGCTCTGGGATCAGATCCATCAAATTTTTTAACTGCGATGTTTGGCTTGTTAGCTAAAGCAGCAAGCCCTACTAATACGCCTATTGGACCCCATGAGTCAGTTTGCTTATTCCCGGGGAGGTTTGGCGCCTCACTTTCCTGAGGCACCACTCATACCTTTCATGCCTACGGCTCAGGGAGTTGACTTCTTCCGACGCTGAGATTTTCAACGCCATTGCAGTCTTTGGAGGGGCAAGTTCCTCTAGATGGTTCATACCCGGCGCTGTCTGGTTCGGAACCTGCTTTGACTCGACCGGCTTTGACTCCTATTCCTGTGGACCTCCCTTCAAAGCCAATTCCGGAGTCACCAACGCCGCATCTGGCCCCACCGATGCTGGGTCTGAGGATGAGGTCTCATAGAGAGGCTCAAAGACTGTTGTATGAAGAAGAGTACCAGGAGGGGCTGAGGAAGGCAAGATTGTAGATCCCGACTCCTCAGATTTTGAGGGTTTACAGGAGGCTAGCGGCCTTGATAACTCTCCTGGGCAGGAGCTTTCATCACCAAAGGGCTTGCTGACGCAGGAGGTGATCACATATGGTGCTGTGAACAGAAAGGCTGCAGACCTCTTGGAGTTGCCTCTACCTACAGCATAGTTGAGATCTAACATTCTGACGGAGGACTCTGTTTCAGAGCCTTTACTTCTCTTCAATGAGGCGTTGACAGAGCTCATTCTTGATGTCTGGCGGAAGCCAATGTCTACTTCAACAGTTTCCAGGACGGTGGCAAGGAAGCACAAGGTGGCTCTAAGGATCCTGCTTTTCTGTCCACCCATCCTTCGTCGTAAAGCTTTGTGGTCCGGGCTTCTTGCTCTTCGAGGCTGCCTGCAGGTTCTTTCCCATCTACTCCTGCGAATAGGGAGTCAAAGCGTATGGAGCAATCGGCAAAGAAGGTTGTCTCATCGGGAGTATGGCCCTTAAGTCTACAAATGCCACATGCCCACTGAGTCTCTACACCCGTGCCCTCCTGGACTCCGTCAAAGAGGTTGCCCCAAAGTTGCCCGAGGAGGTAGAAGGACATTCATCAGAGGTGGTGTCGGATCCCCAAGCTGCAGCCCGCCAAGTGATACAATCTGCTCTGGACACGGCCGATTTGGTAGCCAGGGCAATGTGATCGTCTGTGGCTACTAGGAGGCAAGCATGGTTGGAGATTCTTGCCTGATGTCAAGGTTACATTGCTGGATTTGCCGCTCTCCTGTTTGGGGCTAAAGCGGATTCGGCACTGCAGTGCTTTAAGGACAGTAAAGCCACAGCGAGGTCTTGGAGTCAAACTCAACCCAGGAGCATTGGGCAGTACTGTAAGTTTTTTGTGGCTTTGGAAGAAACTTGTCCTTTAGACCAGGCAGCAGCAGGCAAATCCCTTGTACAGGTCCTACAGGGGAAAGTGCAGAGGTCGTCTGCGCGGTGCTGCACAACAAGTCTCCTCCTCTTCTGCCTCTCCAGCTGGTGACAGGGAAGCAGCTCTAGTTCCACCATCCTAGACCATACCGACTGGTGCCCCACCCCATTTTCTACAGCATTGAAGACCTGTTAGTACAGATCTCTGGGTTTTGAACATTATAGAGAATGGGTATGCCCTACCCTTCTGGGAGTTCCCCCTCTCCTTTCTCTCTCAGTCGGGGCTTTTGTTCGGAAGAGCATCTTCTGCTTCTCCAGCAGGAGGTTCTGTCATTGCTGCAAAAGGGTGTAATTGAGGTAGTGCCGGAGCAGGAAATGGGTCGGGTGCTACTCTCTGTACTTCCAGATTCCCAAGAAGGTTAGCGGTTTACGACAGATCCTCGACTTCAGGTTTCTGAATTTTTACCTCAAACAGGAGAAATTTACAATGTTGACCCTGGCTCAGATGGTTCTTCCGCTGGAGAAGGCATACTGGGTGGTGTCGATCGATTTGAAGGATGCATATTTTCACATTCCCATAGTGAAGTTGCATGGTAAGTATCTCCTTTTTACGGTAGGGTCTCCACTTTACTAGTATGCAGTCCTTCCATTCGGACTTACTTCCGCTCTGAGTTTTTAAAAAGGTGATTGTGGTGGTGGCAGCTCATCTCAGAAGGTCTGGATATCTGCTTTATCCTATCTGGAAGACTGCTGCTCAAAGCTAAGTCGCCAGAGATGGTGCTGCATGATTTGCAAGTAACACAACTGTTCAAGTGCGGGGTTTTCGATACATTTTCCCAAATCTAACCTGGTGCCTTCTCAGCACAACCTGTTCATAAGGGCAGTAGTGGATACTACTGTAAGCTGTGCCTTCCCACCTCTACAGAGGATTCAAGACATCCAGGCTATGATTCCACTCTTTCAGAATGGAGCGGCGGTTCCAGTCCTGAAGGTCTTGGGTCTACTCGGTCAGTTTGCTTCCTGCATACTGTTGGTCAAAGATGCACGGTGGCATATCACCACCCTCCAGTGGTGCCTCTGCAGGCAGGGGTTTCAGCACAACGGAAATCTTGAGGTGGTCAGAATCTCCAGAGACTGCAGGAAGCTGCCATGGTGGGCAGCTCCAGGCAACCTGTCTCAAGGAAAGCAGTTTCAACTTCTTAAAGGTCTTTGGATACATTTGGATCTCAAGGCCTAACGGACAACACTACAGCGATGTGGTACATCAACAAACTGGGAGGAGTAAGAGCGTATCTTCTCTGCAGAGAGGCTTTGCAACTCTGGTCCTGGGTGCAGGACCTCAGATATACATAATCTCAAATCTTCTGGCCGGAGAACTGAGTAAGCTTGCAGGCAGTCTATTGGCAGTATTTGGATGATCACGAGTGGCGTCTTCATCCGGATGCAGTCCTTCACATTTGCAGGATGTGGATGTTTCCTCAGTTGGACCTATTTGCCACTCACAAGAATGCACTGCCTGGCATTCTGCAGTCTCCAGTATCCGACGCAGGGAGCGTTGAGGGACGTGTTTCAATTACATTGGGGCTCACAGCTTCTTTGAGTTTCCTCCCATACACTTGGGGCAGTCCATCACCTTACCCACTTTCTACCCTACCCCTTCTAAGGAAGAGGAGAGACTTCATCACCTGGACCCCGAAGAGGGCGGTCAGCTTGTACTTGGACAGAACCAAGGACTTCGAGTTGGATGATCAACTCTTTGTTTGTTATGTGGGCTAGGTGATGGGCAAGGCTGTCCAGGTGGATCATCCTGTGTATCAAGATCTGCTACACCTTGTCCAAGAAGGCACATCTGGAAGGTAATTGTGCTGATTCTAGCAGAGCTAAGTCTTCTTCTTTGGCTCGAGATGGTCCTGTGGTAGACATCTCCAAGGCGGCAACTTGGGTCTCCAAGACTTTTGCGAAGCACTATTGCTTGGATTCGGAGGTGAGGGACGGCCATTTTGCTAGTCTGTGCTGCAGGATTTTTGGGGGGAGGCACCCTACCCCCTGAGGGGCAGGACTGCTTGCGGATTCAATTCAAAAGGAGAGGAATCCACTGATCGATGTATCTATCAGAAGAACAAGTTACTTACCTTCGGTAACACACTTTCTAGTAGATACAGTATCTGCCTGTGTGGATTCCACACTTACCCACCTGCCTCACCGTTGTCTGTCTGCTTATGCCGAAAAATAATTTGTGTATTTTGTGATTTATTGTTTGAATAGTGATACTTGGCACTGGGAAATGTGATGAAGAATTTCCAAGTTTGGTTGTGTTTGTATACTGTATATACTTGTGAAAATGTTGTTGGTTCACCGGTTCGCCTTGAAGGCACAGAAAAAATGGGTGGAACTGACGTCAGCACGCTGACTAGGTCTTCTCCTGGCTCAGATGACATCACACGGAGTCGCGTGCAGAGCTGTTCCATTGTGACGTCCTCATCGACGTGGGAGAGCTGAGGAGAAAGGTTTAATTGGAATGTTGCACATTAAGGTAAAGTGTTACAGAAGAAGGCAAGTAACTTGTTCGTTGAGAGATGTGATATCTTCAGGGGAGGAGATTTTCAGGCGAAGTTTGGTGTTATCGGTGTACATGTGGTGATGTTTAATTTCAGAATTTTGGTTAAAGGCTCCATAAACCGGTTAAAGAGTGAGTGAGAGCACGGTACCCTGTGGTACCCATAATGTGACTGGTGTGGAATTGAACAGGGACTGATAAACATTGATACTTTGGGATCTGATGTGGAGGAAGGAGGTGAACCAGTCTAGGATGGAACCTGAAAGCACCATCCTGTGTTCAATTAAGTCTAGGGGCGATCACGTTTCACTGTATCAAACGCTGACGAGAGGTCAAGGAGGATTAGTAGGCAAGATCAATTTCGATCAAGTTCAAGAATGCTTTATTCGACAACGTAATGTCATAAAAGTAAGCATAGCATACAACAATACATTTCATTAATATTTTAAGTGCAGGGTGCTGAAGAGGCATACTCAGGGTAAAATAGTCCACATTTGTAACATTCCTGGTATCAATCAAAATACCAAGACCCGCTATACATACAGAACAAAAAGTATTGTATAAAGTGCAATAGGGTAAACTCAATCAAATACGATAATCCCCCTTTGTGACACATTGGTCCTCGATGTAAAAAAACAATGACAATTTAAAACACCAGTTTTTCCTGCACCTAATGGCTTCTTTAAAAAAACTTGCAACCCCAAAACAGACCATGGGGGAAGATGACATTTGAAGGTACAATAGGGCTGGCCTAACTTGCACAAAGTGACAATCTCGGAGTAATGGTAATCTACATTTCTTATGTAAAGAAACATAGTAATCACAAAAGAAAATAATTTGAAGAATATCCTGTTCAGAGAAATTGGCGCAAGGACAGGGTTCTAAGGTGCCAGGTTTAGAAAAACAACCCTGAGGAACTGACAAAAGCCATTTGCAGACAAAATCTTGTCAAAACAAAATGATGGAAAGGTTTACCAACAATTAATAAATAAGGTTGGACTTAGTTATTCATGGATAATGTAACATAGTGTCTTACCAATGGTTTTAACAACTCCCTTTCTTCCCTCAGTCCCTGGGGCTTGGACACAAACTGAAGTTTGATATTTTTTGATAGTGAGTTTGTCCATGGGTTTGGGACTTAGGAACTAGTCAGGGCAACCTAGCCAATTTGTCAGGGGATATGTTTGGCTCTATCTAGTGCTAGACAATCAGTGATTATAATTTGGTTTAAATTTATAATGGGACTTGCCCATACTCTCAGCCAGCGCACTAACGGGGCTACTGCAATCTGGTTTGATATGTAACCCAACCCTAGTTCTTCGTGTATTATATATGCAGCGGTGGAATGTGGAACTGCCAAGACCCTATGTAAGAACTTATCTTCCTCCTACTGAATGTCCTTTCCTTCTTTATATCCCCGTATGTCACTGCCATAGGTTGCCATGGGGATACATTTTTCCTTATATATCTTTGTCAGGGGTTAAGTCCCTCGTTTATTAGCAAAATTTAGTGTGGCCCCTGTAGCCCTTGCAAGGGTATATATATATTTTTTTGTGTTTGTCATTTGTGGGCACCATGACTCACGTTCGTCAAAAAGTAACCCCAGGTAGGGTAAACTTGGAACCTTTATTAAATCTTATCCCTTTACAATAAAATGTGGGTTTTTTTTTTTTTTTTTTTAGACATTCCAGGGCCACTAGACATAGTGTGCGATTTCTTAAAATTTGTCAAAAGATCTAGGGAATCCATAAAAACTATTAAAGCATCTAAAAGTGATTAGAGACCCACTGCCGTTCTAGCATATAAAAGTGCGGTAATCATCTTCTTGCCAAATCTAGGAATATATTTGCAACTGGCTATTAAAGAATCACCCAAATTATTTCTGTATAGTGTGAATAACACCTTAACCGTGGCGACAATTCCTCCGCGGTGCGGGACGTTCCTTTGAGTGCGCAGGGCCGCGTCGGCCAACACACATGTTCAGCACTACGGAGGTAGTGCTTGCGACGGCTGATGGCCGACGGGCGCAACGAAGGGGATAAGAGAGGGGCCAGGATACAACCTTGGTGTACCCCTCTTTTCACATCCCCCCCAAGCGGCTGTCAAATCCCAATTACTGTTATACCCGACAGCTGCTGTGTTATTCTTGTGGATAGAGTATAGGAAGTCCACAAGCTCTGGTTCGCGACCCATATCTTAGGATCGACCACAACTTTGATCTATTAACACAATCAAAGGCTGGTGTCAGGTCCATGAATGCCAAATGTATTGTTCCCTTTTTGGCGATGGTGTACTTCCCTATTGCTAAGTGTAAATTTAAACATTGGTCCAACGTTCCTTTACCAGGCCTAAAGCCATATTGCAGGTTGGAAATAACATTTCGGTCATTCAGCCATGTCGTTAAGCGATTTAATACGACTTTCCCCATAATTTTGGCTGCAGAATCTAAAAGTGAGATTGCCTATAACATGTAGGCTCATCTCTTGCACCCTTTTCAAAAATGGGAACGATGACTGCTTTCCCCCAGGATATTAAGTATCCATGTGAGCATGCAGCATTAAAAACATTTCTTTAAATCCTAGCTCATACATTTGGATCTGCTTTGTATAGATCGGCCGGTACCCCATCGAGCCTGGGGCCTTTCCGCCAGCTGTAGTTGCAATATCTTCAAAAACCTCCTCTACACTAAAGTGGAGTGGTGTGCTCGTTCGTCCACCTTCCCTATGCGCCTTTGTTTCTCCCAGGTTTACATCGCTGAAAATATTTCCGAAATGCGATACCCATTTATCTGCTGGGAATAAAAAACAAGCATTAGAAATGCAATCGGGCTCGGATTTATTTGAGTTTGAGCTAATGGCATTGTAAATGCCAATGTATTGTTGCTATGTGTTATGGAGTGTGTTCATGTGGTGTGTACTGCCAGTGATCTCCTTGTGAGTGTGAGAATATTGCACCGTTACTGCCTGTGATGTCCTTCTTGTGAGTGTGAGGAGCTTGCACCTCTGCTGCCTGTGGTCTCCTTGTGAGTGCAAGAAGATTGCACTGCTGCTGCCTGTGATGTCGTTCTTGTGAGTGTGAGAAGCTTGCACCACTGCTGCTTGTGATGTCCTTGTGAGTGGGAGAAGCTTGCACCTCAGCTGCCTGTGGTCTCCTTGTGAGTGTAAGAAGCTTGCACAGCTGCTGCCTGTGATGTCCTTCGTGCGAGTGTGAGAAGCTTGCACCGCTGCTGCCTGTGAGTATGAGAAAGATTGCATTGCGCATCTCTGTGCTGTGCCTGTTCTTTGTAAGGGACTCTTGCTCTGTTGCTGCTGCTGCCTTGGCACAGTACCTGCTGTGAGTGTGTAAGGGAAGCTTGCACCACTGCTGCTTGTGATGTCGTTCTTGCGAGTGTGAGAAGCTTGCACCTCTGCTGCCTGTGGCCTCCTTGTGAGTGTAAGAAGCTTGCACTGCTGCTGCCTGTGATGTCGTTCTTGTGAGTATGAGAAGCTTGCACCGCTGCTGCTTGTGATGTCCTTCTTGTGAGTGGGAGAAGCTTGCACCTCAGCTGCCTGTGGTCTCCTTGTGAGTGTAAGAAGCTTGCACAGCTGCTGCCTGTGATGTCCTTCTTGTGAGTGTGAGAAACTTGCACCGCTGCTGCCTGTATGAGAAGATTGCATTGTGCATCTCTGTGCTGTTCCTGTTCTTTGTAAGGGACTCTTGCTCTGTTGCTGCTGCTGCCTTGGCACAGTACCTGCTGTCAGTGTGTAAGGGAAGCTTGCACCACTGCTGCTTGTGATGTATTTCTTGCGAGTGTGAGAAGCTTGTACCTCTGCTGCTTGTGGTCTCCTCGTGAGTGTAAGAAGCTTGCACTGCTGCTGCCTGTGATGTCGTTCTTGTGAGTGTGAGAAGCTTGCACCGCTGCTGCTTGTGATGTCCTTCTTGTGAGTGGGAGAAGCTTGCACCTCAGCTGCCTGTGGTCTCCTTGTGAGTGTAAGATGCTTGCACAGCTGCTGCCTGTGATGTACTACTCACTACTCTACTCTACTCACTACTCTGCACTCACTACTCACTACTCTGCACTCACTACTCACTACTCTAGTCACTACTCTGCACTCACTACTCTACTCACTACTCTACTCACTACTCTACTGACTACTCACTAGTCTACTCACTACTCTGCACTCACTACTCACTACTCTCCACTCACTACTCTACTCACTACTCACTACTCTACTCACTACTCATTACTCTGCACTCACTACTTTACTCACTACTCTACTCACCTCACTACTCTACTCACTACTCTACTCACTACTAACTACTCAACTCACTACTCTACTCACTACTCTGCACTCACTACTCACCTCACTACACTACTCACTACTCTCTACTCACTACTCTGCACTCACTACTTTACTCACTACTCTACTCTACTCACCTCACTACTCACTACTCACTACTCACTACTCTGCACTCACTACTCACCTCACTACTCTATTCACTACTCACTACTCTACTCACTACTCTACTCACTACTCTACTCACTACTCTACTCACTACTCTACTCACTACTCTACTCACTACTCTACTCACTACTCTACTCACTACTCTGCACTCACAACTCACTACTCTAGTCACTACTCTGCACTCACTACTCACTACTCTACTCACTTCTCACTACCCTACTCACTACTCTGCACTCACTACTCTACTACTCTACTCACTACTCTACTCACTACTCTACTCACTACTCTACTCACTACTCTACTCACTACTCTACTCACTACTCTACTCACTACTCTACACACTACTCTGCACTCACATCTCACATCTCACAACACTTACGACTTGAAAGCGCTGCAACAAAAGATGTTACAGTTAACCAATGAATTGGTACGCAGTTTACATACATAGGAAGGATGGACATTTACGTTGGCTTTGCTTGTTCTTCCTATCAAAACCGATGTTCGCAGCAAGAGTTTAACTCAGTGAGACATCTTGCTGTACATTATGCATGTTAGTGCTTACAAACTACTGTATTCAAACTACGTTTTGAAGTGTTCTGCTCTGCAGTGCCCTGTATGACCTCTGAGCCCTCCATTGCCATTTGACCCGCACTAAAGTGCACAGGTGCACATCCCCTCCCTGGCCCAGGGCCTGGGTTATTGCCCTGTGTCCTTTATGTGCTGTGTACAAGTGCCTAGATCTGCTTGCGTCCGTTCTGCCGTGCCATGAATAGGCGCTGGAAAGAAGCGTGTCACCTCTACATTCATTGTGTAACAGTTTGTTCTAGCCTAGGCAGCAGTGTAGCTCACTGTATGTCTTGTGCTGTGTCATGCTGCACTGCATTCTGCAGCATTGTCTCCCATCTCATTGTCTCGCCTAGCCGGCTTTTCAAATTTTGGTTATCCATTTGTTGTTGAAAGTGATTCTCCCCGCCAAACCTCACAGGTTATTTGTTCGTCGCTGCATATTTGTTCTAGTGCGGAGAAGGGATGTTCTTGTGCAAGATCCTTGTCGATAACACCTACATCTGGTCTTCGTCCGGCTTTCCAGTTCTGCATCTGCAGTCAATGCTATTGGTCTTTGTCTGTCTTTTAGTTTTCCCAACTCTACTTTAATGATAATCAGCATTTCATCTCGCCACCGTTAGAAACATAGTTGGTCTCGTTCATTATGCAAATATCCAGTTTTCTGTGTTTCATGCAGCCGCAGCCCGGTCAGCTTGGCCTACCCCAGGTGACAGGAGAGGGGGGGAGGGGGAGGATGGAGGGGGGTTGAGGGGGGAGGAGGGGGGGGGGAACTGGAGCACTCTCAACCCAATGGGCTTTGCATTATTTCTTTGGTGTTTTTTTAGCTGATCTGAGCCATAGTTTTCATCCGTTTATAGTGCCTGGTGCGTTTCTCAGTGAAAAGATTTGTTGTAGTTATTAGTTTTCACAGGTGCTCGGTGTGAGCTGCTATAACGCATATTTACGTGCTCCGACTTAAAGCATTTTTTCCTTGTAATCCCCTCTAGAAATGTCCTGGCCTTTTTGACATAATCCGCGAACTCCTTTTGGCCCGTGTTTTGGCAAGATAAGAGTGTTCCTGCTCGAAATAGTGTGTTATAAGAATACATAATCCTTGTATCCCACCTTCTTAAAGATTGATGGAGTTTTGGCAGCACAAATCACGAACAGCTTGGATCCGTGTGCTGTTTTGTGTTTACACAGGCGCTCCTCGCATTGTGATGCTTTACAATTTCAGCTTGGCAAACCGGTGCACACTAGAGCGCCTCGCAGTTCGGTGCTTCTGCTGCCGCTGCCCTGCGCGTGCCCATTACCCAGTGCGGATGGGCTCGGGGGCCATACGGGAGCACAGCGGCGCTGCTGCTGCCACTTGCACGTCCCCATAAACTGCAGAGAGCACCGCAGCACATCTACTGCTCCTGGCACGTGCCCATAAACTACAGACTAAATCAGGCGGGGAGACGGGGGGTGAGCCAGAGAGCGGCAGAGCAGCTCCCCGGGCCGGCAGGAAGGAGCCGCACACGGCGTCTATGCCTGTGTGCACGTGAGGAGGACGCGCGCCAGAAAAAAACACACTGCTAGATGGTGAACGCGTGCACACCATCTGCAATGCATTACACGGCCACCCTGACAGCTCCTAATTATAATTAATGTACTTCTTTGCGCGAGCACGAACGAAATATGCCCAAGATGGCGGAACAAAACTACATTTACCCTATCACTTCAAGCCTATTAAAACGACAACACAACGAAGACGAATCGCTGGCCAGATGACAGAACACGCAAAGGAATGTGTGGAATTTGTCTCGGCCAAAGCCCTAGGAGATACTTCTTTTTTTTCTTCTTTAACATTAGTTCTCGAAGCTCCTCCCACTTTCAGTGGGGAGGAGTCCGAGCCCTAAAAAAAAGTCAGTGTTAATGTTAGGAATTTCGGAGAGAAAGGGGCTGTTAACTACCGACCCGAAGTTCGAGCTGTCTTCAGTATGCTAGCCTGTTGTAGGGCATCCCAGGCTTATTCTTTTAGCTCCTTCCTGTTATGGACTGCTATCTTATAAGCCTTTCTTTTGTCCCTAATTTCTGTATTGTCTCTAGGGATATTTTTAAGGCATGTATAAACTCCGTATGAGTTGCTGAACATGCTCCATTAAACCATTTTACTGCCTTCGGGCGTCTGGTCCCACCTATAATTGTGAAGTCAGATTTGATTTGTTTTGTTAATTTCCCAAAGGCTGTTAAGATAGAGCTGTCCTGTATTTTGGGGTCTAGGCAGGACTCCATTTCAGGGGTGCAAACTGTATAAATTGGTAAAAAAGTTATCTGGAGCTATCTTTTACCACTTTAGCCTACGGGCCGGATCTTTAGTGCAAATATTTATATTTGTCAAACAAGTAGCAGATTCTGCAGCTTCGGTGGCAGAAAATAGTATAGCAACAGTAAGTGAATTATGGTCGCTAAAGTCTGACCAAGTAACCAATAAATGCTCAGTAAATAAATCTAGAGGTGTGGACAAAAGGATCTAGTCAATAGTGGTAGATCTTCCATTTCCTACATAAGTGGGTTCTGGCACCATATTGTCCAACTGTTGGAGACTGCACAGATTTTGATTTGATAAAATGCCTTCGAGCAGAATACCTGAGGGCGTGTGGTCAAAATGATTTGACGAAAATATGACTTTCCCCTGTTCCTGATTTATAAAACAATTTAAATGACATTGATGAATATTAAAATCCACTAGAATTAATATTTCATAAATAACTGGTTTAGCCTTATCATAATATTCCAAGAAATCCTTTAAATCGTGTAGGTGTTCCATCTAATGCCCTCTGGTAAAAGTGTTATAAAAATGTATCTCTAACACGGTGGTGCGATTCTTAAAAGACAGTTCAACTGCCAAAATATTCTGAGATTTACAATCAACCAAACATGTCTTGCAAGAAAGTTTTAGTGAAAACATTAGCAGCAAACCCCCTCTCGCTCTATCCATGTTCGACGGAATAGCACATTTGTGGAATGAAATGAAACCATCTAGATAAAAACAATCGTTAACTTCCCAAGTTTCCTGAACGGCGATGATATGATGCATTGAAAGAAAGTTTTCCCAGCAAGAATTCCCTCTTTTGGCTCTTGTTCCCACTATGTTCCCTTTTTTTTTTTTTTTTTTTTTTCAATCCAGACAGGTACATAACAGAACAATAAAACG
Organism: Lissotriton helveticus; assembly: GCF_964261635.1. NCBI lineage: Eukaryota > Metazoa > Chordata > Amphibia > Caudata > Salamandridae > Lissotriton > Lissotriton helveticus. Next base: position 238,433,077 of record NC_136072.1, on the reverse strand, counting down.
AGGAAAAAAAAAAAGCATATTCAAAAGAATACAAAATCAAGACAATAAACCATAATAATTATAAACCTAATCATAATGATGTTCATATGCATATTAAAGGTTTCACCTTAATGTAAAGAGGGAGCAATAAAGTAATAGAATAAAACAAAATTAAGTATAATAGGTACTACAAGACCTTGATACATCAGAGATTTCCACCAAAAATTCACAAAATATATTATATCGGGTAACAAGAATTTTTTAAGGATAATACCCTATTGCATATATTGTTATTTATGTTACCTTCCGTCCCATCAAAATAAATCTAGTTAAATACATTTAATCCTGCTTTCCAACTCAACACTGGAGACCAAATTGATTCTCCCATTCTTTTCCATTTAAGCCCTCTTGTAGAATATATTGCTCTCTCGAAGCTGAAAACAGCTAAAAAACGAGCCAGCCACATCTGGAAACTTGGTGGTTCAGTTTCTTTCCAGCGGGCTGACAAAATAATTCTGAGTACCGCCGTGCCTATAAATAATAGATTTTGCTCATTCTTTGATAGAGCGATCGATGAATCATGTCCTAAAATGAACAATGAGTCTGTTTCTGGAAGTTTATGGCCAAACAGCACCTCCCAATAAACTGCAATCATATTTTTGATTTGAACAAGTTTGGGGCAGCTACTGAACATATGTATTAAATTAGCTGGTCCTTGTGTACATCTTGGGCATAAATCATTTTCCCTTCTACCCCAAGAATATAATTTAGCGGGTGTATAATAGAGACCAAATATGGTTTTATATGTTTGAGCTTTCAGGTTGCTGGCCCTAAAAAGTCTTTGGCTCAGCTCTAAACTTTTATATATGTCAACATTGGGATTGCTGAGTTTGTCTGCCCAACTAGTTTAAATTTTTTCCAAATCATCTTGTACATTAGTAAGGAGAAGATTATATATAATACCAATTCTTGTATAGGATCTATTGATAGCCTCAAAGAGTTCTATTTTCTGTAGTTCGAGGGTAGGTCTCTTAGCCTTGAGGATTGTATATATTTGTACACATTTAATATAGTCCCCATTAGAGAGATGGTATTTATCCTTAACGTCTAAGAAAGTAGTTTCTAAGTCATGTATAAGGAAATCTTTAACACGCAGAATTCCAAGTCTCTGCCATTTCCTTGCTATAACATCATTTGAAAATGGCTGGGTCGCCTTTGTATACCACAAAGAGGTATACCTATTCCACAAGTGTTTAGTAACTTTGCCCCAGACTTTTAATGCCCCATTTATGATTTCATATTTCCGATCATTGTTGTAATCTCGTGCCTCAGTCTGTTGTAAAAACAACCCATTAGCCTTCTCCCCTAATAATAACTCATATATTGATGGTGGAATATTATCAGGGGTTAGTACCCTTACATTGAAGCTAATCAGTGGGGTCATCTGTTTAAGAAGTGCAGCCCAGTGATGCATACTAATATTAGGTATTGCCAACCCACCTCTTTCACTAGGTAAAGACATTAACTTATGAGACCTTCGGATTTTTCAATGTTGCCAAATTAACTTGATCATAAGGGTTTCAAGGGTTTTTAAGATCTTAGGATCTATAGCGAGTGGAATTGCTCGAAACAAATAAAGGCATCTAGGAAGTATGTTCATTTTAAGGAAATTAGCCCGCCCTATAATGGACAAATTGAGCCCGTTTACTCTATCCAGATCTTTGGTAATTTTTTGAATCAGTGGAATGAAATTATGGTTGATTATGGTTTTAACCTTAGGAGCAATAACAATTCCTAAATATGTAGCTTTTGCAGCTCTCCTTTGATCAATGAGATTGATGTTGTCAGTACATAATACAATTGTCTTCCTTTTATTTAAAGAATATCCAGAATAGATGCCATATTCTGTAGTTATAGCCTCAATTTCCTCCATAGCCTCAGTCGGGTTTGATGTTAAAATCGCGATCTCATCAGCATATGCTAATACTTTAGTAGAAAATGAGCCAAGAACAATTGGATTAATACTAGGGCTCTCAATACGTTTTAAAATCAAAGGGTTAATGTATAGAGCAAATAATAAGGGGGAGCAAGGACAACCTTGCCTCGTACCTCTAGTTATATTGATATCCTCAGATTCCAATCCCATCAGTTGTATTTTAGCCTTGGGAGACAGATACATTGATCTTATCGCCTTAATAAATTTGGGGCCAAAGTTATTTAGTTGCATAGTTGCCCATAGGAATTTCCACGAGACGCGGTCAAATGCCTTCTCGGCATCTAATAGTATCATTGACATTCGGCCCCCCGTGACCGTCATGGCATCAAACAAGGCAATTACTCTAGATGTATGGTCCGTTGTTCCTTTGCCCGGAACAAAGCCATGTTGCCACGGGGAGACGATTTGCTCAATAACACTGCTAAGTCTCGTGGCTAACACCTTGGCGTATATTTTGGAATCCGCATTAATTAATGATATGGGACGGTATGATGTTAATTGCTGAGGTGATTTCTCTTTTTTAGGAAAAACAATTATATTTGTGTTGTTCCAAGAATCTGGGGTTAGCCCATTCCACTGAATACCTAAAAACAGGTCATGAAGTATTGGTCCCACCTGTGGGCTCAGAATTTTATATAGCTCTATGGGTAGTTTGCCAGGACCTGCTGCTTTGCCCGATGTAAGTGAGTTTAGAGATAGTAATACCTCATCTAGAGTGATTTCTCTTTCCAGGTCCCGACGTGTAGCATCGTCTAATTCCTTTGTACCCTCGGTGTTGTTGACAAAGTTATTCAAAAATTCATACTCTGTATTTGATAAAACGGTAGAATCTTCCGTATATAGATTCTGATAGTACTGCTGAAATAATGAAATGATCTCATCTGCCTGCGTATATGTTCTACCATTGTCCATTATCAATTTGATCTGATTTGAAACATTCCTTTGACGGGTGTGCAACGCCAGCTGCCTTCCCACTTTTTCCCCATTTTCATAAATGTCTCTCCTATGAGCACTATATATCTGTGCTGCTTTCTGACTAAGGCTATTGTTTATCTCATTTTTTAATACAGTAACTAAATACATTGATTGTATAACATCTGCCCCATGGGCAATAGCCGTGGTGTGCTCTTCCTCTGCCTTAGCCAAGGCTATTGCATTAAAATCATTCTTATTTAGTTCTCTCACTCTAGCTTGGTAGCTAATGGTCTCGCCCCTAAGAGCAGATTTAAAGGAATCCCATACCATGTTTCTGGAGGCACTGAAGCGGTTGATATCAAAGAATTCCTCCGTCCATTTTTTAATGTGGTTAATGTATTCATTATCAACCAACAGTTTTCGATCAAATGACCACTGTCTTGGCTGCCTTTGATTGCCAACTACCAGTGTGAGGATTAGAGTATTATGATCAGATAAAATCTTAGGATGTTTTATGATTGCAGCCTGAGCCACTAAATCCCTGGTAGAAAAAAAGTAATCTATACGGACGTGTTTTTGATGTGGGTGTGAAAAGTATGTACATCCTGAGTCCTGCTGATTCTTAACACCCCATATATCTATTAGTCCCAAACTATTTGCCAGTCTCCTGATAGCCCTATATACTTTGGGTTTCCGTCCTATATAACTTTGCGGATTATGGTTATGGTTGTTGTGGTCGTTAAACAAATGTGTTTTTAACGAAATGTTAAAGTCTCCACAGATCACTAATGAGCCTTGCCAGGTTGCAAGCTCAGCTTCGAGTAGTGAAAATACTGTGGGATCGTCCTGATTAGAACCATAGATTGTGCATATAACTAAGCCATTTGATAGTTTCACTATTGCCCATCTACCGTGTCAATCAGAGGCAACACGTACTGGTTGGCCAAGATACGTTTTGGCGAGAATCGCCACCCCTCTAATATTTGATGTTTGGGGTAGAGACGACTAATAGATTATACCCTCTTAACCTCAATTGTGATCTTTTGTCCCATGAAACATGCGTCTCTTGTAGACATGGGATGTCTACAGGATTAAGCTTTATTAATTCACACAATCGGCGTTGTTTTTCTCTGTTCAATAGACCCCCAATATTCCAAGTTTGGATTTTCAATCTAGCCATTAGTCATTGAATCGGCCTGTATAGAAAACTTTCTCATTCTTTTATTGTAATTATCAAGGTTCTTTAATTTCCTTATCATGCAGTGGCTTACTTTGTTTGCTTTATCTATGCAATGTATACAATTCTTAATATCTACACAAAACAAGGTTTCACCCTCTGGATTGACTTCTTTTCTTTTTTCCCATTCCCCCACAAGCCCCCCCCCCCCCATTCCCCCCTGCAGGTCCCTCCCCCTCTAGGGACCCCCCCCCCTACAATTAATGAGCAATCGGACTCTGCCAGAGTCCTGGTGATGTTAGCAGTGCAGCGTCTGAGCTACCGTATCCATTTAATAATATAGTACCTGTTTAAGCCTATAAGGATCAAGAGTTGCATACTAAACAATAAACCAAAAAAGAAAAAATACTAATAATACTAATAATAATCAAGCAATAATCAATCAATGGTAGTAGCTTAGTGAGAAACTATATGTTTGATTTTTACAACATTGCTAGCCCCTATCTATTAATCTCATCAAGGAAAGCCTTTGCTTTGATTTCTGAAATGAAAAACTTGGCCTGCCCTGCCATACAACCTTTAGTTTGGCGGGATTATTTAAATAGGCCTGGGCCCCTTTTTCTTGAAAGGATTTAATTAAAGAACGCAGCCGCCACCGCCTCTCTACTGTAGCATGGCAAAAGTCAGGTCTAGTGAAAAAGGAGACCTCACTCCATGTAAGCTTATGATCAGGTCGAGCCTTCTCAGCCACTAGTTGTCTCAATAAGAAATTCCCAAAGTAAATTAGGATAGCGCGTGGATAGGGGCCAGGTTTAGCAGGAGGGTTAAATGGCATCCTGTGAGCTCGTTGAATCTCAAGTTCCCAGTTCCAATTAGATAAATTGGGCATAGACTCTTTGAATAGTTTAATCACAAATGTGCGTATATTCTCCCCCTCCATTTTTTCCGGAATTCCCAATAAACGTAGATTGTTGCGGCGCTTATGATTCTCAAAATCCTCAAGCTTCCATTTCATATCCATTAGCTCAGCTTCTTGGAGCTTGATCTTCTCTACGTTTGCCTGTGTTTCATTTTCCGTAGTCATTACTCTTGCCTCAACTTCAGTAACCCTTTCACCAATTGATTTGCAAGTTTTGGTCAATTTTTTAACCACCCCCTGGATCCTGCGTAGAGCTATTCTTGAACGTTTGCTGTCCTCCTCAGTTTGTTCCCTATGGGCCGCAATTGCCTGCAGGATGGTCTCTACTGCTTTAGAGGGAAGTGCATGTTGGTTAGACAAATCTGTACTACAGGGGGGTCGTTGTCTAATCTTGGACAAGGGTTTAGGTTTGGATTTGACTGTATTTGGTTGTGGCTCCTCCTCTATACTCTCTTCTGCAGAAGAAGTGAAAAGAAGGGATTCGCCATCTTCTTCATATTTCAGGTCGTCTTCATCATACTCTATACTAGAGTTAGCTTCATCTGACTCTCCGTCCTCGGTCTCCACCTCCACTCCCGTTTCTACTCCTGTCTCATCAGAAAAAGAGTAGAATATATTCCCTTCTTTTTCAGCTTCAGGAAGGGAAGACCCTTGGGTTACAGGTGCGCCCCTGTTCTCATCATTACTATCATTGTTGTTAATCGATAATGATTGGGGATCAGAGTTTCCACGGCCTTCTTCCATCGTAATCATTAAAGAAGGGCCACTTGCTGAGTCCATCGTAGATAGTGAAGAGTTTTGATCTGCTTGATTATCCTTTGGTTGTTTATCGTCCACTACCCCCATTATATTCTCACCAGACCCAGAAAACGACATTGAGAATTTTGAGACTGAGTCACTTTGAATGTTTGGAGATATGTTATTAGCTCTTGGTGAGGCGGTTGGGGGAATATTAGAGTCTAAATGGTGGTTAGTGGCAGCAGCACCATTAGTAACATTTAAAGTACTCACAGTTAGATTTTCCTCTGGACTCACCACCGGTGATGCTTGTGCAGGGGGAAGGGCGAGGCCATTTTTTCCTACTTGCTGCGGTGATAGTAGAACCTCGAGGGGTCCCCCCGTGATAGGCGTGCTAGGCGCATGTACTAGGGTATCCTCTGCATTTCCTAGACATCCCGGGCCTCCTTGACCCCCTTGGCCCCCCTGTTTTCTTCTGAGTAAATCCATAACCGTGTTGCCGGGGCTTGCTACCTCTAAAGTGCTGTTCATTTTCCGCTTCGTGGCTAAGACCTCTTGGCGTTGTAAGCAAGTGGTAGGTGTCTTCTGAACTTGTTTCTGCGTTTTGGCACCAATTGTAGGAGCAGTGAACACATCGGTGCTTTGACTACTCTCTCCATCCTGCTGTAACTGTTGCGCCTCCAGTTCCGCTTCGCGGAGTACTCTAGCTGCTTTTGCAAGTCTGGCTCTTGCAGCTGCTGACGAAGCCGATTTTGCTGGCATTTCCAGAGCTAGACTTAAATTGGCTTCAAATGGTGCTAAACTCAAAATTTCCAAAACGGCTCTCCCCAATCGCAGACACAGGCTGTCGAAATTGCTCTCCCTGCTGAAGAGATCAAGGACCTCTGAGCTCAGCTCCGTGGTTTTCCATACACTGTCGCTGCTTCCACACACAGCTCCGCTCTGAGCCCCGCCCTGAGCTCTGCGGAGGCACTACGCCAATGTTCGTGTTTCTTCTCCTGCAGATGCTGCAGGTATTGCTGTTGTAGACCTGACGGCGTAGCGTTAGAGACAGCCCACCAAAGCAGAAGAGCCAGCTCTCTACAATCTGCTGAGCCAAACTTCGGTAAGCCGTGCTCAAAGAGGGAAGGCTGCGTAGCGGTAGCAGGTAAGCTCCTATTAATCTTAACGGCAGATTTTTGCTCAGTTCCCGCTTGCCGTTCCCGCTTGCCGCTTGCCGCTTCCCGTCTTCCCAAGTCTCTCTCGTTCATTGACTGTCTGTGAACCGGTATTTTAACCTGCTAGAAGAGTCTGTACTCTTTTCTTACTCTTACTCTTCTCTTCTTACTTCTGCCGCCATCACCGCAAATCACCGCAATCGCCGCTCTCGTTGCCGTGTGGAGCCTCCGGGATGCCGATTTCCTTTCCGCCGTTGAAACAAATCTTCCCTAAGACCACGGCTAGTTTCTCGCTGATGCTGACTCTTTACCCCATGTAGCTTTCACGGAGCTCAGACAGGACGCTGCTGTGCGGTCCTACGGCCGGACCGCCATCTTGCTCATCCGAGAGTGTTCCCACTATGTTCCATGAGAGAACCTTATCATACTTGGTCACATTGGGATCGGGAGAGAATCTGGGATTGTAATGATTATCTCAACATGATCCTGAACCGCTGGTGTTTGTGCGTTTAAGGTCATGCTAATTGGGGAAATGCCCTGGTCGGTTTTATCTTCTGGCTAGAGTCGGTCGTTTTCATACAAGTTTTGGAAGCCTGCTAGGGGTTGGAATCTATTGCACATTAGTAGATTATTTTCTATATTAGTTTTAATCACAGGACTCCCTGGTTTTCGTGGTATTTGCCATTGCCAGTGCATAAAGCCTTCGTGCTGACTTTGGGGGGTAAAAGTACTGTAGTGAACCTCTCTTGTTTGGGAGTTTGGACTTCTCTGGTATGCACAGCCTATTAACATCTTGGCTTTCTCTGGGTCCTTGAAATTAATAACTATGCAATCTCCTACACCACTCTTTTTTTGTTTGTTGGCCTATCCACCCCACTCTTATGGCTATAATAATGTCAGATGATATGTACTGACGATTTATTAAATTTTTAGTGCACCAATTGGTCACTTTATGTATTAGATCCTGGGTGGTTTCTTGGGAAAGAGAAGGAACCTCTAGAAAACTGCAACCAGCGGTGCAGATGCATGGGGCAAATCAAGGGTGCTTGGATTTGCAACTTTGGGTATGACATGGTTAGGCTGATTGCATGTTGTAAAAGTGCCCTCTCAGGATCCAGGGGTCTTCTGACCTGGGCTACCTCGGGGTCCTGGGCTTCAGGTCCTGTTACCTCTGGTGTATTTGACTGACTTGGTCCACTAGGTATACCATTAGTTCCTAATACATTAAAACGATTTAAACATCAGCCAGGTGGGTCTGGTTGGGTTTGATTCTTTGTAGTGTGATTTCTGCCCCTAACCCTGTTAGTTTTGGCACACAGGTCGTAGCACATTTGTTACAAATGGTGATTAAATTGTGGAATAATTCCTCTACTTTTTCTTTTTGTGTATTATTGGCGCTAAGAGGGTCTTTAACATTGATTCCAGCTTTGTAAATAAAGAGTCCAGTAACTGTCCTTGGCTCAAATCAGGTTGTGAAGATGGCTGTATCTGCATTTGTAACCCTGGGAATTTCCTTATAGACTTATTGTACGAGTTACTTACCTCCGGTAACTATGTATCTGGTAGAGACGAATCCAGCTGCAGATTCCTAAACGTAGAATTATCCCCAGGCTTGAGACTGGATCCGGAAAACTTTTTGCCACAGCATCCCTGCACGCCTGGGGCATGGCATCACACGTCTCCGCCCAAGCATCGTCCGCATACATGACGTCAGCGAGGTCACGTAAGTCCCACCCCGGCGCGTCTACGTCAATTTTCTGCGGAGAACTTTTCCATGCCACAACGCGGAGCATGGGAACAGTGTGCCAAAAAGAAAAAGGAATGGTGATGAAGAACACCATAAGGGGCAGTGCCAACACGGCAGTACCCAAAAGCAGAGAAAGGAGAAAGAACAGAGCACAGACCTGAGCAGCCACCCTGCAAGACATGAAAACAGTACCGTCCTTAGGACAAGGAACATATGAGTGCAACTACCCCCCCTCCCCCAAGGGAGCCAGGGCAGGGCACGGCCATATGACCCAAGTCCAGAGGGTAGCAGAGGAGCCAGGTCCTTCAGAAACAAGAGGGAGGGAGGGAGGAACAAAGGAAGGCCAGCCTCAATCCTGGATCGACCATAGCAGAGAAGCCCAGGAGTACCTATAGATCCAGCCTCAACCGTGCCAAGAAGAGGAAGGAACAAAAAGCAAGATAACTGCTCGTCAAAGAGCGAAAGAATACACGCACTCAAACCATCCACCGGGAGGCGAGTGCAGAAGGGCAAGCCAAAGGGTCCTCGCAGAACGGGGAGGAAGCGCTGGCCGTGAAGGAATCTGCGGCTAGAATCGTCTCTACCAGATGCATAGTTACCGAAAGTAAATAACTCGTACATCTGATAAACTACTAGCCGCAGATTCCTTCAAGTAGAATAGATACCCTAGCCATACCCATGGGGACGGAGCGCCTGTGGAAGGACCCCACCAGCCTGGACATAACTGGGGAGACCCACAGGGAACTAGTCCAATGGACAACGCGAAGAGCCCCGTCCTCCCAGGCAAGGGGGGAAACCCCCACAAGCAAAACACCACCGACCCCAAGAGGGATGTGGGAAGAAGAAAGGATTTAAAGAAGCCCGTTCACTCACAACAGAGGAACCAAGGGCAGGGAGGCCGAAGCACCCCACGTCACTACAAGGCAACAGAGCTTCCATCCAATGCCAGAACAAGGAAGAGGAAGAAGAACAGCCTAGAGGGCCCAAGGAACGAGGGAAAAGAAGGCTAGCCCACCATAGACGGAAGGCAACAGACCAGACAGAGCGGCGCCAGCAGTAATAAACTGCCAGAAGCAGGAAGAACAGCCCGAAGACCAGGCAGACGAGGCCTGACAAAGGGCGAAACACAGAAGCAGGCCAGCCTCCAGGACAGGAGCAGGAAGTCGAGGAAGTACCCAGACACACCACTACGAGGTGTCCGCGCACACGACCTAAAGAAGCATCAGCAACATACATAAACGCTATGGAGAGCAGGGGCCCGAAGGCGACCAGTACTCCCTAGCAAAGCGTAGGCTACATAACCGCTACCACTACCCCACATAGTTAAGTCCCAAGCCATGGGAACCCTCTTTGGAAGAAACTTCCGCAGCAGAGGAAAAAACGAAAGCACCACGGTGAAAAAAAAAACAGCGGAAGGCTCATCACAGCCCAAGAGAAAAATGGAAGGCCTAATCTCAGGGCCAAGTCTGTGCAGACAACTCTAGCAAAAACACAGTCAACAAAGGGACATCTAGCAGCCAAAAACGCCACAATCCCAGCAAGGAGGACTCAAGTGGTCATAAAACACCCCACAGCAATAGCAACCGGCCCAGAACCTAATCAACTCAGCAGTCACTGAGGAGGAGGAGGAGGCGGAGGAGGAGGACTGAGCCCTGCCAAGAACCTTTGGATGGCGGAGTCTGCAGAGGCATGAAATAACAGGGTGCCATTGAATGGAAGATCAATCAGCCGCTCCCGAACATTTTCAGGGAACACGCCGTCCCGAAGCCAAGCATGGCGGCGGAGGGCGACTGAGGAAGCCATTGCCCGGCCCAGTACCTCGGAGATGTCCATAGCGGAGAATAAATGCTGCTAGCTCCCGGGCATCCAGTGCATGATGCCGTAAGTCCACCTGAACAGTCTCTTGTGAAGCAGCGGATCCCAAGGACTCAGCTGAGACCCACAAACAAGAGGTGGCCCTAGCCAACACACACAAGGTGTTAATGGCCCACAGGGTAGCGCTGGTCGAGGCGAACATGTTGCGCCCCCAAGAGTCCAGCCAGCGGGCCTCCCAGGACGGTGGAGACCACTGTGACGGCAGGGAGGGAAAAGCAGTCCGCAAAAGTGGTCTGGAGGCAGAGGGGTAAAGGGAAAGACACGCCGTGTCACGCGGCGCCGGAAGGTGCTGGTGCAGAATGTGTTGAGGCACTGGATCCCCTGAGGCGGGGCGACTCCAAACCCCCTCCAGGGAAGCAAGGAGCAAACCCTCAAAGGGAAGCAATAGCTCCCACCCACCAGAGCCCTGGTGGAGAACCTCCAAAAGATGATCCGCTGGGAAATGAGCAACCGAATCACCCATACGCAGAATACCCACAGCTGTGGACACTGCGTGATTGAAGGCCTCCCCCGCCCCGTAGGGTCCCGCGGTGGAGAAAGTAGCTCCTCCGTGGGCGACGGTTGTAAACGATGGCGGGGGTCCCCGAAGCGGGACGGGCAAGGGCCAGACCTGTAAGTTAGAAGGAACCGAAGAGTGGGGGACATGTTGCTCCTCCGGCGAACACCTTGGCCTCGGGAATGGCGCGGCGGCTTGTCTCCGGGGAGGATGACACCAGTAGGCACCCAACCTCCAGAGAAGAGGGAGCGTCCAAAGACGAATCCGCACTCGATGCCTGTCTGGCGCCATAGTCAGCCGCTCGAGGCAGGACTGCACCACCATCTGGCGTCGAGGGAGACGCCGGATAGGGCCCCTCAAAGTCACATCGTGGAGCTGGAGCCGAAGTGGCCAAGGGGCGGCGCCAGAACAACGCTGACTCTACCTCAGACGAGGCAGCCGCCTGCGTGGAGGAACGTCAGGGACCAGGGGAGTAACACAAAGCCCTCTGCCAGCCTCGGCCCAGAATGTGACGGAGGTGGTCCGTCGACCAATGCGGTGCCGCCAGACCAATTCAACCTCCGATGAGGCAGCCACCCGCGCGGAGGGATGAGGGGGGCCCAGAGGAGGAGGAGGAGGGGGGCCCAGAGGAGGAAGAGGGGGGCCCAGAGGAGGACGAGGGGTCCCCGTTCAACCTCGGCCCAGAGCGGGACGAGAAGGGTCCACCGACCCCTGTGGCGTAGCTCGGTCCAGCAGGTGCAGGCACCATGGCGGCTCAGCTCAGCAGTGGGTAAGGCCGCTGCCTGCCCAGAGGACCGTGCGGGGCTCGGGGATGCGACCGAGCCACGGCGACCTTCCGCGACACCACTGGGGCTCCCGCAGGAGTTTGCAGCAAAGGCCGCACCCCAACTGCACCACATCCTCCAAGCCTAGAGCCGAGCCAGTCGGAACCGCGGAGGGCCCCGCACAATGCAAGGGATCCTCTGATGCCCCAGGTGGGGAAGGAGGAGGAGATGCCAGCGAGGCCTGCAAAGCCGCTGCAAATGTCTCCATCTGGACTCTCTACGGCCTTTCACCAGGAAACTGTGGATAGGAGGACGACACGCGGGGCTGCATCACCCGCAGAGAGCCCATGCCTCCGGCAGGCCAAAGACCAGCCCCCGGGGACAAGCTGCGACACTTACCCACCAGGGAACGATGCTCTCGAGACATCGGAGAGGGATGAGGATGCAGACGATGGCCACTTCTGAAACCGTATGCTGAGGCTGATAAAGGGGATGAAGTCGACCTTGAAAGACATGCTGAGAGCAGTTTTATCCGGCGCTCCCGCCGCGACTTCAGCTGTTGGCACGCCTAACAATCTGTAGTGTTGTGGTCGTCCCCTAAACACCACGTTAATGAGGTGAGGGTCCGTCGCTGACATAAAACGCCTATATGATGTGCAAGTTTTGAAGTCTGAAGGCATTTGCACACTGTTCCACCAAAATATATCACAAATTAGGAAAGAAAAGGGCCCGAAGAGAAACCGGATCCGTGTTGCACGCGAAAAAGGAAAAAACTGACGTAGGCGCGCCAGGGTGGGACTTATGTGACCTCGCTGACGTCACGTACGCGGACGGTGCTCGGGCAGAGTCGCGTGATGCCGTTCCCCCAGCGTGCAGGGATGCTGTGGCGAAAAGTTTTCCGGATCCAGTCTCACGCCTGGGGATAATTCTACGTGAAGGAATCTGCGGAGAGTAGTCTCTATTAGATATAGGCAGTTCGTTTTCTCTTTGCCGGTGTTAAGTCTGGGGCCGTATCAATTCCCTCTGGTGCTTTGTTGGCTAAGATATTAGAAGACCTGTTGGGTTTGCCAGAGATAAGTATTTGACTTGAAGGTGCAGAGATTATTGAAACTGCTGGGCAATCTGGAAGGTCCATGTTTTCCATGTAATTCCCTTGTTCTCCATCCTCCCTGATAATGTGTGTCTGAAGACATTTTCCAGCATCTAAGGATAACCTTCGCTCGGGCAAGGCTATCTCCTGCGCAATTGCGTGGGCAGCTTTAGTCAGAAATGAATCAATTTTACCCACCATGCAACCCCCGGGGCACCCCTCTGTGTAGTGGGTGTTTTCCTTTTGCCCATTTTGGACGTTAAACCACTAAAGCCCCCTTGTTTCTGATTAAAGTCGTTATGGAGTGCTTGAATGTTCAAATTAAAATGTGTGCTTAAAAGGTACATTACTCTGATGTCTGAATTGCATCCGGGGTCTCAGACTCCAAAGCACGCTTTGCAAATTACGGACTACAAACAGCCAAGGGGTCTGGCCCAGCCCGGCCTCCTCCGGTCGCAGATGGGCCCGCCCTTGGCCTGGGCTCGTCCCGCGCCTCGGGGGAAGATGCGGCGCTTTAAGCGCAGTGATGACTGTGCCTCCCCCTCGTTTAGCACACCTGGCTGATGGAGCGTTGCACCCTGGGGCTTGTAGTTCCCAGGGTGTTGCAGGGGTAGAAGCTGTCGCATGCAGGAGATGGGGCAAGGCTGACGAAGCTGGCCAAGTTTATCCCTGGGACTACAGTCCCACCAGGGCTTCACTGCGGCGGTAATCTAGGCAGAAGTTCACCCCCTGCAGAGCCCAGCACAGCAAGCGGCAAGCAGCGCAAGCATTTTTAGTGCGTCATCCACTTTGTGTGTTAGGGCTGATTCAGTGATGTGGTGATGGAAGCCATATTAGTATTGGTCTAAAAGTTGAAATTGTAATTTGAGATAGTTTAATTGGGCATAGACAGATTCCAAATGTTGGAGATGTGGAAGAAGTTGTTTAGGTCTGTGTGATCCACTCTGTTTTTAATTTTTTTATTTTTATTATTATAAATAATGGGCTTTACCTGCCGGCAGTCTGTATAGTGCCTTGAAGTAATGAGGCATCTACTATCTTAGTCCAGATTGGTAGTATAGAGATTTTGATCTCACTTAAGAGATTCAAAGGAAGCAGGTCGCTGGAGCGGTTTGAAGGTTTTGGTTTAAAGTTTTTTTAAATGGTGATTTCATCGAAGGTTTTGAATAAGTTTGATGGGGGACGGTAATGTGTGATAAAATCGAAAGGTATTTCAATGCTGTCTGTAAGTCACTTTCAGTCTTTTCTATCTTTCACAGGAAGAAGGCAGCAAGTTCCTCGCAGTTAAGCTGTGAACTAGACCAGAGTATAGGGTTAAGTTGCCTGTTAGAATGAAGTTTACCAAGTACGAACTGTTCTTTTGGTCGATTTTTTTCTTTTTTCATCAAGTTGTTTTCTACAGAAGTTTGCTTTTCAGCTACGTTTGTGTTTGTTATAAATGCTTTTCAGAGATCTTTGGTGCTTGAGGGACAGAGATAATCTCCACAATCGTTCAGCTAGTCTCAGATTGCTGCTTTCAGCATTTATGCTATCATTGTACCCAGTTTTGGAGTCTTTGGTGCACATTCTTTTTGTTTGGAAGTTCGCAATTGAGTCTAGAATGTTCGCCATGGAATTGTTGTAGTGATCAGTAAGGTCCTGGACATTTGACATGTCCTCAGAGGGGGTAGGATGTAATTGCTGAGAGAGGTCAGTTCATTCAAGTTTGTTTCGTATACTCCTTTTCCAGTGTCTATTTTTTTTTTTATTTGAGCCTTTTTTGAGGTAACTGATTTTGCGATGAGGAAGGTGATGCAGTGGTGGTCTGGTCAGTCACATGGGAATTTCGATTCCTGTTGAATGGAATTGGCTTTAGTAGTGATTAGGTCAAAGGTCGCACCCAAGTTGTGGGTAGGACTGTTGCAGATTTGGATCAGCTCAAGGTGTTCTGGTAAGATTTGTTTTAGGCTGTTTCACTTCCTGGTCATTTGGGTAATTCCGGTGGAGGTTGAAGTCCCCCAGGAAGATCTGGGCACAGTGTTGTCCCGAGTTGGGTTAGATAATTTCCATAATTTGTTCAATGAATGGGAGGTTATCTCCTGGAGGATGATAGAATGCATCCAATTTGCATAGAGGCCTGTCTTTACTTGCAATATCAGTGCATAGATATTCCCCGGAGTTTAGTGATGATTTGTGCCTGTTTTACTGAGAGTTGCTGTGTATGCAGACAATACTCCCACCTGGTCTGTTTGATCTAATCTGATGATGTCATAGCTAGGTGGTACGACTATGTCACGGGTTGGTGTCGAGGAGCCATTTAGCCATGTTTCAGTCATGCCCAAAAGGTCAAATTCTGATGGATACATCTGCCAGTGGATTCCTCACCTTGTGAATATTCCCCAGCGTCAGCAACATTCAGAAATTGTTTTGTAGCTCCTCACGCCGACGACGTCACAGAAGCACGGCATAGCGAGCGGCTCCGCTGACGTCACTGACTCCATAATAGGATTCCGTCGGCGTGATGACATCAGTTCCCTTTTTTGCGCGTCGTAGACGCTAACGGTTTTCTAGGGATCCTCAGTAGCTTTTTTGATACTCTGTTACTGTTCGTTGTTTCCAGTGTTTTCTGGTTTCCTATCGAGATGTATTCGAAGAAAACCGGGTTCAAGCCCTGTGGAGAGTGCGGGAAGATGATATCCATAACGGATCCGCACATAGACTGTGTATGGTGTCTGTCTTCTGACCATGACTTCCAAGGGTGTCCATGTTGTAAGAAGATGAACCCCAAAGCGCTGCGAGAAAGAGAGGCAAAGCTTCTTGTGGCGAAGATGAAAGGCAAGAAAGACGAGAAGGGTTCGAAGTCACGCTCAAGGCGGTCGAGGTCGCGGTTGAGGTCGGCTTCGAGGTCGTCTTCGGGGCTTGTTGATCCAAGAAGAAGCATAAGAAGAGGAAGCATGGGTCTCGGCGTCATTCTGAGAGAGAGTCGGATCTGAAGTCGAAGTCTCCAGGCCGTCAACATCGGAAGCATTATGTGTCTCCTTCACCTGTTATGCTGGATCCAGCGAGGTGAGCCCTCGCCTGTGGAGTCACAGGAGCAGTCTCCGGCATCAAATCCTTCCCCGGCTCCGACACATTCTCCACCTCGAGAGGAGGAAGAGGCTCCATTGCCTGAAGGGTCTGCTACTCCGGTACATCATCCCAAAGATCTGGTTGACCCGGTTCCTGTACCTCGACAGGAGCAGCCTGTGGGTCCATAACCTCCATTTCCAGGCCCGGGCAAGACCCGACACATTATTTAAATGCGATGTATGGGGTCTTCTCGAGAGCCATGTACCCCTCTGGAGCACCGGCTGGTCCCATGGGTCCAATGGCCTTTAATCTGGACGTCCCTCAGACATATGCACCGGCGCCATTTATGCCTTTTATGCCGACGCCGCTTCCGGTTTGGCATCTTTTGGCGCAGAGGTCATCGATGCCGATTCCATCTTCGCCGGCTCCGGTCTTGACTCAACCTCGTACGCTCCTGACTGATGCTCCGAGGCTGACGCTGTCTGAGTCAGTTGTGGCTCCACTGGCGTCGACCCTGAGAATGAGGTCTAGGCGTGAGGCTCAAAGGCTTCTGGAGGAGCGGGGATATAGAGAAGAGGAGATGGAAGAGGAAGAGCTGCAAGAATCCGATGATTTTTTCTATGACCTTAAGGTGTTTTGGAATTATCTCCGGGGTGGGAGCTTTCCTCGGCTCCTGATGTCCCTTCGAAGGGTGTAGCACCATATCACATGGTCGTTTAAAAGGCGGCTGACCTTTTAAATTTGAATCTGCCCACTGCAGAGTTTAAATCAAACATTTTGACGGAGGTACTCCATTCTCCCTCTTCAGTTGTGGAACCGATGCCTCCTTTTAATGAGGCAATTACGGAGCCAGTCCTAGAAGTGTGGCGTAAGCCCTTTTCGTCTCCTGCAGTATCAAGAACTGTTGCAAGGAGATATAGGGTGGCTCCTGGGGATCCGGACTTCCTTTCATCACATCGGTCTCCAGGGAGTTTGGTGGTTCAGGCGGCCTGCTCCAAAAAAATCTACTATTAAGAGATGGTTATTATTACTATACAAGAGATCAACGTGGTGGTATAACCAGTAGAGGGAGGGGTGGATATAAGAGATTCAACACCTTTTCAGGTTCTTCATATACCAGCAGTTCTGACAGTGATTCGGAACGCCCTGGAACCAGTACAGGTGGTGCCACAAGTAATCCTGAGCATAATCCCCTAGATCAACAGACTTTTTTAGTGGAGGACCAATGGTGGGGCCCACAAGGGAGTGGGCGCCCCTGGGGCCGACCCAGGGGCCAACGCTCTGCTCGCTGGAATCGAGGTGCAGGGAGGGGGAACAAACGAGTACAGTTCCAACAGGACTCCCATGGCGAGATTCAAACAAGACGCCAGGTCTACAGGTGGTAAGATATGCCCCTGAAAATCCCATCATTAACATATCCGATTATGAACTAAACACGAGTGAACAACAAATCCTTTGTAAGGGGTTATCTTTTGTCCCTACCTCCATGCCCGATAACTTTACCCTTAGGATGGAACTCCAACAGTTCTTCAGGAAGGTTAGATTAAAACATTACTTCCTTAGGATTCCGTTTAAACCTGTGTTTTCGGGAAGTGGCCTGAGACCACCCTCCAAGTTCAACCCTCCGACACATCTGATTGATCACAAAATCAGGACATACGAACAGGTGGTACTACGTGACAGATAAAATCCTTGCAGAAAGACGCTACGTCACCTACAATATCTCAAAATCGGAGAGAGAAGCTTTGGGGACTTTGAAGAACAGTAATATTGTGATAAAACCCGCGGACAAGGGTGGTGCTATCGTTGTCCAGAGTTCTGATAAATACAAGAACGAGATATTGTCTCAATTATCTGTGGTGGGAAACTATACTCTTTTAAAATCTGACCCCACAAAAAGTATTAGTACATCAATCAATAGAATCACTGCTCGGGCACTTGAGGATGGTATAATTACCAAACAGGAATATGAATTTTTTTCTTTTTTAAGTTTTATTGAAATAACAACAACAAAAACAAAACAAACATCACAAGGCATTAATAACAATTGAGCAGTTGGTCATGGATCCGTACAGTAGGCGCTCTAGCATAGAGTATACAGTCAGTAACCATAAGAAAAAAGGCGGGGGGAGGGGGGCAGCGAGGAGAAAAGCAACAATACCTGTAAAGTCAATAAGTGGAATGTCAATCATGGGGACAATGCGACATCAGGGAGTAAAGCATGTGGGGGGGTGCAAATATCTCCACGATAGGAGTTCCACTGCGACCAAATTCTACTCCATTCCTTGGGTCGACCCCGTGACAAGTAAACAGTTTTCTCCCTAAACATGCACCAGTCCATGTTTTCCTTCCAGGACAATACAGTAGGCGGCTTGTTGGAACCCCACAGTTGTGCAATGTCTCTTTTCGCAATCATATTGCCCAGGGTCGCCCAGGCGGTCTGAGCCGTATTAGTCAGTGGGCTCCCAGACATTAAGGAGACAACGCCTGGCTTCGGGAGGTAATGCAACACCAGTCACCCTTTCCATTACAGCGTGTACACGGGACCAAAATTCACACACCACTGGGCATTCCCACAGAATGTGGAGAAAGGTGCCAACCATGCCGCATCCACGCTTACACAGATCATCCACAGAATAACCCATGCGAACCAGACTCGGACCAGTGACACACACACGATGGAGGACCTTGAGTTGAACGAATCAAAGGCGGGCTGGTATGGCGACCTCCTTGGGCGAGGACAAGGCGGACTGCCAGTCCTCATCATCCAATTCTAGACCATCCGCGGTCCACGAGGCCCTAAGGCGCACAAGCAGATCAGCCCTATTATGTATGAGCGTCTTATAAATCAGTGAAATTGTGCTATCGGGTACATGTCCATCAAGGATACGATCCTCGAGGGGAGAGGACTCCGGAAGATCCATACCCACGGTGAAAACTGACAATAGGGAATGCCGGACCTGGGCATATCGGAAATATTCCCTATCCCCCAGGTCGTATTCAGCCTGTAGCTCCGCAAAGGACTTAACGTCCCCTTTGGTCCAGAGATCCCCCACCATGCTGATACCAATCATGTCCCATTTATCAAAACCTTTTGTCCGCCATAAATTACCCAAACATTCAGTCATACAGGGGGGGTCGCACGGGTAAATCTGTCAGTCCATCCAGGAGCCGCAGTCGCATCACGCCACACTTGTACCGCAATTTTAGTGGGTCCTGTAAGCGATTTACAGAGCCTCCGGGAATAAAGCGCCCTGCTGAAGTTTCCCCCCGGCAAAAGGTGCTTATCCATTGCAAAGGCCGGGGCCGGACCGGGGGCATAGGTCGCGTGGTTAACCGCACTCAGCTGGGAAGCCCAATAGTAATGTCAGGGAGAGCGATACCTCCGTCGTACCACGGCAATGTGAGTTTAGACAGAGCAGTGCGCGCACGCCCATCCCAGACAAGACGCCTTTGTAGACCCTCCACCTCACGAAAGTACCGAGAGGGAACAAGATCAAACGAGTTCTGGAGAGCGTACAGAAATCTGGGCAGCGACATCATTTTAAAAAGGGCCGCACAGCCCAAGGGGGAGAACGGCAATTGGCGCCAACGAGCGACATCTAACTTCAGCCGTTGAAGAGGAGGTAGCAAGTTACGTTCATAACGGACGGCGGCATCCAAGGAGATATAGATCCCCAAGTATTTAAAGCCGGTCTCAGTCACTTGAATTGGACACCTACGAGGCAAAGGGGGGATTCCCCCAGCCAAAACGTAGACACAAGATTTAGTCCAATTGATAACGAGACCCGAGTTCTTCCCGAAGGAGGTCAGAACATCGAAAAGCACATTGAGAGATTTCCGAGGGGAGGTAAGGTACAAGAGGATGTCATCCGCGTACAGCAAGATACGATCCTCAAAGTCGGGAGTCCACCGAATGCCCCTCATGGAAGGCTCCCAACGGAGCCACTCAGCCAGCGGTTCCAAAGCGAGGGCGAAGAGTAACGGAGACAGCGGGCAACCCTGCTGGGTACCTCGCCTGAGCGCAAAGGCCCCGGAGACCTTACCATTAACCACCACCTGTGCCAGGGGCTCCTCAGAAAGAAGCTTAACCCAAGCGATAAACCCCGGGCCGAACCCAAACTTCGAGAGAGCAGCCCAAAGGTAGGGCCACTCAATGGTACCGAAAGCCATCGTAGCGTCAAGGGAAACCAAAATGGCCGACTCAGTAAGAGTCCCAGCCCTCGCGAGAACTCCATGGAGTCTCCGCAAATTAAGGGCGGTGTTACGATGAGGAATAAAACCGGACTGATCCGGGTGGACCAAGTCCCCGATAACCGTAACCAGCCGGGTAGCCAACAGTTTGGCAAGAATTTTGGGTTCGGCGTTAAGCAATGAAATGGGTCTATACGAGGCACAGCGATCACGAGATTTACCTTCCTTGTGGAGAACCACAATGGTAGCAAGCCGCTGATCCGCAGGCAAGGAACCAGAGTCCAAAGCCTCCAGGAACATCCCCCTTTAAATAGGGTGCCACAGTGTCCGGTCGCAGCTTATACAATTCGATGGGTAAGCCATTGGGGCCCATTGCTTTACCAGAGCGGAGGGAGCGGATAGCACCCGCGATCTCGTCTTCCGTGATGGGAGCGTCCATAAAGTCTGTCGTCCTCAGAAAGACAGGGCAACGCTATGTCCCGAAGAAGTAACCGGGAATCCTCCTCGTCTCTAACAGAGACCGAGGCATACACAGTTTGAAAGTGATCAACAAAACAATCAACGATCCCAACAGGATCAGTAACACGCTCACCATCCAGCCTCTCGATCACAGGGACAACACGATTCTCTCTCTCTTTCTTATCCAGCCACGCAATCAATTTACCAGCCTTGTTCCCCACGTCATACAACCGGCCCTGTTGCTCACTGTACATCACCTTAGCCGCCTCAGTAACGAGGGCTTTGTAATCAGCCTGCTTCAAACGGAGGGAATGCGACACTAAACGTGACACCCCAGAACCGAGGTCATTCTCAAGTGTAGTGATATCTGTTTCAATCCGTACCACTTCCTCATGTTTAGCTTTCTTTGCAGCAGCAATAAGTGACAGGGACTGCCCACGGATAACCGTCTTGAAAGCCTCCCACAACGAAACAGAAGAAGAAACAGACCGCACATTGTCATTGAAGTAATGGTCAATAGCTTTAACAATTTCAGAACGGGTCTTAGGATTACGGAAATACCAAGGATTGATGGGGCCATCCTACCCACACTGCCGACCCCAACCTGAAACCTAAGCCACAGAAGAGAATGGTCCGATATGCCCCTGGGAAGATGACGAACCTCAGCAATGAGGGAAGATTGGGCTGAGGGCATCAGAAAATAATCTAGCCGGGAGAGACTACCATGTGCCCCAGAGTGAAAGGTGTACTGGAGCTGTGTGGGATGCAGCAGTCTCCAGCTATCAATGAACCCAAAAGTTTCCAGCAGATCACTTAGCCACATCTGAGATCTGGCCAACTCCCGGGGCGGAAAACGGTCAGCAGTACCAGAGACAACGGAGTTAAAGTCCCCACCAAGGATAAGAAACCCCTCGGGCAACCCCAGCACAACCTTACCAACATCAGCATAAGTAGGGGCCTGTAGTCCCGGAGGGACATAGATCGAGAGAATGGAGAGTCGTCCCCTCCCACCTACCCGTGAGGGCAGCATAGCACCCCCTATCATCAAGTATCACCTCATCGATCTCGAAAGGGAGAGATGACCGGATGAGAATGCCCACCCCCCGGGAGCCAGAAGTGAAACCAGAGTGAGCGACTAAGGGATAACCACGCCTATGCAAGGCCTGACAGACGTTACCAATCAGATGTGTCTCCTGTAAGAGAACAACATCGGGAGAATGGCGTCTGAGGAACTGCAAGACCACCCCCCGCTTTATTCTGTCTCCCAACCCATTAACATTCCAGGACAACAGTTTCAACTCACCACCCCCATCCCCGAGAACGAAGCAGGGCACCCCACTCTCGAACCCAAATGACACGATCGGGAAGGAGAATCAATATGAAGCCTTCTGACAAAAAAGAAACGCACACAGTCCCCCCCACCACCCCCCAACCGAAACCCGTTACAACGCCCCCCACCCTGCACCCCTGCGTAGGACTCAGAAGCCACCCCAACTTGCAGTGTGCCTGTCGCCCCATAGTGAAACTATTCTACACAAAGAACCCAGGAGGAGAAAGAGTCCCCAGTAACCCCCGCCACCCTCAGGCCCAAGCAATAAAATAAAAGCGAAGAACCAAAGTCCAGACTCAGCCTAGAAAGTAGAGAAGTTCAGACGCCAGGGCCCACGGCATCATTCCTGCTCCGACAAGCCACCTTCAGCACCACCAGGGTGCTCAGTTCGATCATCACTCTTGGGCAAAGAGTCAAGCCAGTCACTGACACTGTCCGGGCAATCAAAGAAAAACGTTCGTTCACCACGCAACACACGAAGTCTGGCTGGAAACAGCATGGCATATTTGAGTCCCAGGTCCCGCAACCGTCTCTTAACTCCCTGAAACCCCATCCTCTGCCGCTGTACAAATGGAGTAAAGTCGGGATAGAAGTTCACGGTAGAATTCTCGAACTTCACCGGGCCTTTGTCCCGGGAGGCTTGCAGGATAGCGTCTCTGTCCCTAAAGTGGAACAATCTGGCAACAATGGGTCGCGGGGGGAGCCCCGGGCCGTGCCTTCCCTCCCGGAACTCTGTGAGCTCGCTCAACCGCAAAGAATCTGGTGAGCCCGGGGGGAGCAAGATAATTCGAGACCAGATCTTCCACTAGGAGGTCAGTAGCAGAGGGCTCGGGAGTCTCTGGAACGCCAATAATGCGCACGTTATTGCGATAGGACCGATTTTCGTAATCCTCCAGACATGCCATCATGTCACGAGCGGAACGCAGGTTCCCGATCTCCGTTTGGATCTCCGTAACATCAGTAGTCAGGCTGGAAGTCTTCAAATTTAACTCCTTAACCCTCTCATTGGTCTTCGCCAAGTCCGCTCTAATTAGCGTAACATCCACTGCCACCGTGTCTATCTTGGAGGCAAGCGCCTCATATTGCTGTCCCATTGAGGTCCGAAGGCCGGTGATGGCGCCCATGACATCCTGCAATGAAAGTTCCGGTACAGCCTAAGGATCGTCAGGCAAACGGCTAGCACTGCTGGGGGACCCCTTTAGTTGAGAATAATGGTCCATAATATTCGTTTGGGATGGGCCCCCACGAAGCGGTGCCTTGGTCTTACGTTTCTCCGGCTCTTGTCTGGCGGCCATACTGGAATAGGGACCCCGAAGGAGTCCGCGCGACCTGGTGAAAATGGCCGAATGCGATGAGGCCAAAAAGCCACGAAACTGGAACAAATGGGCAAACGTCAGCAACGTTGAGGACACGGTGGTCAAACGGAATGGCTGGAAATAGTGCAGCTAGACCAGGCTGGAGCAGGAGTCAATCTGAGCCGTAGTCCAGTCAATCCTCGCCAGGAGTAGGAAGTGAAACCGAAAGTTAGACAGAGGCCGTCCAAGGGGGAGCAACCCCTCCGGCCGATGTTGTTCAACTACTCCCCGGCCAGCAAATCAACTGAGCCCCCGGTGTCGCCTCGGGGCAGGCCGAAAAAGGTCCAGACGATGTAAAAATGGACCCAAGCGTCCGATTTCGATTTTTCGAAGAATGTTGAAGGTAGCCAGAGTCTGCCTTCAAAAGCCCATCGGTAAAATCAGGATTCGGAAAGGATAGATGCGAAGGGCGGCGCGGGTCTCGGGAGCTCCTAACTCACGCGACCATCTTGGATGCCCGCGAAGCTCCTCCCTCAGGAATATGAATTTTTGAATAAGTACCCACGCATGCCCACAATCTACACTCTGCCCAAAGTCCATAAACGGATGGAAGATCCCCCTGGAAGACCGATCATTTCAGGGTGTGGCTCATTATTGGAGCCTCTCTGTAAATATATAGACATATTTTTAAAACCCATCGCCATATCACCTCCAACATATTTGAGAGACACAATGAATGTGATCCAGTTAGTGGATGGGCGCACATATGATCCTGCGACAAGTATACTGGCCACTATGGACATCATGGCTCTCTACACAAACATTCCGCAGCAAGCTGCATTAACGTGTATGGAGAATGTCTTGAATGAGAGACCCACACCCCATCAAGTGCCGACAGAATTTATCATTCAACTGCTCACAATAGCGATGACACAAAACTTTTTTATGTTTTTGGGCCAATTTTACATTCAGACAAAAGGTGTAGCGATGGGGGCGCAAGCTTTCCCCCCAATTTAGCTATAATATACATGAGTGAGTTTGAACATCGGTTTGTCCTCAACCAGCAAAATCTGTATTACAATCATATTGCCCTATGGGCACGGTACATTGATGATGTGCTGTTAATTTGGCAAGGAAGTAGTGAACAACTGATGGAATTTCACAAGGGGCTTAACACCTGCTCAGATGATATTCAGTTCACTTTGGAATACGATAGGGTCTCAATTAGCTTCCTGGATATTCAGATCAAATCAGATGAAGGCCAATTGTATATCACCCTTTATCGGAAGAGCAGTGAGCGAAACACTCTATTGTGGTACACGAGTCATCATCCCCGCAACCTCAGAGACAATTTGCCATTTGGCCAATTTCCGAGGTTGCGGAGGAATTGTACCAAAAAGGAGGACTACTTTGATGAGTCATCGTTGCTCATTGTAAGGCTTCATGAACGAGGCTATCCAATGCGGCTTTTAAAAAAAGCCCGTAAGAGGGCATGGTATAACCAACGTGAAAATCTATTGGTTTCAAACCCGAAAAAGCAAGGTGAAGATCGCCATGTTTGTGTCACTACTTTTAACACTAAGAGTAGTGCCATAAAGAAATCTATCAATCACCATTGGCATTTGGTGAGCGAGGAATTAGGGGGCTTACCTCCACCTCTACATGCATTCCGTAAGGGAATGAATGTGAGGGACCATTTGGTTCGATCACTGTTACCTACGAATCGAATCTTGGGCCAGACAACACTTTGGGACCTTCCCCCTATCAAGGGACATACGAAATGTGGCTAATGCCGTGCATGTCCCCTAACAAATGAGTGCACCACATTTAACTATAACAACAAAACACATACTCTGACGCAACACAGTAACTGCAATACCACAGGGGTCATTTATGCCATCTTATGCCCTTGTGGTTTTTTGTATGTGGGTCAAACGACACAAAGAGTTAAATGCAGAATCCTACAGCACTGCAGTCGCATTAGATGCAAAACACCAGGTGCACCCTTGGTCGAACATTTCACCTCTTTTGGATATGATTGCAATAGCCTCCGATGGTGGGTGATAGAGAAAGTGGCCACTAATGTACGGGGTGGCGACTTTGGAAATGTACTCAATTTAAGAGAGTGTAAGTGGATATACTCCCTTAACACTGTGAATCAAGGACTAAACGAACAGGAGGAGATAAATAGACAGGTGTCTCTCCTGAGAGTTTAGTAATGTGAATGCGAGGCTTTTGCTCACTATTTATCATGAAAATGTACCGTTGTGATAAGATATGATATATGAACCCTGAGTTGTCATCGATCGTATATAAATGTATATGTAAATGTGCCTTTCTTGAATCTGTACTACCAGTCTGCAACGATCATTTGAGTTTTGGGTTTTGTATGCATTGGACACCGTAATATAGACAAGTACTATTAACTATGGGAGTTTTCTGATGCATATGTAATAATGTTTTATATGGCTGCCATGATATCACGAATAAATGTCAAATCCGTTTTAATCAACATAGATTGCCATAATAGGAATATTTCATTTATAAAACCTTGTCTGTAAGGCATCAACTTCGATCTTGTCCCAATCCAAAATGGCCGTCACATGTTCTCGAATGTGATAGGTTTTATCTAAAAACATCCATGAAAGTGCATTTTCAATAATGCTTTGACTCATATTTACCGACCAAATATAACTTTGCCATAAGCCTTTTTGTTTCCAGTTCCGGGCACCTAGTCCTCCCAACATGCCGTGTATATAGTCCGTTCTCTATATTGATGATGTTCTGAACTGAGCGTGTAGACACCGCTCGAACGCTTGTGAGAAATTATGGACTAATTTGGTGAGTGCATTCTTGACGACCGAGCTAACTCCTTCTGCACTCCGTTTCTTAAGTATGTGGCGTGTAATGACTCAAACTCTGCTTTACTTGTAGGGAGTCGCGTGCCTTTGAAACTGAATGGGCTGAATCAATTGTACTTTATTGAACTACGGTACAGCCTTACAGCTGATTTACTTAAGGGCTGGCTTGCCGGTACACTACTGGTAAGATTTACTTCTGAGATATCTATTGGTACATTGAGTGTTGAGAACCCTCCCCCAAGCCCCGACCCCCCCCCCCCCCCCCCACCCACCCCCCGGTATTAAAACATTATTGGTTCTTTTTCAAAAATAGGACCAACTCTAATCCCTATGGAAATCGAGTATGCAGAGAATTTAAGCCTGCTAAATCTGGAAGACTAAAAATACCAGTCCCGCCTTATGTAAAAGGTAATGACATAGACATACTAGGTGGGAGCAGTGATTGTGAGATATCACAGAATTGGTCTAATGACCACCTCATTATGTCTCTAGGTATTAATTCACTTATCCGTGGAACAAGAGTAAAGACATTACCGTCCTGTTCTCCACTACCATTGGGTAAGCCTAATTCCTTACCATGGATGATTGCGATACTTGAATGATCGCAATTTTAATGCAACAGCTTGATATATATATATTCACTTTGTTTCAGGGCTTGTGCTGCTCCTCTGGTTGCCCAAACTCGTAGTTCTGATGAAGACTCGCATGGCCACGGTCTAATTTACCTAAAGGCCCCAAGACGAGTTGAAACGTCGACGCTTTATTATTTTGTCCTGGATGGTGTCACACATTTTTAGTGCAATATAAGTTTGGAAGCAATGTCTCCATTTAATGTAAACTGTGTTTAGAATCCATAATACACGCCAGGACATTGAGAAATTGTATATTGTGCAAATTCACTGCTTGTATATATAAAACTGTAAATATTATTCTGTGCTCTTTTTCTCCTTTTCTATTAAGCACTCTACATTTAAACTTTTCGGCACACTTCTCTTTGGGCAACTAAAACGCTTTTATATTGAGATAGCCATGAATGCAATGAATTAAAATTGCCCCAGAATTTCGAATTATTGCTGTTGCTTTTTTGCGTTTTTGTGTATAATAATAACATTGAATGGACTGGGCTGATCTGTTGGACATGTCCCATGACTAAGAGAAAGCTTGAATAATTATTTGATTTATCTGTCTTGAGTAAAAATAATAGTTTGAGACCATTGTTTTTGAATAAAAAAAAACAAAAAAATCTACTGGCGCTTTTCCACAGGTGCCTGGTGACAAGGAGTCTAAGAAGCTGGAACAATCAGCTAAAAACGTTTTCTCTTCGGGCTAGCATGGCCCTCAAGTCCACGAATGCTACGTGCCTTTTAGGGCGCTATATACACGCTTTGATGGACTCTGTGAAGCAGTTGGTGCCAAAGATTCCGGATGAAGACAGGCAAACCTTCAATGAGGTTCTTGCGGATACTCAGGCTGCTGCTCGCCAGGTGATCCAGAGCGGTTTGGACACGGCTGACTCTGTGGCAAGGGTCATGGGATCATCTATTGCCACCAGGAGGGCTGCTTGGTTGAAAACTTCTGAATTTTCTCTAGATGTGCAGCGTACTTTAATAGACCTTCCATTTGATGGTTCCGGCCTGTTTGGAAAGAAGGCGGATGCTGCCTTGGAAAGGTTCAAGGACAGTAAGGCGATGGCGAGGTCTTTAGGTCTTCAGTCCAGAGGATCTTCTAGTAAGAGGTTCAGAGGTTTTGGGAGATCTTCCTTACCCTCTTACAAGCAACTGCAGCAGTAAAACTCATTGTACAAATCGTACAGAGGGTAGAAACAGGCCGCCCTAGAGGTCGTCAATCTTCCTCCTCCTCCAATATTCCTTTTCCCACCCCCCTCCTCCCACAGCAAAGCAGCCCTAGATCCGCCATTCTGGATCATGTTGGTTCTGTGGGGGGGTCGGCTTACACATTTTCTGCGAGATTGGGAATCGGTCACATCAGACCTTTGGGTTCTCAATCTCGTGGAGAATGGGTATGCTCTTCCCTTTCGGAATTTCCCCCAAATTACCCTCCTTGTCAAGGATTTTGCACAGAGGACCACCTTCTTCTCCTGCAGGAGGAAGTTCTGGCATTATTGAGAAAAGGTGCGATAGAGGTGGTCCCAGAGCAGGAAAGGGGTCAGGGATGCTACTCCCGGTATTTCCTGATTCCCAAGAAGGATGGCAGGGTTCGTCCAATCCTGGACCTCAGGATCTTGAACCTCTTTCTGGAACAGGAGAAGTTCAAGATGCTCACCCTTGCGCAGGTTCTTCAGGCGCTGCAGCAAGAGGACTGGATGGTGTCGATCAACTTGCAGGATGCGTATTTTCATATACCGATCCTGAAGTCGCACAGGAAGTATCTCCGTTTTACGGTAGGGTAGCAACATTACCAGTTTCTGGTCCTTGCATTTGGTCTTACTACTGCACCTCGAGTCTTCACCAAGCTGACGGATGTGGTGGCAGCACATATCAGAAGGTCAGGGATTCCAGTATTCCCTTATCTGGACGATTGGCTGATCAAAGCGAAGTTGCCAGAGAAAGTGCTCCATCATCTGCTAGTCACAACTCAGTTGTTGTACAGATTGGGCTTTTCGATAAATGTACCCAAATCTCACCTGGTGCCCTCCCAGCGCAACCTGTTCATAGGTGCTGTACTGAATACCACTGTGTGTCGGGCATTCCCTCCTCCACAAAGGATTCTCGACATACAGGAAGTGATTCCTTTATTTTACAATGGAGCGGTTGTTCCAGTCCTGAAGGTCCTTAGTCTGCTCGGTCTGATGGCTTCCTGCATTCCGTTGGTCAACCATGCACACTGGCACATGAGGGCACTCCAGTGGTGCCTCCGTAGGCAGTGGTATCAGCACAAAGGAGATCTCCGGGAGTCTGTGAGGAACTCTAAGGAAGCGGCGGCGGATCTATCTTGGTGGAGCGTGGAGGGCAATCTGTCTCAAGGAAAGCCCTTTCATCTGCCTCCATCGGTGGCCACAGTGATAACGGATGCATCCACCCTAGGGTTGGGTGCTCATCTGGGAGATCTGGAGATCAAGGGTATTTGGTCTCCAGAGGAAAGGTTGCTTCACATCAACCTTCTAGAATTGCGGGCAATACGTTTGGCGCTCAAGGCATTCCTCCCTTCCCTTCGTGGTCAGTCGGTTCAAGTCCTAACGGACAACACTACCACGATGTGGTATGTCAACAAGCAGGGAGGAGTGGGATCTCATTGCCTTTGCAGAGTGGCTCTGCATCGCTGGTCCTGGGTTCAGGACCATCAGATTTGTCTGATTGCAAGTCATCTGGCCGCTCACTGCCCGTCATTCTGCAGTCTCGAGTATCCGATGCAGGGAGCTTTGGGGGACGCGTTTCAGTTGAGTTGGGGCGCACAACTCCTTTACGTGTTTCCTCCCATACCCTTGATTCCTCGTGTTCTGAGGAAGAATCGCCAAGACCGAGCCCAAGTCATATTGATCCCCCGGATTGGCCAAGAAGGGTGTGGTACACGGATCTTCTCCACCTCTCCCCGTGCCCTCCGCTCCGTCTCCCTTTCAGGGCAGACCTCCTCTCGCAGTCGCAGGTTCTATACCCCCACCTCCAGACCTTACACCTTCATGCCTGGAGATTGAACGGGGCAACCTGAACTCTCTCCCACATGACGTGGTGGATGTCATTTTATCAGCCAGGTGTCATTCCACCAAATCTATCTATCTATTCTAGGTGGTCCAAGTTTGTTTCATGGTGTGGAGAGAAATCCATTGACCCCTTGCAGGCTCGCTTGTCTGACGTTTTGCAGTTTGCACTCTCTTTGGCTCAGCAAGGATTTGCTGTGGCAACTGTAAAAAAGGTTATCTTTCGGCCTTGTCGGCATTCCTTTGTTTGCCGGACCAGCCTTCCATATTTAAGTCTCCTATTGTTTTAAGGTTTTTAAGGGGCCTTACAAATAAATTTCCTCCTACCCTTTTATTGTGCCTCAATGGGACTTGAATCTTGTCCTTTCTT
Organism: Lissotriton helveticus; assembly: GCF_964261635.1. NCBI lineage: Eukaryota > Metazoa > Chordata > Amphibia > Caudata > Salamandridae > Lissotriton > Lissotriton helveticus. The sequence continues at coordinate 238,403,012 of NC_136072.1, read as the reverse complement.
TCTTAATGGGTTAACATTTCGAGCCCTTGCACAAGTGTCCCTTGAGGTTGTTATCTTTTAAAACGGGCTTTCTGATTGCGATTACCTCGGCAAGGAGGGTAAGTGAGCTTCAAGCTCTAAGCTCAAAACCCCCATTCTTGACCATTCATGCTGAAAGAATGGTACTCAGGACCAGGGCTGCTATTCTGCCTAAGGTGGTAACTCCCTTCCATCTGGGGCAGTCCATTACCCTCCCTCCCTTCCTTCTATCCTCCCCCTCCCAGGAGGAGGAGAGACTTCACCGTTTGGACCCTAAGAGGGCGGTGAGCTCCTACCTGGACAGAACCAGGGAGTTCAGAATTGATGACCAACTCTTCGTGGGTTTCCTTGGTGCCATAAGAGGCAAAGCGGTGCACAAGCGCACGCTGTCGAGATGGATTGTCTTGTGTATCAAGATATGCTACCCTCTGGCCGGTAAGGAACCTCCAGTAGGTTTGAGAGCGCATTCCACTAGAGCAAAGTCATCTACATCTGCTTTGTCTAGGGGTGTTCCTGTGGAGGACATTTGCAGGGCGGCAACTTGGGCCTCCCTCCACACTTTCGCAAAGCATTATTGTTTGGATGCAGAGGTGAGGAGGGACGGACACTTTGCTCGTTCTGTCCTTCAAGACTTCTAGGTATAGAAGGGTGGACACCCTCCTCCAGGAGTGGGACTGCTGTGGGAATCTATGCACAAGGTGAGGAATCCACTGGCAGTTGTATCCATCAGAAGAACAAGTTATTTACCTTCGGTAACTCTTTCTGGTGGATACAGTATCTGCCTGTGGATTCATCACTGGCCCACCCGCCTCCCCGTTGTCCATCTTGTATACCTTCAATAGTGACAATGTTTTAATGCATATATTTATTACTGTTAAAGGAAGTGACTTGTTATAATTGCTTTTCAGCATTGTTTGCACACTATGTGTGTTATCTTGTACTGTGTATATATCTACTGTTGTCGATCCCTCTGTGTGCCTCGAGGGCACTGAAAAAAGGGCGGAACTGATGTCATCACACCGACGAAGTCCTATTATGGAGTCAGTGACGTCAGCGGAGCCGCGCATGAGGCCGTGCTTCTGTGACGTCGTCAGCGTGAGGAGCTACAAAAGAATTTCAGAATGTTGCTGACGCAGGGGAATATTCACGAGGTGAGGAATCCACAGGCAGATACTGTATCCAACAGAAAAAGCGTTACCAAAGGTAAGTAACTTGTTCTGCAGGTGCAAGGATGGAAGTCTGCAATGTCCACCACCTGTTTAGATGGGGATCTGCGATTGAGTAGCATACATTTCAAGTGGGGTATGGTCAACTGAGGTAGCCTGTGTGATGGAAATTTGCTTAAGATTGGAATTGTTTATGGCTCTGGAATTGAGCCTAGGTTCTCTGTGTGGGTTTACAGGATTTTTGGGGATTTGAGCCAAGTTGTCAATATTGTAGTGTATAGAATAGTATGAGGAGGAGGGAATGAATGACCTTGTTGTACTGTGGATCTTTCATCCTGAAGGGCTCAGTGGAGGCATTGGGGGTAGGGCATGGTTCTCCAAGGCAGAGACTACAGGGTTGCTGAGATCTGATTGGGGGGGGGGGGGGGGCTGGCTAATGGGTGCCTTAAGTACGTATTGACTTGGGAGTGTCTATTCCCTGGAATCCTGACAAGCCACCAATAATTTGCTAGCTGTAGGTGATGGTCATTAAGCTTTGTAGTTCTGCCTTAACTTGTAGGTTAAGAGTAATCTCGGTAAGTCTGGAGTCTAGTGGGGATTTGGAACAGGTGGTTGTGGTCAGTGGGCCAGGAGTTGAGAAGGTGCTGTTAGTGCTGCTGAACTTGGAGAAGAGTGGGGGTTGGAGATGGAGATAGGTTTGAGGGGAGGAGGTGTAGAGTCAGTGAGCGAGCTGATAAGTGCTGGGGGACGCATAAGCCATGTTGCTAGTCGTGTTTAGGAGTTCAGCCTTTGTAAGTATCATGATTTGGTCCATGGGGAATGTCAAAGGTGCACTAGTAGTGTCCACACGAGTGTATTCACAACTTGAGTTTCCAGTCGGTTGTCTGAAGAAATCAGATGAGCGTGGGCGGGGAGGATTCCTTACTATTCCGTTTTTTTATGAAAGAACATTTCATCTAGTACTTCTAGGTTTTGGTCAGATGACTGGATGAGGATAATCCCATTGCTATATAAGGAGGGAGGGAGCTACTGAGTCTTCGTCCATGTGAGGCTTTTTTTGTTGTAGTAATCCGGTCAGATGACTGGATGAGGATAATCCCATTGTTATATAAGGAGGGAGGGAGCTACTGAGTCTTCGTCCATGTGAGGCTTTTTTTGTTGCAGTAATCCGGAGCAATTGCCTCCATTGTGCCCTTTTAGTGTAGAAGATCAGACAACTAAATAGGAGCTCCTTTTGTGCAGATGTATGGGTCAGAAATGAGGGTTTCTGGTTGGGATTTGAGACGCCTGTGCTTAAAGTTCTTTGATGCTTTTTTAGTTTGATTAGGAGGGCATTTGATGCTGTAAGCATTGCAGTCAGCTGGTACCGGTTTGGTGTTTGATGACTTTTGAGAGTTTGGATCCATGATTGAGTGATTGCTAGAGCTAGAGACGTATGAGGGGGAAGGACAGTATGTAACGCTCCCATGGAGACAGAGGAGATTAAGTGGTAAGGTCAGTTGGGGAACGAAGAGCTGAGGCAAATCATGGTATAGGTAGATGTACATGGCTCCATTCTAGGATACCCACCCTTTTATCAGCATCATGACAAAGGATGTCCAGAGAGATGAGGGTTCTCTTTCTGTATCCGGTTTCCCACCGGTTGGGATCGTAGGACTTTATATACTCGGTGGAAATCTGCTTTCCTGGAGGGGAAGGGGGTTCGATTACAATTACAGATAACTGACACTATTACAATCGAACCAAAGTGTGATAGTTAAGCAAGGTTGAACACTGATTAATGAGGGGGGGTAGGGATGTTGTGGTGGTCAATGAACTATGATGGGATGAGGTGGTGTGTAGACAGGCTTGGACACTCCCTAATTTGTAATTTCATGGATACCCAAGAAATCAGGAATCAACATCATTCCAAGATGGCTGCCCACTTTATCTATTATTGATCATATAAGTCCTCCTTTCATGTCAATGAAATGGTCCTTCTGAGTCCCTTGCCAATTTCAAAGATGGAGGGAGTGTGTAGACCTGCTTGGACAATCTAAATTGTTGGTAAAGCCACCATTTTAAGTTAGGCAGAGACCTTTGTGAGGGGAAACAACCCCAAGTTGGAGAGTACGCCAACCCTATTTGGACCTCTAACACACAAAAGTCCCCAAACTACTCCTGCACAATTAGGTTGGACATCGGCATGCCTTCAACAAAATTAGGAAATCATCCCGTCAGTGCGAGCCAAACTCTGAACAAGTCCTCAGTAATGTTGCACAGTTGGGAGGGCTCCAGAGAACGGAGGCGAGCCCCTGCTAGCAGTGCTGGAGCCCAGCACGGATGGATGGTCCAGAGTGAATGTAGGCAGCCACTCGTAGAGTGTCAGAGTTGAAAGATGACCCAGAGCGAACACAGTCGGAATGGGCTCCGTCTGGGCCTCTGTGGATGCTCATGTAAGCTGATATAAGTTCTTGCATGGACAAGAGCCTGGCTAGGGACATTTTATTTGGGAGCACCCAAATTTAGAGTAGACTGTGACTGGCGCTGCAATAACTTGCCAATGTAAGCATCTGTAAGGGCGAGAGACTGGTGAGGTCATGAGAGGGTCAGACAAGGGTTGAAAGCGAGGGCCGTGCCCACAGTGAAGCCTGCGGCTCAGAGGGAAGGCACAAACCAGAAACAGGCTGCAGGACAACTCTAGAGTGTGTCAGAGGCCCCAACACAAAGCCCTGGCAGAGGACAGAGCTATAAATGAAACAACGGGGGTCAGCTCCAAGGATGGGCCTCAAGGATGACCCAGCAACTCACCTTCAAATACGTGGACCAGGTCGGGACTCCGGACAAGTCATCATCAAAGGGAGATACACAAGGACACTCAGCATGCTCCTCAGCATGAGTTGTGACCAACCTGCCTCATAATTCGGTGGCAGGCCCTCATCCATACTGGAAACTGATCTCATGAGGGACTGCACAGAAGCCCAGGATGACACAACTTGGGGCTGGGGACCTGATGTCTCGGCTCTAGTTCGTGCTATATAATACTCCTAAACACATTTCTTTTTAAAGCAACTGCTTGTGCAAGGCGTGATGGGCTATAGAAACTGCTGGTTTCTTATAGGGGTAGTATCAAATCACAGCTACTCCGTGCTGCTTACCTAGTTCCTTCTTGCTTTCCTTTATATCTAGGCAGCAAAGTCAATGTGTGCTGCAATGTTTTAATGTATTTTTCTAATATATATATTTTTTTTAATTCACCCTTAATGTGCTACAGTATAGATAACTGGAATTAAAATGTCAGTTCTGCATTAAAGTCTCTTTATTGATAGTCCTAAACGCTGAATAATTACCAGCTGCCTGTGCAGACCCTGGAACACCTTAGAAAATATAGCCTTTAATGAAGTTACCTTTGTGAATGTTCTACATTCTAGCTTTTTCATATGACAACTGCAGTGTTAGGCTGTCAGGGATGTCATTTCTTTCCGAGTGTTAGTAAATCTTGATGAAAATCAATAACTTTTTCAGCTTACACCTTTTAATATGTAAAGCATAAAAGGAAATTGCAGCCTAGCCTGATGGGAGAAATAAAGACTCCTTCTCACAGTTGCCTGTACGAGTCAGTTCTTTATTCTGGCTCCTTCAGGTAGGCTCTCTAAACACTGCAGATTTTTTTCTTGACATATTTTCCTCTACTGTTGGGTAAACCTCCTCTGATACCCTTATAATGTTTGAATTATTTCTCCTTCCTTCTTGTGGAAAGAACAAGGTATCTTCTGATGCACACAGTCTGTGTGGTATGCCTGTTGCAATCTCATCAGGCAAAAGGGTCTAACATTTGTGGCAAAATGCAGAACATGATTCATAAAGACAGCGAGGGCATCGGATTGAGAGGTCTGATGCAGGATATGAGGGCAGAAGAAGATTGGAAAGATCCTCTGTTAAAATTCATAGATCTGATAAAGACTCTCAGACGGAGATCTACAGATAAAAAAAAAGTCACCTCCAAAACAGTCATTCTCATTGACCCACCCGATGGTGTCAAGACCAGTGCCACTGCTATGGGGTTCAGTGTAGACTCGCTCTGCTTCAAAAGAAGGGTCTATATCATGTCACTGCTGCAGCTTGCTGTCAAAATAGACTTTGAGAATATCTGTGCCTCTTACAATGCCAAAGATCCCGACAGCAGCAGCTTGTTTGTCGCTGCAGACCACTTGATCAACAGTACTATACACACAGTTGGAAATACACATATCACTGCTACAGTTGACGGCGTCGACAAAAAGCCCTGCACTGCGTCTAATCTCCCTCGATGGTAAAAGTTTCACAAGTGGTACTCTCCTTCACCAGGGTGGTCTGAATCACTTGTGCATTCCACCTCACCTCAACCATCCTTTGATCCAGGTATTCAAATGAAATCAGTCATACCCCAGATGATCCCTTGCAGACACACTTGTATCCCTTAGTTCTCTCGCCAGTTAAAAGGATATCAAACACTATTTCCATGTCCCCAGTCAGAAAATGGAAACCCCTGTCACCCATTAGAACAATATCACAGAAAACCACCCTCAAACAGAAAAAATGCATTCTATTCCAGATCTCCTTTTCCAACAACATACCCCTTATACTCCTTCACCACCACAGTCCTCTTTATCTCCTGTAGGGGATATTCTTACTTTTAAAGATGCTTTAATTAGAGGAGCAACTAAGTTAAATATTAATCTAGACATACCTCAACCCAGGGTTTCTGCCATACTCAAAACTCTACATCAAAAGGCAGCTCCGAAGCCTTTTCTACAGGTCTGTTGGATATTGTGGAAGACAGATTTCTTAACTCAGCCACTGTTAAAGCCGCCACTTCAAAACGTCTAAATATATCTTAATCACCCCAGCAAGATCCCTTTTTGATCATAATGGATCCTAAACCCAATTTAGTATTTTTTACAGTGGTTAGATGGAAACAAAGTAATATATTCAAGATTTTTTCTAGTCTGAAAGAAAAGTCAAGCCAGACAGTTTTAATCAATTCTAGATTTTTGGTTCCTCAACAAATGTATCTCCATATTTACATTTTGAGTGTTGGCTCTTCATCAAATCTAACCACAAATACAAAAAGGCGATTGTTCTGCGTGATAGATTTACACATTTTCACATTCCAGTTTACCATCCTCACAGGAAACTTCTCAAGATTCCTGGTAGGAAACAACCACTATTGGTATGCTGTAATCCACTCTGGTCTAAAATCAGCTCCTCTAACCTGCTCAAGATGCATAATCGTCTTAGCAGCTCACTTGAGAAAACAAGGAAAATGTATATACCCTTCTCTCAGTGATTGGATGATAAAGGCAGATTCACAGTCCGAGGCAAAACAAGACTTCAAAACTGCAACAAAATTACTGGCCAGACTGTCTTCAAAATAAATTTCAGCAAGTCAATTACATCACCACTGCAGTGTTTGACTTTTCTAGACACAAAGATGGATACCTAAAAGGAAAGCGTGAGTTCTTTGGAGGAGAGGGTATCAGCCACATCCATGCAAAAGAAATTCTCAGATCTGATCAAACCATCCGTCCATCAGATCTCATCCCTCCTATGGTGTCACAGATTTTCATAGTCCCAAATCCAAAACTATTCATGAGACCTCTTTACTGCTGTGTAGAAGACCAATGGTCGCAGAAAACAGGAGGCCCAGAAGATCACATTTGCTTGACAGACTGCGCTCGACATTCTTGGATCTAGTAGTCCAAAGCTCAAAATGTACTATTCAGTCACTCACCATCACAGACGCCTCCCTGTCCGGTTGCGCATATGAACCATCTAACAATTCAAGGTCTATGGTCAAAGAAGGAGAAATCTTGCTATGTAACGGGTTTGGAACGGAAAGCAGTATATCTTTATTAAAACCATTCTACCATCTCTTTCCTCCAAAGAAACTTGAAATCAAACTATACCAAGACAATATATCACATCAACGAACAAGGAGGAACACAATCGAGGCTGTTATCACGTCAAGCTCAAACAGTGTCGCACTGGGTGCTAGCAAGAGGCTGTTCACTCACATCTATTCATATACCAGGAGATCAAAATGTCAAGGCAGATTTTATAGGTTATCACAAAGAAAATAATGAATGGATACTTGGCGATGAAATAAGATATTTTTGCAGAGTGGGGTACTCCCACAATAGATTTGGTTGCTATGGCACAAAACAAAAAATGGCTGAAACTTCGCATCTAGGGTACCAGAACCACACTCAGTGGGCAGTGCCCTCTTGATCAGCGAGTCAACTCCCATTTCTTGACGCCTTTCCACCAATAGCACTAGTGATCCGCAAATTGCGCAAATCAAACATGACAATTATTGTAATAGCACCTCATTAGCTGGGACAGTGGTGGTACATGTACATTCTTCACCTATCCTTGAGACACCACAAACGCCTTCCACTCAGAGGAGATCGCCATCCTGATTTCAGGGCCAAATTTGGCTTCTGACCCTCAGTCTTTGAATTTGGCAGCATGGCTCCTTAAATCACACAATATGATCACTCAAATGTACCTATTGTTTGTATTAACATTCTTGAGAAATCAAAACACCCTTCCACAAGACCATGTTTCCCACTTAAATGGGAAAGATTTTGTATCTGGTGGCAAAGCAATGGGCATAATCCTATCACTGGTCAGGAAAACGCCTGTTCGAGGCATATGAGCTGCAAATTTGCACTGTTGCATAGATCGCCATCTATAATATCCACATTTGTAAAGCGCACAATCACCCGTAAGGGTCTCTAGGCGCTGGGGGCCGTCGGGAAGATTAAGCAAGCTATTGCCCAGAGTCACATGGTGCTGGGCTAACCTGCCGCCGGAGCTGGGGATCAAACCCTGATCCCCAGATTCCAGCGTCAGTCGCCCTGGCCGCGGTGCCACACCTCTCCCACCTCTCCACACCTCTAGTGTTGGGCCCGGATGTTTGCACTTGTTATTGTCCTGAAAAATTCTTTGGAAGTCACGAGATAGGGGACTCCTCCTTTGGATCACATTGCGCATGGGCATCGGCTCCATCCTCAGATTGTTTTTTTTCCGCCATCTGGCTCGGATGTGTTTCCTGTGCTACAGTTTTGAACCGAGGTTTCGTTCGGCGCGCAATCGCTCACCCGTTTCCGAGGGTGTTGTCTCTTACACGTTTCCCTCTCGACAGCTTCGAGGTCTTCGATTCCTGTCGTCGACGAAGGACTTCGGGCCTACCTAGGCCATATCTTCTGGTTCATGGAAAGGACGACATTCAAGAAGTGTCCTCAATGTGGGTCGAAGTTTCCCTACACCGATCACAATGAGGTGTGCAACCTTTGCCTCTCACCAGAGCACGAGGCCAGGGACTGTTCGGCTTGTGCCTCCTTCCACTCCAAAAAGACAATTCGGGACCAACAAGCTCAAAGTGCCATGGCTCACTCGTCAGCTTCGATCCCCAACGACCTCTTTGAAGAGGGCTTCGATGTGTCAGAACAGCAGCGGGCCGCAGAAGGTGTCAGCTACTCTGACGCCGAGGACATCACTCCAGCACAGCGGGTCAATAGTAGACACGTTGCCCCGACCCGTCCTCTACACCCTCCAAAAAGGCTTCGGTCACACCCTCGTCTTCAGGCCCGGGTGCACACCGAGAGACTGCTTCCCATGCCCTGCCTTCGGGCTCAGTAAAGAAGCCTACTAAGCCTTTAGGCGACTCAGGCTCGAATCAGCCTACCCCCAGTGCAGACACACACCGACCTGCACAGAAAAAGAAGCAATCTTCTTCCTCATCCACGCCGACTGCTGCTTCAACATCCAAGCACTCTGCGCCAAAGACTGGCACCGGCTCATCGACATTGAAAACACACTCGGAGCCGACCAAAAAACTGCCACCTAAGGGCCCCGACTCCCATGTTTTGGAGCCGAAAAAGGCCTCGGAACCGAAACAACAACACGCTTTGCCTGCCAAGGACACTGCAAAAGGTCACGGTTCCAAGTCAAAAGAACCTATAAAAGATACCAAGTTGGTGCCCGAAAAAGCCTCCGGAGGCGGGAATTTCGACACCAAAAGATCTGTCTTATACAGAGGAACTTTTTCAACCAGATCCTACCCAAAAGACTCTTATGAAAGATCCTAAGACTCGTCAATTGGCTCTTCGCTCCAAGAAGCGACCACTAGATGCGCCTGCACTGGCTCCTCCTCCAAAAAAGAGAGACTTTGCAACATCTCCATTAAGGATCCCTTCTCCTCCTCCCCCACCACATCACTCTCCTGCACCATCACCTACTCCAGATGATGTGGATACCTATTCTGATGATACGGGGAGGTGCGGGTGATCCATTAGAGAACCCTAGTCCTCCTCACTCCCCTAACCCATGGATGATTATAACACCTCGGACGTCCCTTATGTTCCCCAGGATGATATATATATCCCTCCAGGCTTTCCCCCCCAGAGGACACTTTAGGCTTTAACCAACTTGTCCATAGGGCTGCCCAATACCATGGGGTTGACCTACACACAGACACAGTGGAGGAAGATTTTTTTAATGGGCACTTTCGACACCACACAAAGATCCACTTCAATTCTACCCATGCTTAAGGGGGTCATTAAGCATGCACCAGAGGTTTTTAAAGATCAAGTCAGGGCTCGAGTCCTCAACCCCCGAATCTAGAAAAAAATAAGGCTGCCCCTACAGATCCAGTCTATATTAGGGGCCCCACACCACTAGACTCCCTTGCACGGAAAACGGCCAATTCACAAACATCAGGTGAGGCCCCCCCACCAGATAAGCAGTCTAAACTCGTTGACGCCTCTGGCAAACGAACGGCGTCACAGGTAGCAAACATATGGCGCATCGCTACTACTCAAGCGCTGTTAGCAAGGTACAACAGGGCACATTGTGATGAGCTGGAATCCATAATGCAGCACCTTCAAGATTAATACAAAAATAGGGCCAATGGACTCCTACAAGAAGGTAAAACTATCACTAATACCTCCATACGTTGTGCCCTAGATGCAGCAGATACTGCGTCAAGGGCAATTAACACCAGCGTCCTTTTGCGTAGGCATGCCTGGCTACGCATGTCAGGTTTCAAACCCGAAGTCCAGAGTTCCATCCTCAATCAACCATTCGATGAGCAACACCTATTTGGCCCTAATGTTGATGTATCCCTTGAAAAGATGAAAAAGGATACAGACACAGCTAAATCTATGGGAGCCTTTCAGTCGCAAGCTCCCAGACGCTCCTTTTGTCGCTCATCCTACAGAGGCAATACAAGAGGCTACTCCTTGGATAGCCCCTCCACTTCTTACAAAAACCCTAGCCAATCCACCTTCACTAGGGGCTACCAAAGAGGGGGTTACAGGTTAACAATAACAAAGGCAGAGGCAAAACTAATAATTCCCGCTCTGCCTCCACCCCTACACTAACATCTACCCTCCAAACATACCACCCAGATAGCGCCATGTCACAAGAGCATCTATTACTGCTAAAGCAAGAGGTAATATCCCTCTTACAAAAAAGTGCAATAGAACCAGTTCCTCTGCACCAACTAAACAAGGGAGTTAACTCCCTGTACTTTCTTATCCCAAAGAAGGACGGCTCTCTAAGGCCTATTCTAGACCTCAGACCCCCATATACATACAGTCAGACCATTTCCACATGGTCACACGCCAGCAGGTCCTTCCTCATCTTTCACAAAACGACTTCCTTGCTACTCTCGATCTCAAGGACGCCTACTTCCACATTCCCATTCACACCGCTCACAGGAAGTATCTCAGATTTGTAATAGACAGTCAGCAGTATCAATTCGAAGTACTCCCATTCAGAGTCACGACAGCACCAAGGGTATTCACCTAGTGCCTAGCAGTAGTGGCAGCGCACTTAAGAAGACAGCACATTCACGTCTTCCTATATCTAGACGACTGGCTCATAAAAGCCAGCTCTTACAACCAGTGTGTACAACACACTCACGCCACTATCCAACTACTTCACGACTTGGGGTTCACAATAAACACCTCAAAGGTGCTAGCTTATCCCTCTTCTGTCAGAATAGCAGACATAGTAAACAACAAGGGGGACAATGAGAGCTTGATAAAGGGACACTGTACTTTCCCTGAATAGAACTAGAAGACTAAAAAGGTACGATGTTCCTGGGTGGCAAGTTGGCCACCTGGTGAGTACTCGGGGAGGTGGGGAATCCCTCCTTTCGGAAACAGGACCCTCACACACCCAGCAAGCTAGGTGTCATGCTTCATCATATTGGTCGGCTCCTCGTTGAGCCGGCGCTGCAATTATCTGGGGGTCTCTCAGTTTCGACTTGTAAGTCTTCAGCGTGTGCGGAGTGCAGCAGCCCATCTGCTGCTGAGATGCTTCCCTATAGCCTCCGCTCTTGCAAAGGTGCACTAGCTTCCCTTGAGAGAAAGGTTGTCCTTCAAAGCCTTGTGCTAATGTCATATAATCCTCAACAGTAAAGGCCCATGGTATATGCAACCTTAAGTTACATCCTATACGCCAAGAAGAGAATGGAGATCTGCCGGGGCCTCTTTGCTTGTATTCCTAACATTAAAAGAGCTTGCATTAGAAGCTGTCGTTTTGGCTTTCTGGCCGTCAAGATGTGGAACTCATTTCCTCTTTCGCTTAGGCAGGAAAAATCAGCTAGATTTTCAAAAGAAGCTAAAAACCTGGGTTTTTAGATCGGCATAGTACCTTAGGACTCACCTGACCTGGACTTTAGGCGTGAAACCATAGCGCTGGGACACTTCAGTCAGTGTAACCATGCACTTTATAAATTACTTAATTATTGTTAAAGCTGGGAAAACAATCATGTGTAATGAAGTCCAACAATGAAGATGGGTGGAGCACTTTGAAGCACTGCTGAATCAGCCCATGCTGCAGTCCCCACCATACATACAACCAGCAGAAAAGGATTTGCCAATTGACTACAGCAGATCAACCAAGGAATCAAGGACTGCCTTCATTCAGCTAAAGAACATGAGCTCCAAGGACACAACACTGCAAACCAAGATCAGGCTTTTTAACACTAATGTAAAATCCGTTATTTTGTATAGGGCAGAAACTTGTAGGAAATCTGTGACCACCACCAACAAAGTTCAGACCTTCATCAACACCTGTCTGAAGAAAATCCTCCAAACTTGCTGTTCAAACACCATCGGCTGCAACGACCTATGGCAGAAATCACATAACGATGCTGGGGCTGGATAGGTCACACCCTCTGTGAGCCAGCATGACATTACCAGGGCAAGAACCCTCAAGGGAGAAGGAAAAGAGGAAGGCGAAGAAACACCTGGCACAAAGGTCTGAAGGCTGACTGCAAGGAGATGGGTTACACCTGGAGTCCGATTGAAAGAAAAGCCCAGGACAGATGGCTGAAGAGTCATGGTTGATGGCCTATACGCCGAGAGGTAAGAGGCATAAGTAACATGTCAGCCTATGTTTCTTAGGGGGATCTTTTCACAATGTGATAGTGTCTTTGGTTAGCTTAACATTAGCATTTCTGGGTTATTACCCCCACCTCCCCTGCAAAGTAGGGGGCCATATGATGTCATATTTGCCTCCCAAGTCAGTTTTTCCTTTGCTAATAGCCTCTATAGTCTACTTGACCATTCCTGGATGTTATAGCCATGGTTTTCCAATGTAGGGTGATCAATTGTTTAGCAGCCAGCAGAATATAAGTAATCAATAGCTGCATCTATATTTATCCGGAGTCTTTCCGCCTTGTACAGAGACAACTCAAATAGCAGTCTGAGTTGGGAGACCGGATAGTAGCGCTTAACATCAAGTAACCTAGACCTCCTATTTACTTTACCCAATATTTGTGCTAGTTTCTCTGCCCAAATGAAGGCATCAATGGCTACCTAGAGCGCCTTCATGTCCTTCTTGAGAACTGTCACTAGTAAGGCTTGAAAAAAATACAATAATCTGGATAGTACATTGAATTTCACAGCCACTACTGTCCTTAGCCAGAATATAGAGAGGTTTTGCGGTCTGCTGAGATCAGTAGTAATATCATTAATCAGGCTTGGGTAATTGCACTAAAAAGATTTCAAAGCTTAAATATAAATTCCATGGTTTTTTAATGTTAACCATGGCCCATTGCAAAACGTTCCTTGGAAAAAGACAGCCCTTTACATGTTGGGGTAACCCCACACTGAAAAAGTCTGACTTATCTAGGTTAACCATAAAACTGGAGACACTCTTCTATAACCTTTAGGGCCTTCAAAATAGATGTACCTGTCCCAAGAATATCCTATGCAAATAAGTGAATTGTGTGTTTACCCCCAAAAGGCTTCCCTTAATATCAGGATGGTATCTTATAAAAAAAAAAAAAAAACAGCCTGTGGTACAATTAATGCAAAAAGAGGAGAGGCTAAGGGGCGCCCCTGGTGCGTATGTCTATATAGAGGGACTCTTGTCATGTTTTTGCCCCATTAACTGTTTTTACATCCTACATTCAGTGTTTTATAACTAGCTTCAGTCCATGTTTTCATATGTGGACCCAATGCTATTGCTTTTAAGTCAACGAAGGAATGTCCTATTCACCCTATCGAATGTTTGTTCAACATCAAATAAAAGTATGCCCAGAGGAGATTTCTGATGGTTTGACATTTCTAGAAGGTGGAGAACACGACTTGTATTATCCGCTAGATTGATGTGGTGTATAAGGTAGGGTGAGTTTTATGCAAGCCTGTAGGTTAATATTTTCGTGAAGATTTTAGAGTGACTTTAGGAGCGCTATTGGTCTGTATGGCGCACAAAAGCCTTCAGCCTTTGTATCGGTAATATGCGACTCAGTCATCGAGGGAGTAACTATATGTGAGTGGATAAAGGAGTTAAGTGTCTCTACCAGACGTAGAATCAATTCAGCATAAAACTGTAAAATAGATTGGTCATCGCAAGGGGTTTTATTGGGATGCAAGTCTGCAATTGCTTTTGAAACCACGGTCTTCTTTTAAATATAGGTGTCTAGAGCCTTATAGTTGGTAGTCAATAACTTGGGGGGATTAACCGTCCTCATAAAAGAATCCACCAAGTCTAGGAGTTCTTCTGAGTAGAGCTTACCGTAGTAATCCCTGAATGTAGCTCTATATCTTCCATGCTAATTGGATTGCTCTCAGGCACTGGAGTGAGGAGATTCTCTTATCGGTTAATCACAGTCTTCAGTTTCATGTCAGGAGTCAATCGGTCTTAGTACTTTTTTTAAGAAATCTCTACTTTAGATATAATGGTGCTTTTTCTGTGGCCAGGAGATTAAATTGTCCTTGACTTTAGGAATCCCATTCCAAACAACCTTTACATTTAAAAATATTGCAGCAGAAACGCTACATTTACATAATTACCCAGTGTATGTCTGCACAATTGCCCCTTTCCCAAACACCTTTTTCTTTTCTAGTTTAACCCGTTGGCTGCGTCGAACGTTCAGCTACAGTGCTGAACGTTTGAAAAACGGGTGGGGCAGCGTCGGCCAACGGACGTGCGCAGCACTGTGGAAAAGTAAATTTTGCCATGTTATATGTGCCTACGTGTTCCCCATGTTATGTTATATGTGCATGATCGATATGCATGTATTCCCTTCTGATCGATTAAAGACGCAATTACAGTTGTGTCCAACTCTGGTATGCCAGTTTCCAGTTCTCGTGAAAGCTACGAGTATTAAGCTTATGTAAAGTTATGTTGCCACGTTTCACAGTGTGCACGTTAATTCAGTAAAAGTCCCCGTTTCTAGGCCTCAAAAGGGCCCGGACTCAGATTCAGCTCCTGTCTCCTGAACCCTCTCCGAGGAGCGATACAGCCCCCACCTGTATCCCTGACCCTTCACTTACTTCCTGCCTCGCAGTGCCCGGCTCGGCCTGGCTCTGCCTGCCAGTCTGCCAAGAGTATGTTATGATTCTAGTTATCAGTCCAGCCCTCCTTCTCTGCATTCCTAAGCTACTGAATCACATCAATAGTTTCCGTCATGGTCTAGCCTTTATGTCTCCATGTAAGAGAAATACTGTATTAATGGTCATTTAATATTCCTCAACACGCACTACATGTAGAATAATGCAAGCATCAGTCTTAGAGTCTGTTAGCCTTTACCCTGATAACTTTTGGATTCTATTAACATGTTCTCTAAACATCAGATACTAGATAGTGTTTAGGTACATGTCGCTCTGACTCTCCAGACTATTAGTCTCTTCCTCTAGCGCAGAAGTCATAGCCCCCAGTTCCTCCTAGTAACACGTCATTGCCAGCTTGCGCGCACCACCAGGTCAGAGGTCCCGGCTCCTTAGGTAGCCCCCTCCATGTTTCCACCCCATTTATGACATATTCTGTTACGTTTACATCACATGTCAATGTACACGCCTCTTGTTACACCCACTTCAGCCTTATCTTTCGCGACTGCTACGAACTCCGCCCACTGCTACGCCTACTGTATTAACTGTAATGCAATTGTTCTAGTATATATATACTTGTGCACTGTTATTAAAAGTTGCCATTCCTTTGTCCCTGCCCCCGGCAGCTGCCATCCTATTCCCGTGCAGGTTGTCCTGTTGCTGTCCTTTATGCTGTATTAAAACCTGCAAACTCAAGATACCTCGAATCTTGACTCTTATTTATTGAGCTATCTGTTATTGTATATCTAGTCAAAAATAGAACAGGTATTTAATTATTTATTTACCACATAATGGCGCCCGAATAGGGACTTGCCCTTTCCCCAGGCGCCGGAGAAGCCACGCAGGCCCCCTGATCCTCTGCAGCCGTGACGGAACCATCCTGCGCAGTGGCAGATATTTCTGCTTCAAGTATCCCTCAGGCCCACGGAGGAGACGGAGGTTGCGGTCCAGCATCCAGACGAGGCGGTGGAGGAACGCGGCGAGTCCCGACCAGAGCCCAAGCCGAGAGTCCAAGGTCCGAGGTATCCGGAGGCCCACCCGTAACTGAAGTCCGAAGTTCGTAGTCCGTCGTCGTAGCAGTCCAGTCCAGTCCGAGGCCTTCCGTTCTTGCTGCCCGGTGAGTACCGTTGCTGGGGTAGTATCTAGACAGGGTCAATTAATTTGTCTCTGGTCCGTGGGTTTGGGTACGCAAATCCAACACGAAGTGTCCACCTAGGTGGATGCGGGTCCTGACGTGTCTCTTTATGAGACCGGTATGTTTCGTACTGTTTCAGCAGTGCATCTAGTAATTCTAGTAAGTTCTGTTCTCGAGAAATTCATGTGTTTCTGTTTTCAAGTATTCCAGGTGATGTTTCTACCCGAACTGTTATCTTAAATGTCATTTTAATGTGTTTTCAATGTCGTGGTATGAATGAGTTGTTTCCTCAGTCATTATTGTGCTCATCGTGTATTGTATTGTGTCCAGATCCCAGTTTACGTCATGCCTCTGTTCTCCAAGTTACGTCAGTTAAGAACTAGGAAAGGTCTGCTCGAGGAAGCAGTTCCTGTCCCGCCTAGGGACAGTCCAGGTCATTTTATGTATCATAAGCATGGCATAAGTGCCATATTATATCTGGACTTATGGGTCGAGTATACTAAAGATCTAGAAGAGAAATATAGATGGCCTGTATCAGGCACATGGGATGCCGAGTGCATCATGCGAGTAGAAGAAACATTATGGAAAAAGAAAGCCAGACAGTCACAGAAAGATGCCATCGAGTTATGGCGCAAAGAATCTCATAAAAGAACCGAGAAAGAAATCAGAAAGTCAGAGTTAAGTAGAGAATCCTCAGAAAGAGCCCAAGAAAGGGAATTAATCGAAATAGGTGAACGAGTTAAAACCGAACAGTCAGACAGACAGAGGAATGCCCTTATTAAGGGTATGTACCCTCTTCTTGCCGAGGGGTTGCCAAAAGCAACCCCGGAGGCATCCAGTAATTTCCCGCCACCCTTAGTTCCGACCAAGCTACGTCACAAACCGACCGCAGCTGATATTTTTCTCTCGTCCTATTTGGACGACACAGTCCCAGAATATGCGAATCCTGCTCCGCCCGCTCCTGTAAATAATGTAATTCCTGTTCCTCCAGCCACCGGGGCACCTGTTACAGCACCTGTTACGGTACCCCCGGTCCAGCCCATAATACAAGGTCCCGCTACATCGGTCACTCTGCCAGCACGAAGAGTATCAGTCGACGATTCCAGTTTAGGGGCCGCGGGAGGAGGTCCTCCTGGTACCCCGCCGCCACACAAACGTGTAACATTAGTCGAGTTACATGAACGTGCGTTACAGCGTACGCCCAAACATCAGTCCGTTGCAGATATCAAGCGAGCTCTTACTGAATGCCGTTATGATCCAGTCCCAGGTGATGATAGTATGGTCATATATTCATTGTGTGTAAGACGGGTGACCGAGTATTTGGACACCCTACCGAATATGAAAGAAGATCTAGACAGAATATATCGTTTCATCCGTACAGGGGATGATCCAGAAAGTATTGGCGAAATCATGTCTCTAAGGAAAGCTGAGACCCAGCTCATGCTATTAAAGTTTCTAATCAATTGTTTAATAAGGGAACAAGATTGTCCGACTAAAGATCCGACCGAAATGAAAGTCCTGACAAGGTGGAGTGATAATATAGCCGAGGGTAGACACAAGACACTCAGTAGTATAGAGAGTATGTACAAGAAAATTCGTAAAGAAATAATAAGGTTACACGTGCAACGCAAAACAGCACAAGTAAGCGAGAAGGAAAACGACTCTTCTACTGAAGAGGTAGACGACGAGAATCCTACCAGAATAGCGTATGTAGGTAAATCTAGATTTCCAGACCGACATTTACGCCTAGAACACAAGAAAGTCGTTCATCTTCCAGCACCGGAACAAGGTTCTCTTGAACAAGTATTTCAAGCTACCGATCACATTCTGAAATCACGAATCGGTTATAGTGAACTTAGTACCATGCATGAACAAGAACTAGCCCGATCAGCAGTCCGATGGATTACTGATTCTACCACTTTTCCAGACGAAATAGTGGCACAAATGTTTCTGAAACTGCCCCCAGCCGAGCAGCGACTGGTGGGTATGTATATGATCCAGCACCTCATTACATTGTATGAGGGTCAGCATTCTGATCCAGGTCCGTTACATGATGTTCTGAACGAATTACTCCAATATAAATGGAAAGGTTTAGGTACCGATTTAATTAGTGTCATTCTAGAACAGCGCCACAAATATAGAACGTTTCTGAACCCGCATTTTGTTCATGTCTCACCTCCAGAAAGTAAACCATTCTACATAGATAGACAGCATCCGTTACGAGAAGTACACCCAGTTAGAGGAACGGGTGGCGATCTAGAACGAGTATTTGTTTACACCCCGATTACCAAGATGGAACTCTTAGAGATGAAGAAGTTAATTCCCTGTCACGACAAAGATCCAGCAGGGTTCCATCGAGAATTAAAAGACATGCTCCGTATGGGAGAATACACGTATCCAGATATCATTAAAATGTTAAAAGTCCTGTTGCCCGCAGGGGTATATGAGAAACTCAAGGAAAAGGAATGGGAGGTGGGAGAGAAAAAGATAGATTGGACAGCTCTAGAAGCTGAAGATAATGCACGTGTACCAGGTACCGGTCTTGGAGATAAATGTAAAGAATTACCAGAGTTATTGATTCAGGTTCTGCCAAGATTACTAGCCACGAAAAAGGAAGACTGGGATGCAATCTCTGCATGCAAACAGAAACAGGATGAAGACACTAGTGATTTTTATTCTAGATTTGAGAAATGCTTTATCAACAGTGGTTTGAAGACGAGTAGCGAGTCATACCCTCATCTTTTTGTTACTAAATTAGTCGAGAATTCAAGTCCACAAGTTAAAAATCGAGTTTTGAAAGTCGAAAGTACTTGGCAAGCTAGTACCCCATCCCAGATGTTACAGATGCTCCAGTATCACCAGAATAGAATCAGAGAAGAGCAAGAACACGAAAGGAAACGTATGAAAGATACGAAAATGAAAGTATTAGTTGCACAATCTGTTCCACAAGACAGTCAGAAGAGGGGTCCGAATCAAGCCAGTCATCCTGCAGTTCCCGTTAAAGGGACCTGCAATTATTGTAAACAGCCAGGTCATTTTATAAACGAGTGTGCAGTTCTGAAACACAACATAGCCACTGGTAAAACTAAAGAAAGACCACGTCCGCCTAGACAAGAACAAGTTTCACAGACTTCACCGTCATCACAGAATGCACAACAGACAGTTCCAGCACCGCAGCCTATAGCTGCAACACAGCATGTTACACAGCAGATGTACCAGTATGCCCAGTCCGAGTATCCAGAGTACCAGCCGTATTCATGAAACAGCCTAGAGAGGGAGGTAGGCTTGCCTCTCATCGAGATACCTGTAGATCAAGAGGGTCCCTATGTTCACAGTCAAGTATTAGGGAAAGACAGAAAGTTTCTGATTGATACAGGGGCAAGTAGGACTACTATCAGTCATGACGAGGTTCCAGGGGCTCCGCTCTCAGGCTCTAGAAATGTTTCCCTTGGATTTTCAGGAAAGCCTATTGTAAACGAGATATCAAAGCCAGTTACTCTAGAAGTTGGTCCATTGTCCCGAACTACTGATTTGTTACTTACGAAATCATGTCCAGAAAATTTGTTAGGTATTAAAACATTGAAAGAATTAGGTGCAGTTATTTGCTGTTCCCCAGAGGGAATACGCTTGTTTTTAAGGGACTATAAAGGTCACTATGTATTACGTGATTTTGATCCAAGATTGTCTAAGGTTCCGCAGCATTTATGGGCGCAAGGTCCAACTGATGTAGGTTTAATGCAAATCACACCCCATCGTGTGACTCTCAAGCAAGGTGTAGTGTTACCACGAATCCGACAGTACAGATTGCCACCTGAGGCTGTAGCAGCCTTATCCAAAATTATTGACGAGCTCATTGCTCAAGGAGTGGTTGTAGAAACTGACTCCAATGTATGTAATTCTCCTATCATTCCAGTCATGAAACGTACTGATCCAAATGCACCTCCAGTATATCGATTAGTGATTGACCTTCGAGAACTTAATAAATGTATCATACCCCAGTATCCAGTAGTCCCAGATATTTCATCCCTATTGACAGCTATTGATTCTGAAGCTGTATTTTTCACTGTCATAGACCTCAAGAATGCATTTTTCAGTGTTCCCATTCATCCAGACAGCCAGTACCTTTTTGGATTCTGTTTAAATGGAAGGAGCTATAAATTCACACGAGCTCCTCAAGGTTTCACAGAAAGTCCTAGTATTTACAGTCAAGCACTTAAAAGACAACTAGACAATATTCACATGCCAGCTGACACTGCCCTGCTCCAGTATGTCGATGATCTACTAATCACAGCCCGTTCTGAACGTGACTGCGAGCGAGCGTCACTTACAGTCCTGTATTTCCTAGCCGAGATGGGGCACAAGGTGTCCCCTTCGAAGCTTCAATTCTGTGTCCAGCAAGTGATCTACTTAGGCCACTTACTGTCCAAGTGGGGTAGGCAGTTGACACCAGACCGTATCCAGTTAATAGCGAGTCTTCCACAGCCCAAGACACAGAAGGAGGTACGTGCTTTTATTGGCCTCACTTCTTACTGCAGACAATGGATTCCTCAGTATGCATTTCTAGCAAAGCCACTGATACAGTTAACGACACAGGAGGCAGCCGTATCGACTGTCCTCCCTTGGACATCTGAACATACACTTAGTTTTAATGAATTAAAGAAAGCCTTATGCCAAGCACCTGTTCTAGCTACACCGAACTACAGTAAGCCTTTTACACTTTTTGTCACAGAACGTGATGGTACTGCATTATCTGTTCTCACACAAGATCAAGCCGGACAGTACAAGCCTTGTGCTTATTTTTCGAGCACATTAGATCCAGTAGGCCAGGCTCTGCCTGCGTGCCTCAAGTCAGTTGCAGCCACAGCACTAGCTATCAGACAAAGTGATTCTATAGTATTAGGACACTCCCTGACAGTACAAGTTCCACACTCCGTGGAAGTTCTTTTAAACCGAACACAGACTCAACACTTGACCATTGCACGTTTAACAGGTTATGAACTGACACTGTTCCAGCCACACATAGAAATCAGACGCTGCAACGTTTTAAATCCTGCTACACTGTTACCGTCAGTTACTTCAAATCCTGCCACACATGACTGTGTGGAAGTCATTAACACTATGACTAAGCCAAGACAAGACCTGACAGACATTGCATTACCTAATCCCGACCTGACACTTTATGTGGATGGTTCATGTATGAGAACGAGTACAGGAGAACTAGTAGCCGCGTATGCAGTGACTACTGACACTGAAGTTATTGAAACACACCGTATTGACACCCTGTCTGCTCAAGCAGCAGAGCTAGTTGCTCTGACCCAAGCCTGCATACGTGCCAAGAACCTGAAAGTTAATATTTACACAGATTCACGTTATGCATTCGGAGTCGTACACGACTTTGGAGTGCTCTGGCAAGAAAGAGGTTTTATGACTTCTCATGGAACCAAGATTCAGCATGGTCTCCTCATTCAAGCTCTGTTAGAAGCAATACATTTACCGACAGCTATCGCTATCATGAAGTGCAAGGCACATACGAAAGTTACTGACATCATTTCCCAAGGTAATGATCTAGCAGATCGAACAGCCAAGCTTACAGCTCAGACACCAGACATTCCAGTTAACAAGACACAGACATCCACTCCAGAACAGACTACTTGTATGACAGTTAAGGACCCTACACAAGATGTCATAGACATACAGTTACATGCTACTCCCGAAGAAATCAAGAAATGGTCCGAACAAGGAGGGGTCCAGACAGATCAGGGATGGGTGACGAAGGGAAAAGCCACATGGTTTCTCCCCGACTCTATGGTTCAAGTCATTATCAATACCGCACATAGTCCAGCACATCTAGGAGAAAAAGCTATGTTAGACAGTATCCAGAACCTTTGGTTCAACAAGCACTTACGAGCTGCAGCCAAGCAGAAAGTCCGTACTTGTATGATATGTTGCCAGTTCAATCCAGGTAAAAGTGTCCCGGTGGAACAAGGTGGATTCCAACCCCCTGACCACCCTTTTAAAGTCCTCCAGATGGATTATATTCAGATGGAGCGATGTCGAGGTTTCAAATATGTTCTCGTAGTTGTATGCGCTTTGTCCAGGTGGACAGAAGCATATCCAGTTCCAGACTACACAGCAGCGACCACTGCCAAGCAGTTGGTTCGTGAATTCTTCCCCCGTTATGGACTCCCTAGGGTCGTGTATTCTGATAACGGCCAGCCATTTTCATCTGAGCTAATGAAACATGTTTCCCTTTTGTTAGGGTACCAGTGGAAGTTCCATTGTGTGCGCCATCCTGAAGCAGCCGGTCTCGTAGAGAGACATAATCAGACCCTGAAAATTCGAATTGCTAAGATATGTCAAGAGAAAGGTGTAGACTGGCTAGTTGCCCTGCCAGTTGCTCTATTCTTCATGCGAATGGTCGCACATTCCAGATCAGGTCTGTCCCCTTATGAGGTCGTATTCGGCCGCCCCCCAAACATGTGGGGAACACCTAGACCCCGAAGTATTACAGATGTTTCCAGTAATATGCTGACAGATTACCTAGCTTCCTTGATGTCTGCCCTCCACTCTTGTCGTTCACAGGTTGCCGCCGCATTTCCAGACAATACCGAGGTGAAACCGCATGAAATCGTTCCAGGATGTTTTGTACTTGTAAGGAACTTTGATCGTTCAAGTCCGCTGGAGCCCCGCTGGAAACAACCTCAACTTGTCCTTCTGACCACCCGCACGGCCGTGAAGCTAGAAGGCCGCAAGGGCTGGGTGCACCTGTCCCACGTCAAGAAATTTCATGGACTTCGAAAAAAAGAGTTTGCCGAGAACATTTTCAAGGACTGCCGGAATTCTAAAAACTGCCCTATTCTCAAGGACTGTCCCGCTACAAACTTTGATTCCAAGCCTCCCCTGTTAGAGGAAACTCCGCAGCAGGAGTATAAAAAGAAGCTCAGGTCTAGTAAAATAAGTCAGCCAGTTTAATTGTCTAAGTCCCCCTCGGGTGAAACGGTTAGACAGGTTTCTGACATGTATGAGGTAGACCCCCATAGTGAGAGAGTTAGTCAAAACTCTATCAGATGTATCGTTATTTTATGTTTTCTTCTATTTTTGAGTTTGATGGTTACCTGCACAAGTTATGCATTGCATTTATGTTTTCCAATTTCTCATGTAAATAAGTTTCCTAATGCTACAGTAGAGCACACGTTTAGTGATCTGCCTCCTCACGAGTTATCCTATCGTCTTGCTATGAGAAATAACACATTCATCAGAATGTTACACTATTCACACCAGACCAGCAATGCCACTAATTGTTGGGTGTGTGGTCGACTCCCCCCTTTCCAGACACCGAAGGGAGTTCTACCACTCTTTCCTTATCCATTTTCACATAATGGTTTGTGTGGAGCATGGTCCACGTTAACGTCATCCTCAACTGATATGTCCCTTTTGAATAGTACATGTTTTCCAGACAAGCAAGGTCTCACCCATAGAACAGGGTTAGATCTAGAAAATGAAGTTTATAATTTAGGTAATTATTCTTCGAATTTTATGGTCTTGAATGTTCAGTCTGACACTACTCCAGACTTACCTGCTATTTCAGTACTACCAGTCAAAGGCGAATTATGTGTCAGAAAGAATGGTTCCGCACATGTAGGACATAGTGATTGTACTACTATTGTCAAGTATAGTGACAGTGGGAAATCTATTTTCAAAGCCTCACGTCATTCTTATTTTGTTTGTGGTCAGACCGCATATGTTCGTCTGCCCCTCGATTGGGATGGAACCTGTTACATTGCCTTCCTACTGCCACCAGTTTTCCTAGCCCCATCCGATTATCATAGAAACACATATCTAGTACACATTAAACATAGAAGGGAGATCGAGTCCCCGATTGTCGATCAAACTGAAACTGCTCTAGAACAGTATACAGACTTTAATAAAGGATTCTTCTTCTTTATAGGACCTGTCCAGAATAGTAAGTTAATCCGTAGGTTAACCAGAACCCTTGAAGCAGTAGTGAATGAGACTACTTCTGCTCTAGGTAACTTAACTGAAGAGCAATCTGCTATGAGATTTGTCGTGCTCCAAAATAGTCTCGTTCTTGACGTCATACTGGCCGATAGAGGAGGAGCATGTAGAGTCATCGGATCTAGTTGCTGCATTTTCATTCCTAATAACGCGCCGTCTGTTTATTCAGCTATAACCAGACTTCATAAAATTGCCCATCAGTTACACCAGAATCCAGGCACCTGGACATGGTCCGGTTGGCTCTGGAGTATCATATCTGCCTGGGGATGGAAAGTATTGTCATTTCTAGGTATTGCAGTAGCGATCATATTCAGTTGCTGCCTCTGTATACAATGTGGCCCTGCGATTTGCGGCATGTGTGCTACCTCTTGTATTCCTAGTCCTAAGTCCCGTTCCAAGACAATTCGAGACGAGCAAATGATGATATATGAAATGATAGATGGTATCATGAATATAGATGTTTCCTGATGGAAACGTAGGGCACAAGGAGGGAATGAGGAAAAGTAAATTTTGCCATGTTATATGTGCCTACGTGTTCCCCATGTTATGTTATATGTGCATGATCGATATGCATGTATTCCCTTCTGATCGATTAAAGACGCAATTACAGTTGTGTCCAACTCTGGTATGCCAGTTTCCAGTTCTCGTGAAAGCTACGAGTATTAAGCTTATGTAAAGTTATGTTGCCACGTTTCACAGTGTGCACGTTAATTCAGTGAAAGTCCCCGTTTCTAGGCCTCAAAAGGGCCCGGACTCAGATTCAGCTCCTGTCTCCTGAACCCTCTCCGAGGAGCGATACAGCCCCCACCTGTATCCCTGACCCTTCACTTACTTCCTGCCTCGCAGTGCCCGGCTCGGCCTGGCTCTGCCTGCCAGTCTGCCAAGAGTATGTTATGATTCTAGTTATCAGTCCAGCCCTCCTTCTCTGCATTCCTAAGCTACTGAATCACATCAATAGTTTCCGTCATGGTCTAGCCTTTATGTCTCCATGTAAGAGAAATACTGTATTAATGGTCATTTAATATTCCTCAACACGCACTACATGTAGAATAATGCATGCATCAGTCTTAGAGTCTGTTAGCCTTTACCCTGATAACTTTTGGATTCTATTAACATGTTCTCTAAACATCAGATACTAGATAGTGTTTAGGTACATGTCGCTCTGACTCTCCAGACTATTAGTCTCTTCCTCTAGCGCAGAAGTCATAGCCCCCAGTTCCTCCTAGTAACACGTCATTGCCAGCTTGCGCGCACCACCAGGTCAGAGGTCCCGGCTCCTTAGGTAGCCCCCTCCATGTTTCCACCCCATTTATGACATATTCTGTTACGTTTACATCACATGTCAATGTACACGCCTCTTGTTACACCCACTTCAGCCTTATCTTTCGCGACTGCTACGAACTCCGCCCACTGCTACGCCTACTGTATTAACTGTAATGCAATTGTTCTAGTATATATATACTTGTGCACTGTTATTAAAAGTTGCCATTCCTTTGTCCCTGCCCCCGGCAGCTGCCATCCTATTCCCGTGCAGGTTGTCCTGTTGCTGTCCTTTATGCTGTATTAAAACCTGCAAACTCAAGATACCTCGAATCTTGACTCTTATTTATTGAGCTATCTGTTATTGTATATCTAGTCAAAAATAGAACAGGTATTTAATTATTTATTTACCACAGCACTACCAAGGTAGTGCACGTGACGACCGTTGGCCGACGGCCGCAGCCAACGGGTTAAAAGGAGAATGTATTTATACATAATTCTACATTCCGCACTTGGGCGCACTGTGACTAAGTATACTTTAGGATATACTTACGGATGTCACAGTACTTTGTTTACAGTTGACTTCAAATTGAAAAGTTTTAACTACCATATAGTATGATGAGGGAGAAAATTGTAAAGAACAATAAATCAGATTGAGTAAAGAATTCTGACAGTGGGTTGCAATTGAAATTTCTCACACACTCGTTTTAACTTCAAAATGGGCAATGCTGAAGGGTGACATTTAAATTGTACAGCTTTTCTGAAAATAAAGTGTGGGGTCATCCAGCTGAAAACGGTCATTACTAAACTTACTTTTTAGGTTTTGCTTGCGCTGTGTTTGAGAGATCAATTGTTTTTAATATAAACATAAAAGGGACTTACATCCTGTCTCCTCTCTTTCCTGGCTTCTCATTGGTTCCTATGCATGAGACTTACCAGTCCTCCATTTCTATTGGCTGTAGCATATTTTCCTGCATTACAAATGCTTGTTCCTTGTCTGCTTCTCCTATCAATTTCCTCCCTGCCAAAATATTGCTAACATCCGCTTTAGTGGAACTATATTTTCATAAAGGTTTGCCTTTTAATATTGCAGCATATTTATAGAACAATTGATCACCCGGAGAGATTAAGTGATTTGCGTAGAATCACAAGATGTAGCGTGCCTCAGCCAAGACTCGAACCGGGATCCCCAGCTCCTGAGTTAGCAGTTCTGGCTGCTGCCCCACATCATCTCCACTCCTGTGTTATCTGTCAGAGAGCTCTTTCCTTTTCCCAGATGATTATTGATGAAGACAGCTTATTATTCATTACAATAGAGAGCCGATGCATTACCAATGCTTGTTTGGCTTATGTCCACTTTTTCTAGAGACAATTCATCATGCATACCTCAGCACGTTTCTGTGCCCTCATGTTCCATTAATACAACGTTAAATACTGCCATTTGTAAGTCCAATATAACCATCTGGAGAGTGTTCAATCTCATGTTTTCATAGGACAAATTCAATTTGCAGATTCATACTTTTACATGACACCGGTGTCATTTAAGAGGGGTAACTACTGGCTTCAGTTGTACGCTGGTATTTGAGACACTAAACTTGAAATTGCTTATTTGTAGGTACTCTACAAAAATGCTGCTTTAATACCAATGTTTGGATAAAGGCTGATAGTTTTTAAGAATCGTTGAAATACAATATTGCATTTAGTCCGCTAGATAGACCTGTACTGCTGAAACTTGAGCAACCTGTGCTCTGGACATCTTGAAATATGTATATTCACACACTGTTAAATCACTGTATTCACCATAGCCATTTAAAATAAGAAAACTAAAGAATTATATATACATGAAAGAACAATTGGAAATGATATTGGTTTTATGTGTTGTAGAGCACACTAATCGCTTGTAAGATTATCTAGGCGCTTGAGCAAGTGAATCCACGTGTTGTCACTGCAGAATTATTCGAAGAGCCAAGTCTTCAGCTTCTTGCAAAAATCCAGAAGAGAGGAGGTGGCCCTGATTTGCTGAGGGAGGTCGTTGCATGTTTTGGGTGAGATGTAGGAGAACGACCTCCAGCTCTGTTTTTGTGAATATGGGGTGTGTACAATAGGGTCTTGTTGGCTGATGAAAGTATAAGCTGCTGTTGAGGTATGCTGGTCCAGTGTTGTGTAGGGCTGTATTTATGGGTGAGGAGTTTGAGTTGCTGCCCTTGTCAATGTGGAGCGCTGTGAGGTGCGATGTGGGTGTGGCGCGGGAGGTCTAGTATGAGTCTAGGGGCGGCATTCTGGATGGTCTGTAGTCTTTGGAGGAGTTGGTTGGAATAACTGACTTGACTGTCTGGCACAGTGGTTGGGTTACCATTAAGAATAACAGAACTGATCATAGTTTGTTTGGATTTATTTTGAGGAGGGACGTGTCGCTGGCAGAAGGCCTGGGGAGAGAAGTCTATACCTACCTATGAAGTTAGTCAAGAGTAACCTGAGCTGTCGATCCAGACTATGCCACTAAAGACTTGACTGTTGTTTACCTTGTTCACAAAATAAAAACCCGATCAATACCCCTCAATTGGTGCACACCTTGTACCTGCACCTATCGCAGTGAGAAGCTGTGCCAGAGTATACTGCTTGCACTGCTGGGGGGGCGACTGACTTCCATCAGGCCCTGGGACTGTCATACGTACTCATAAGCACGGCGTTGACCCATGGGTGTGTCCGTCCATACTCGGAGGGGGCTGCCCCCACCGCCCCAACATTGTTGGTTCCACCCAGTATTTTGCCTCTGTCAGGCTTTAATCATCACCCTTCTAAAAAAGACAAACCCTCTGATTTATGTGACTCATGTCGGCCTTTATCCCTGATTAACCTTGATGCTAAAATACTCACAAAAATCTTAGCCACCCAGCTCCAGCCTTTGATGCCTTGTTTGGTCCTGCCAGACCAATCTGGCTTTATCCCAGAGTGGTTCACATCTCACAATCTTAGGACTATCTTTGCGATGATGCATGTACTTGACCCGAATCTGTACGCTGCAGCCGTAATGTTGGACGCGGCTAAAGCGTTTGACTCCATAGAGTCGAGCTACATGTTCCGAATCCTGCAGCGGATGGGGTTTCCACCGCTATTTCTGGGCTGGGTGGAAATATATGCTGAACTGACGGCAAGGATCCGGGTGGGAGGTCTGACATCCGAGCCATTCTCAATCAAACGCGCCACCCGTCAAGGATGCACCTTATCACCGTTGCTATTTTCTATTGCACTTGAGCCACTGGCTCCACCACAGCCCAGGGTCGGATCCCGGGATGGACGGACGGGCGACGTGGGATACCTGCTGGATGCCTTTAGTTATAGCGTGCAGAGAAGGCTGTGCTGCCCTATGAAATGTTAAGTTGCAATAAAGCACTTTGAATCGTTTTGGGGCTCATTGTGGAGTCAGGGACACGAGGGACATTCCTGGAAACTGACCAGTTTACGAAAAATGACCGTCCAGGTGTTGCTTTTATTATTATTATTAGTGTATCTTATATAGCGCGCAGCTATCCCAACGGGATGTCCCGGCGCTCCTTCGTGTGTGCTGAGACTTACTTAGGTGACTATTTTATTAGCAGAAGAGAAAAGTTTTCAGTGCTCTGCGAAATGGAGGTTCTTCATGAATCATCCTGATGGAGAGTGGGAGTTTGTTCCAGAGGGATGAGGCGCGTACTTGAAAGGTTTTTCCACCGGAGCGTGCCTTTTTAAATCTCGGGGTGGCGAGGAGAATTTTTGAGGTGGATCGCAGGGATCTGGCATTTCTATAGGGGCGAAGGCAAAAGGAGAGATGTGCAGAGCCCTTCCCTTTGATTGCCCGGTGCGCCAGTGTGAGGGCTTTGAATTCGGCCCTTTTTTGTACTGGGAGCCAATGAAGCCTTCGTCGATGTGGCGTGATATGTTCTCTGAGAGAGATGCCACAGACCAGTCGGACTGTGGCATTTTGGACCATTTGCAGCCGGTGGCAAAGGCCAGAGGAGAGTCCAGTGTACAGGCCGTTGGTGTAGTCTAAATGAGAAGTTATGAGCGCTTGGACGATGGTTTTCCTGGTGTTGCTAGGAAGGAAATTAATACATTTTTTGACCATCCTTATCTTCGCGAAACAGGCAGCAGAGACCGTCTGTACTTGATTGTGGAAAAAGAGGCTAGAATCCCATCTAACCCCTAGGTTTTTCACTGATTCCTTGGGGGAGGGGGGCGAACTCAGGTCGAGTGGCCACCACAGGTTTGAGTCGAGTGGGGACGGCTGGTGGAAAAAGAGGATCTCGGTCTTTCCAGCATTAAGCCGGAGACAATTGTTGTCCATCCAACGGGCGATGTTGCGGAGACAGTCTTTTAGTGGATCAAAAGTAGACTGGGAAGGCTTATCATAGGAGAATAGGAGCTGAATGTCATCAGCATATGTGGTTGCTTTAATTCCAGACTGGGCAATCAGCTCTGCCAGGGGGGAAAAGTAGACATTGAACAGGAGAGGACTTAAGGAGGAGCCCTGAGGGACTCCCCACTTAAGTGGGCGGCTATCTGAGGTAAAGGGAGGGGTGAACACTGCCTGTTTCCGGTTGGCTAGAAATGAAGACAGCCACTCCAAGGCCTTGCCTTGAATGCCCTTGGAATGGAGGCGATCGAGTAGGACGGGGTGGGAGACGGTGTCGAAAGCTGCCGACAAGTCAAGCAGCACCAACACCGCTCTCGCACCACCGTCCAACTTCCATGGAACGGAGTCAGCCATTTCGATCAGGGCCGACTCAGTGCTATAACCTGGCCTGAACCCGTGTTGTGAATCGTGAAAAGACCCGTGGGCTTCAAAGAAGCTCGCCAATTGCTGTTGTACTAATTTTTCGAGCACCTTGGCTGGAGCGAGTGCTTTTCGCTAACTTTACCAAATCAGGAGATTTTCCAAAAGTTTGGTATAAACGGCAGTGGCATAGGAAGGATGCCAAAACCCCCAAAGATGGACTCCCAGATGTCGTTTCAGCCATATGTAGTACACCCCCTCAAACTCCTGGGCCTCGGTGCCACTGCACCTGCCTGACCTTTGATGGCTTTGAGGACACTGATGCGCAGATACATACCTATTAAGTCAGATGTTAAAGTTTGATTCAAAAGATGGCTCCCAGGTTTGAGACCCATGTATACTGTGTTCACACGCTAAGCAATTCACACTTTCTTTATCAGCCAGTATTTTCAGCCAGAAAGTGCAGTCCTAGTTGAATAAAAAAGCCCGAAAACCATGCTGGAATGACTTTATTAACAAGGGTAAACCCAAAATCCACCAAGAAAAATAATAGGTAGCCAGTATAAAGAAAACAAGGAGGCACAGCTCGCTCCTGCATGCAAAACGCAGTGCAATGGGAGGAATGCAGCTGAGGGGTGGGGGGAGTGCGGCTGAAAGCGTTTCCCTTGCGGGAACGAGCAGGAGCACCATCTGTTTGCAAGTTAATTACAAACAGATGGTTTCAAAGCTCGCTCCCGCAAGGGAATCACCAAACATGGACGCGTTGCCATTGAAAGCAATGCAAAGCATGCACGTTTTTGGCCCAAAAAGGGAATTAATTCCTAAAGGTCTCCTCCTATGTAGCGCATGCGCGCTGCGTAGGCGAGACCTAAAAGTGCCCAAGCACAATATGCATATTTCTGGTTTAAACCGCATGCCTACACTCCTCATGTGGCAGTTGAAGACGGCGATGCTCTTCCGACCCCCCTAAACAGTATCATCACTCATGCATGACGGGGTACTCCAAAAGCTGAAATTAACACAGACACAATTGCAGCATGGCAATCCATAGGTCAGCTAGTCAGTAAACATCCTATATATGCCCCAGCACTACCTCTAGCACATCATGCCGCATTGTTGGTGACGCAAGAGGCCAGTCCAGTGCGTTCACTCAGGCATAGTTACTATGCAGGATCTTTATCCAGATGGCACTTTCATAACCTCTGAAGACCTCCGGTATATTGATAACCCTACATTGCTCTTTCAATTCATTGTCCATCGACTTAAACAAGCTATTAAATAGCATTATGTGACATACCTGGCTGCACCACCCATTCTACAATCATTACAGCTACTACTGACTACTCCTACATGGAGAAAGTTAATCACTAAACTATATAGAGCAATACGAGCCGAGAAAACCAGCAAGCCAGATAGGAGCCTTGCTCAGTGGAACGACAAGCTGACCACCCCCCTGACACTGTCTGAGTGGGAACATATTTGCAACCTAACAAGCCAACTCACACTTAATGGCAACCTCTGAATCATAGATTTTAAGTACATCCATCAGATATATCACACACCTCTTCAATTACACAGCTATGGCCTGCGGGATTCTAGCAGATGTAAGCGGTGTGGTCAATTGGAAGCTGACTTTTTGCACCTTACCTGGGACTGTGGGAGGGTGGCAAGATTCTGGCAGCAGGTGGTGCATCATATACTGGAAATGTCTGGGTCAGAAATACAATGTATACCGTTGGTGTGTCTCTTCTGTTATGTTCCTAAGGTGAAGGGGACTCTGAATAAATGTATACGCATTGCCTTGCTCATGGCCAAACGTCGGGTCGATATAACGTGGGAAGGCACTCATACACTGAAGGTTGAACACTGGCTTAAGGACATGGTGTATTGCAAAGAAAATGTGGAACTATATGCAGAAGAACTCCCAACGTCATCTAAACCCAAAGAGATTTGGGAGCCCCTACACCAATTTCTCCAGCAACAAGCCGCGGCTGGATCTCCAGCTGGGACGGGTTGGTGCACTATGTGGCTATGTCCTATCACTTGTGGTGTTAGCTAAGATCATTGATTTGATATGTAATGATCATGCCTTTCCGTGTTGATCAATCACAAATGTTTTTGTTAGTTTTGAGTTGGAGCTACCTTGCATGGTAGCTATGCTGCCTCTTTTTTTAAATGCAATACAAAGAGTTTAAAAAACAAACAAAAAAAAACATTGTTGGTTCCACAGACGGTGCTTAAACTTTACCATGGGCAAAAAGATAAAGCAGCCAGAAACAGGCGAGGAACTAGAATCTACTTTGGATTTTTTTTTTCTTAAAAGCAACACATGTCCTAACAAAGGAAATAGAATTGACTTAACAAAGGCTCTCATTGGGAGAAGCGGGAGATGGTTGGTGCTAACCCCCAAAGACCTGACTCTAGTAATCTACCTGGGGGCCTCATCGCAGATTTATCCAACACCATGATTTATGTGATACTATAATGCTATCTCCCAAGTAGGCCACATGCAAAAGGAAAAGAGGCAGAACCAGAGACACATTACCCATTAAAAGATCTAAGAAAGGCCCGGTCATGGGAACTCTGACTCCCAAATTATTTTGCAGGGCGTGCTGTTACCAAATATGGAAGATCTATAGCCTTCTGGTAAGTTTGCTCCAACCTTTATTATCCTGCCTAAAAAATATTGAACAGCGGGTAGTACAACTAGTTAAGAGGGGAGGGCAGACGGTACTAACAGTGCATGCTACGTAAGCTCCTAACAAACCTAGGGGCATATTACCAAGATTAAGCGATATTTATCGCTTAACACGGTTTGCGGCAATATTATCATCGCAGAGCTCCGCCGATTTTTATCGCAGATAAACATTGCTATTATCAAGGTTTATCTCAAAAGCGATAAAAATCGGCAGTAATGCATGAATATCGCTGAAAAGTCAGCGATATTCATGCATTACCGAGCTAATGCTCTTAGCCATGTTATCCACCTACCATTGGATAACATGGCTAAGAACTGCTCTGGGCAGGCGTTAGCTTTTGGAGATATTCGCGCTTAGCGCGAATATTTCCAAAAGTACGCCTTTGTAGGTAATAGGAGATAGCGATGTTAGCGACTGTTTACAGTCGCTAACACCTTGGCACGCCCACTTTGCATGTCATTAGCGATAAATATCGCTGACATGCAAAGTGGGCCCCAAGATGATCGCTATCTCCTACTAGCTGTCGCTAACTGGTGTTAGCAACAGCTAGGTAATAGGGCGATAAAGTTATCGCCGCTTTAGCGGGGAAAAATACCCGCTAAAGCGGCGATAAGGCCCTTGGTAATATGCCCCCTAATGCCCTGAATACACTCCCAACCCTATATTGAGCCTCCCGTGACAGGGTGGTAAGGCAGGGGATAGAGGATTAGGCC
Organism: Lissotriton helveticus; assembly: GCF_964261635.1. NCBI lineage: Eukaryota > Metazoa > Chordata > Amphibia > Caudata > Salamandridae > Lissotriton > Lissotriton helveticus. The sequence continues at coordinate 238,369,378 of NC_136072.1, read as the reverse complement.
CCCAAGCAACTCCTTATGTGCCAACTATGGAGAACAGACAGCAAGGTAGTGCACCTAGAGGTGTGAAGGGGGTCTTAGGCCTACATCCTCAAGCCAGTCTACCAAAAGACCTAATTTAAATCAAATCTGTCCTAGTGAAGAAGAGAAAAGGATAATACCAAGGGAAGAGAGGGAGAATGGAGCGCCTCCCTAACTAAGGGAGGGAGTAGAGCACAATTTATGATTCTCCCCCGGCATGGTCCCCGTATGTCATAGTACTTGTTAATGTACCGGAGTTCAATTCTACACTACAAGCAACAACAGAGCAACTAATGGACAAAGCGCCCTACCGGCTGACTAAGCATGCTAGAGGAGGGCTGTATATTCAGGGGCATCTCCTTATGTCTGGGAGAACCCCATTGGTAGGTCCTGGCTCAAACAAGATCATGGGGTATTGCATTGTAGTCAATTTTGATAGTACAAGATTAGTGGAAGATCTCTTAGGACTGCTTCTTTAATTGGAACACAGATTTATGCGCTACCGCTGGGTTCTTTTATAAACCCCAAGACATCTTTAGGTACCAGAAAAGGAGAGAAGGCAACAAAGGCTCTCACTACATCAATTTCGCACCTCAAAGAGGTTTTTATGACTCCAGTGGGATCCATACTTTAAACCAGTTTGCTCCATTAGACAGCTTAGAAAGCTGCAATTGACTTCCCCTGATAGGAAACAAGGTCGAGCCTGAGAGGGTATGTACGCAATCAGGAACAAGGGAGGAGAATTAAAACGCAGAGGGGATAACGCAATTGAAGCTGATATCATGGAACATCGCAGGGTATAGCGGCAAGAAAACCAATACAGACTGGATTAGAGATCATTAGACGTGATATTGTTTGCTTTAAGGATTTCATCTCCCTGGATGGTTATCTATCGTTCCAAACTCCGGTATTACCATCTAGAGCAGGCAGAGCAAAGGGAGGCCTAATAACATTAGCAAACACAGCTAAAATCAAAATCCTAAACATTTTCAACAACTCGCCGTATTTCCATTACCTGGCCTGTGAGTGACAGGGTGAGTGGTCATAAATTATTATAACAACCATTTTGGGAATCTGATATATGTAGTGGAAGAAGTTGAAAAGGAAATTGAGATAACTTCCCATCATCCTAAACCTTTGAAAATAATATCAATAGGAGATTTTAATATCAAGAACTGCCAAATAGTTGAACAACCCATCTGTGGAATATCAGATTCGGATGGAGACCTTATTACACATTTTATCCACTCATCCTACGGTAACGCCCTAAAATACTTTTGATCACCTGGAACTTAATGGTTGGTAATGAGATAAACGCGAATATTGGACACATGGACGAAATCTTTAAAAAGGTAGGCAAAGGGTCAACCATAGTTTATATTATTATTTCAGAGAAGGCAAAAAAACGTGAAGGAATTGCTCACAGACTTTAGTTATCACGTCCCCTGACTTGTGTATTAGGATGGAAAGGATTCACCAGTTTGACGGGAAGGAAAGTACCCAGGCCAATTTTATCCCGGAAAAATAGTTACACATTAAAGTGGGACAGAGTGGATAAAGCTAACTTACTCACCTCGGTTTTGTCATCTAAGAAACGTGAGATTATGACCTGTTTAGATGACCTAGCGTCCCCAATTCAGGTGCTAGTGCTATATAAAGATAGCCTAATTGGCATTAATCAGTTTTTAGCCTGCCTTTCCACTACCACAGTGTGTCCATCAACTTGATAGTTTGATAGCAATTGCTCTAAGGCACTAGCAAATTTGCGCACAGTCTTGAAAGGGGTTCCAAAAAATATCCAACTTGTTAGGTCCCTTCGGGCCAGGTACAAAGAAACAAGAGACAACAGATTGACATACCTGAAGCTTGGGAGAGCCTAAAGCAAGCCTCAGAGAGAAACCACAATACTGGGTTTTGAAAGATCGTAAATAATCCTTTCTTAAAAGATACAGTGGGACCGTCCCTAGACACCGACATTGAGGAGAATGGGTGGGTTAAATCTTTTCAAAATGTTTTTCAAATTAATGAGGGGTTAATCAAGCACGTGGATTCCCTCGAGGATAAATAACCATCCCCTGTTCTTTGAAGTGGTAGATGTAGAACAAGCTCTGCAGCAGTCACGTTGCCTGAAGGCCCTCTAGCTCGATGGGGGTACCTGTTGACATCTTTTCAACCAACATGTCACTGTGGGCCCAACTATTGGCAAATGTCTTTAATTTTATAGTAAAAACTGGACCGTCAACTTCATGGACTCACTCAATAATTATACTGATTTTTAAACAGGGAGACGCATCTAACCCAAAAAATAATAAGCCTAACCCCCTAATTGATTGCTCAGCAAACATTATGGGACGCCTACTGCTAAACAGGTTAGAAGAATGGTCAAGGGGAAAAGAAGATTTTATCGGAGGCTCAATATGGGTTCAGGAAAGGTAAAGGTACCATTGACCAATGTTTGAATTTAATGATAGTGACCGCTAAATATACTATGCCGAAACAAGGTCAACTCTGTATGGCCTTTATGGACCTCTCCTACACGTTCAACTGCATGGCCCATAGCAAGCTATGGGGCATCATGGAAAGCATGGGAGTAGAAGAACTGATAATAACTTTCATAAGGCAGCTGTATGGGAGAGCCATGGCAAGTGTGCGGTATGGGAAACAAGGGGAATGTACAAAAACCTTTAATATCGAAAAGGGCATGAGACAAGGCTTTGTCCATGCCCCTTTTTTATTTGCACTTTATACTAATAAATTGGAATCTGTATTGGTGGAGAGTGGGAAGGTATCCCATATGTATAATCTGCCCCCTCCCAATACTCTCTATGCAGATGACGCAGTGCTCTTGGCTAGAACTCCAAGGGCACTGCAGAGACACCTAGAGGAATATATACACTTTATGGCAAGCTTAGACCTACATGTTAACGAGACTAAAACAGTTGTCTTAATTGCAGGGGCAGGCTCTAAAGAATTACCAGAGTTCTTCATATGTAACAGAAGAGTAGAAGTGGTGGATAAGTTTTCTTATCTGGGAGTTCCTTTTGATCGCAAACTAAATTGGAAGGACATGGTGACAAACAGGCAGTCTTATGGAAAAAAACATTGTAACAATTTTGGGGAATTTCAAAACAATTAGGCTAAAAACCTATCCTGGAGATGCTTAAGATGTACTCGGCTAAAGCAAAGGCTTTTTCTACATATGGGGCTGCAATTTGGCGTATGGCGAAAGTTGGAGAGCGTGGAGGACGCTTTTTGTAAAAGACTATTATCTGCCCCCTGCGCTTGCTTGAATTTCATCTGCCACACTGTAGTAGGTTTACCTTTCATCAGTGATGTGATTAAACTGGCCCCTATATTACTGTGACACTCAATATGAAAAAGGGAAAGTGTCAAATTGAACCAATCAGTGGTAACAGATGTTCTAAAAATGGACCATGCACTTAGAATCCCATGGTTAAGTTCTATAAAGACCACTTTGACATTGTAACGCCTCGGTGAACTGTATGATCCCCATCATTGTGTATCACCTTCCCGAAGTGTAAACTAAAATAACTATTTTTGGCTAAGGCAGCAAATGACCGAGCAGTCAAAAACAAATATAAAAGCACAATCATTGTATATAAGATGGTACCTTCTGTAAAGCACAGCACACTCATCTGGGCTTTGTTAAAAACTTACAAGATCGATTCATTTTGATACGATTCCATTTAAACCTTATTCCACTTATGATTGGTTTCCCTGAAAATATATAATTCTTTTAATCAGCTGTCGCCCTGTCCCTGTGATGGAAAATCTACACAAACTATTATGCATTTTGTATTCTTTAGCTTTTAATATACATTAGAAAAAAATATATATTGGTGACTTTCTACGCAAATATGGATTCATACAGTGTCTGCAGCTCTATCTTTTATACAGCAACTAGACTATGTTTGTCTGTTACACCTTTGCTCATTTTCTATCAGCAGTTATTAAACGTCGCCGATTGTTATAGTCATGATAATCCTCACTAGGATAAGTATTTTTTTTTTAGCCGTCTGTCTTGCAAACAGCCTACTATATATAATAGGATGACATAAAAGTTTGACTGACTAGAGGAAATACGGGGCTTAGACGTTTATACTATTTTATAAGATCCGAATCCGTATGACACAGGATATAGATGAATTATATTTCTGAGTTTAATAGGCCGCTTGCTTAGGGCATTGTTTATTCATTGCACCTTCTTGGGAGCCCAGTGAATTTTATTAACCAGATTTTTACTTAATTATGTTCTGTTTACTTTTAGAAATGTTTATGTATTTATTGCATTTTTATACTTTTAAATGATGCGACAACGTTTTTTGACAGACTGATAATTTAAATTTATTTGGTGCCTCGTTAATGAACATGAACTGTTACTGCTCTGAGATGGAGTACACCTGATCAGTAAGGATTGTCTTTTTTACCCTGTGGCACTCCTTTAGGGACTTTCTAGTATTTGCTTTGTTTAGCTCTTATGGATTATGTACATTTATAAGCAAATTCTTGTTAATTTGTCTCTGCTTGTGTTTTTATTACATTTGTGATACAGTCTAACTCATCTGATTAAGTATGCATTTAAAAAAAATGCCACACACTATTAAAACACATTGTTTACAGACAGATTGAATACATTTATTACACATTTTTTAAAACCCTAGGCTGCTGTGTTTCTTTGTGCGAATCGTTGTGATGTTTTCTCCTGGTGTTGGTAAATCACAAGTTAAAAGCACTATTATTCAGAGGGACTAGACCACTGTACAGCAGTAAACTACTGATGCTCAGGTAAACCAAAAAATGACCCTACAGTAAACTGCTGCAGTTAAGCTAAAACAAAAACACACTAGCAACAGTTTTAAAGTGGAAAATACCACTTTGATATTTTATTAGAAATTTTCCAAGGCTCAAAAGGCTGATTTTAAGCATCACTAGAATAAGTAGCCTATAGTGTACATATCGTGGTATATACATACATGTTGTACGTAGCTTATTTGCATACTGAGTACATACAGACAAAAATCTGTGACAGTGTTCATGGTAGAATCATTAGCCTCCAATTGCAGTAATAGTTCAGTATCAACTCCCTGGCAAAACGTAACCTTCTCATGCTCTCCATTTACCAGCAGATATTGTATTTAAGGATTAATTCATGATGTTCATCCACACTTTGAAGAAATCCATATGTCAAATATGTCTAGATTTAGGTTAGATGTCAATAGCGTCCAATGTTTTTGTCTGCAGCAGATGTAAATATATTTGTTAATGCTAAATTAATTGCTCCGTGGGACTCCCATATTTGGGTAACAGAAGCGATTACGCATTTATTTATATTGTTGCACGCAAGTTTCTAAACTATGTTCGTTCCTTCTGAAAGTAAGTCAGTATTTTGTTGCAGTTGAACCACAATCCTATCTTCATTTATTTCATCTTCATCACTGCTATTTGTATCTTGGTTGTCATCATCCTCGTATTCAGAAGAATCTACAATATTCTGATGTGAATCTGACATTGCCCCAAACGACTGAGTACTAATGGACGTTAGGGGTCTAATCAAGGGTGTGTGCTCAGTGACTACTTCATCTTCTTGACTACTGTCTGAATCGGTATCCGAGTCCCCTTGAGATGGAACAACTTTCTGTTTACAAACTGGACAAGTCTTCTTTGTTTTAGTTAACCAGGGGTCCACACACTTGCAGTGATAGGCTGTCAGATAAAACAGAAATGATACAAAATGTCAGATGCATGTTTTGGTATGAGTTACACATTAATGACATGTACGAAACAATCTATGATTACATATACAATTCTTAAAATTTCTATGAAATACTTTTATAGAGCCATATTTGAAAAACAATATAGTAATCTTTGGTCTAGTCATCTTTTGTTGCAGTGACAGGAACTGTACAAGTGCAGTTTACAAATGAGGAGAAGAGGTTTGGACTGGAAAGAATGTTCAATAAGGATTTCCATGAAGAACAACAGTTATATTTGAGGGGCCTTTTCGTCGTAATGGATTTTTTTTTATTGATGGCCCAAAGTACTTAATAAAATAGACCATTTTTTTCAGAGACAAGACAAAAATACAAAGTGGTCACCGACCTTGAAACCGAGCTGTACTTGAAAGGTTTCATAAGGAAACCTGGCCCATCTGGTTTGGAGACTGAATTAAGGTAGAAGCCCTTATTAAACACATTAAACGATCTCCCAAGTGACAGCCCTGTAGATTTTGAAAAAGTGACTTTCCCTAAAGAACTGCTTCAGCGCTTGGACAAAGCATACAGTATTCTCAGGAGGTGGCCTATTAACGTTATGAAAATGTAACAAAATGTAGAAACTAGATATACGTTGATTGGAAGCAGTGAAACCTAGCTGAAGTGTAAGATTTAAGAAACCTACATTTTACTGACTCTTTCAAAATGAAGTGATGACCAAATAAGCGGCTGCTGGTACAAGGCATGATGGGATATAAAAACTGCAGGTTTCTTATAGGACTAGTGCCAAATTAGAGCTATCCATTGCTGCTACCTGTTTTACAAATATTTTAATTTAGACAAAGTATTGACTATATGGCTATCTCACCCTCCCACTCTCGCAAATGAAAAAAGTAGTACTTGCTGCCTCATTTGACCCAGACAAAATCCATAGAGTAATTAAAAATTTAAACTCATCCAGAGCTGGTCGGCTAAACATTTCATTTTTTATAAAACATACTGTATTTCTATCCAATGTCCTCTAACGGAACTAAACCACCACTTCTCATCCTCGGGCGAGACAAACTGTAATGTCAGATGGAAGCTACGGTAGCCGTGATCTCGAAAGGAAGTAAAGTCTTAACCATACCCACAAATTATAGCCTATATTCCTGATCAATGTAAATTGTAATATACATGTAAAGGTCCTGGGGCCAGATATACAAAGATTAAGAATTCAGATTTTCTAATTGTGATTCTCTCCAATGCGTAATTAAGAAATCGGTAATCCTAAAGTATGAAACTCGTTTAGTTTCATTTAGGGATTCCTTGTGGGTTGCAAATCGACCCACCTTATGAATATTGAGGTAGGTTGCAGTTTGCGACCGATTAGGAATCAGAGCCATCATAGGGATGGTGCACTGCTGAGGTTAATAACGTAATCTTTTCTTTTCATGCAGCCCATTTCCCGTAATGGAAAACGGGATGCGTTTAAATACGAAAACCTTGAGGTTTCATGTTTTAAGAGTAGGCGGTGGTCTGTAGAACCACTACTTGCTCTTGACAAATATTTTTATTTACATTCTTTTGGGACCTCTCACCCTTTGCGAATAGGTTGCCACCAGTTTTAAACCAGTGGTAAAGTATAACTGTTTTGCGACTAGAATTTGATCACAAAACCGTAATACCATACCTATTCAGTATTTGGAAAGGACGCCATAAGTATGCCCCTTCCAAATACCGAATCCCAAATGCAAAATGTCATTCAGTAACTAGTTACTAAATCGCGTTTTGTACATTTGAAAAACCATTTTTCCAGTTGCAAAAGACCTGATTCTACAAATCGGGTAGTTTGTGACTAGAAAAATGCATTGTTCATCTGACCCCTGGCAACTAGATTAGAGAATCTCTTCCTTATCAACCCAACCAGAGTAGATTTCCTAAAGCAACGCCTCTAGTGTTAATACCAGATTGTTCTGTCATGTAATAGAGAAAGCCCACCTAGCTGACTTCCCCGCAGTAGCAACAGCTCTCGAAACAGAGAAGGCTTTTTCAAAGTTCTCTTGGCCTGTACTAAGAAGAGTCCTTCACAAATTTAAATTAGGATATTTTATTACATTAATTATGGCTCTATATGCCAACCCCAGAGCACAAGTTAGATTACAAAGTACCATACATGACTATTTAGACTTAACAGGACTGCCCTCGGTTGCCTGGCTTATGTGTATTGATAATCAAAATTGTCTTCTATTCTATTAGGGAAAACAAAAATCAGGTGGGGAATTTAGTGACATCACAATTAAAGTAGGCACCTACATGGATGACCTATTAATCTTTACAGAAAATGCATGATCCTTCATCAGGGCCTTAAAGAAAACCAAAGAAATCATTCAAATTGGTTTCTGGATACACCCTTAATAGAGACAAATCAGAGGTATTAGTACTGTATAAATTAGGTAGTCAAGAAGTTCTGGGTAACCCAGGACTAATCTGTCAATTCAAAGTTATAAAATATTGAGGTACAGAATTCAATTATAACCTTAATAAAGCAGTCAAGCAAAATGAAAATATCGCCCTTTAACCCCTTCGACGCTCATGACGAGCTGGGCTCGTCATGCAGTAGCCTCCCAGCACGCTCATGACGAGCCCAGCTCGTCATGAATAATGGGTTTTTGTAAATCCCAGCGCAGCAGCAGAATATGATGAGCTTCCAAGTGGTTAAATTAATGTGGTTCATCTAGAAAGCTGGTCTCCCAAATTCATGTCATGGTGGAGGCAGGCTGGAAACAAGGATGGATACTACCGCGGTAAACTACATTGTAATTATGATCCCAGTGGTCCTCTCAAATAACTTTTTCACTGAATTAGATATAACACATTTCTGAGGAAAGACAAGTAGCCTAGATTGTCTGGGAGAAAAATTCAAGACTACCCAAAGACCAAGGAGGAGTGAAATTGGCAAATCATAGAGGCTGCCATTCTTTTTCAACTTCAAAGACGGTGCTAGACGTTTGACTCAAATATACTTTTATGGCTGGGTGTCAAAAAATATATACCTCATAGCTTCAGTTTGATCTCGCTCGCTCCCTAAAACACTCTCCCTCACTTTAACGCTATTCTAAATAAAAGAAAAAACTGTCATACAAAAGGAGGCAAAATTAGATGTACATCTGAAAAAATTGTCAGCATGGAACAATAACAAAAGACTTGGGGATAACCCATAAATTGAAACAAATGGACCTCAAAAGGAATTTTCCTGGTTAAACAGTTAACATTTTGAACCAAACATACTACCCAACAGACTCATAATCTTCATTTCTATAGATTGTTGAAACTGAAGGTGATGTTGAATAAAGCTAACCTAGACTGTGACCCTTCACAACTAAGTCTTATAACAAAGTTGTTTATAGCTGAGACCTGTTTGTTACTATTGCCCGTTTTAAGTAAATTCTTAGGGCTATATACTCAAGAACGTGTGATAACCATTGCAAAAGTAACAACGCAACACTCAACATCGCAGTCTATCGCTGGAAAATGACGCCGTGTTAACTAAGTATTCACAAGACGGTGGCACAATGCAATAGTCTCCAGATAACCCGCCAAATGACAGCGTTAACATCAACGACACGCCACAAAAATGCGAAACGCGAACGCAGAAAACGTTGTGATGAGACCAATCGCCATACAAAAATCAGTGAAAACCAGCGACAGGCCTGCAATTCACACACTTCAGGCGGGAAAAATCACCATGAAAGTAGAAAAAACAGATAACAGCAGCAAAGCACAATGGATGTTGCCGGAGCAAGTACGGAGGAGAACCAGAACCCCACAAGCCCACCGGAGGACCAGCCTGGGACCTCGGGGTCAGGGAAGGCCAAGGAGAAGAAGAGTAGGCAGAAGCGGTTCAGTTCGCAGGAAAACAGGATCATGATAACGGAGGTGGTAGAACACCATCAACAACTGTTTGTCTCCTCCACTGTGTCATTGGCAAACAAAAATAGACTATGGCAGTCCATCGGGGACAAGGTGATTGCAGGGAGTGCTGAAGAGGACAATGGAAGAGGTCAAGAGGTGCTTCACCACAGGAGGAGCTGGATGACATGGAGGAAATGGTGTCCACAGTCATCAGTGGGGAGACGGTGGCAGGAGTTGGGGGAGCGGACACTGGTCAACATGACCAGACAACAGCACCAGGGTGAGTAATGACCGGGGAAGATGAGCACAATGGCACACATGCACAATTAAGTAGAGCACATCTGCGGACAAACCATGCCCCAGACCACCAACTCCCGCCATAAGACCAGTGCACCCAAGTATGCAACATCTCTGCATTGTACAAGCACAGAAGTCAAAGGCACACCGCATGAAAGGGAGAAGAGGCAGCAAAATCAGAGCTGCAGGAGCGCCTTCCCCAAAATGCAGCGCACACACACAACATGCAGAGCACACCAACACTGACAACAATGTGGTATAAACCGCAAAACACCTACAACAGAACACACAACACAACTGATGCCGCTTGGGTGTAGACACTGGCCAATCACATTTTGCTTTGCAGGAAAATGTGAGTTGATAATGTACAAGTACAAACACACAGACGTCTGTTGTCGAAATGTCCAATGTCCCCCATCAAATAGACAGCTCATCCCAAACAGGCACAATGTAGACAGTCATGCAGTCTTTATGAAAACATGTACAATGCAACAACATATATGTGGACACATTGTTAAACTGCATCTCTCCTTCACATTGCAGAGGGAGCGCGACCCTCTCTTTGATAAGAAAGAGGCCCACCACAGCTTCGAATCAGACGCCCTCCAAGAGTTTGACAGCCTCCACACCACACCTCCAGGAGCTGGGCAGCCCAGCAGCTACGAGGAGACCCCACCCCCTGCACAGACCACACAGCAGGCAGCACCCACCACCACGGCTGTCTCCCAGGACCCCCACGAAGAACACATGGCCTTCCAACGCCGTGTGTTGGGGTGCCAGGAACAGCTGGCTGAACAGGTGTGGTTGAGCTTCGACTGTATGGCAGACAAACTAGATGCCATACGTGGGTGTCTAAGTCCCATCAGGGACACTCATGGTCCCTAACAGACACCCACAGTCCGCTCCGTGCTCTCCAATGAACCATGGCTGACAGCGCAGGAGCCCTGACTCAGAGAGTAGAACAACTGTCCAGTCAGAGTGGCTCTAGCGATGTCACACAGGAGTTGGGAAACATGCGGAGGTTAATGGAGACCATGGAGCAGGCGAATGCGGAAAGAGCGGCTGCTATGGCTGCATACCAGAGAGTGATAGCTGGGTTCCTCAATGACCTCAGGACCATCCTCATGGCATTGCTGCCACAAGGCCTGGCTCTGATTCATGCTGCTGCTACCACTATATCCACATCTCCGCCCCCTAAAGTGACAGTGCGGCAGACATTCCACCTCCTGCTCCTGAGGTGTCACTGCCACACAGTGCAGGAGACAGAACACTGCCACCCATATGTGAGGCACATGAAAAGCAGAGGACAAAGATGCAGATGAATCTGCCCTTGTGGTAAGAAGGATGCAGTAGCATGCATCCCTGCCATAGGGCTGGCTTCAGCTTGGTTCTCTCTGCATCATCATCTTCCACTGTCCCCCGATGCACTCTGCAACACTCACCTAGGAACTCGACATGAACTGCCATATGCTGTTTGATCGCCAATGACACAAGCAATCTGACTGCGGACTGAACTCTTCCTTTTCCTTTAGACTTGTCATTCCCTGAAGGACTCTGGCTGGCCCTCCACGGGCCAACATAGTCATGTGGGGTTTGCATGGCCCTGTACTGCTCCAGATGCAACACTCCACTGAATGTGCATTTAACATTCATAATCACACAGAGGAGTCATGTCTATGGTCTTTCAAGTGTGGAAGTATGGATGAATGTAGGCTCACTGGACTCCTCTTCCGTCTATGTGGCTCATGTCATAGAACAGGGAACACATTGCGGAATGCGGTCCGGGTGGCGCTGACACAACAACAGGGACACACGCATAAATTACTTCCTTGTCTAGCCCAGTACGGAACCTCGCCCAGGGTCATTTACAAACACTTACGCTGGACTGGCATACGCCAGGCCAGCCCACTCCGCTTACAAGGGGTGACAGCAACGCTACATGTCCCAGGTCTTCATGGTAGTGATCTCATGGTCACAGGTCTAGTTGTCAGCATGCCACAGCCACTCCCTCACGGCTGGTTTACACCCACACAACACCCATCCAGCACACGCGTCACAGGACTTAACACCCTGCCAATAAAACGGGCCGGGCGCACGTGGTGGACGCAGTTTCCACTCTCTATCGAGGTGAATCCGTGTGGTGTACATGGAAGCATGAGGGCCTAGGGCCCTGCAACGTCACATTCCCAGGGCCGGAGGTGACATGCGGTCGTCTGCAACACGATACCCAATCATACAGGGTCCATGACTATGGGGGCACAGACTTGGTGGCACCGGATACATTGCGGCCGGCACAGACACACTGCCACGGGACAGTGACTTTGGGTGCACTGAGGTAGGGGCACCTTAAGTGCTGAGCGGGTGTGCAGCCCGCGATGATGCCCCGTTCCGGACTGCTCAGGATGTGTGTGCCCTGCTGGACCGCAGTGTAGGCCAGAGCCAGTGAGCAACGCGGGCCTACCGCCACGTGGCGTCGCATCCCGGATCACAGAGTTAGTGGCACCTCAAGGGCTGAGCAGGTGTGCAGCCTGCGATGATGGCCTGTGCACTGGTATGTCCTCTGCCAATGCAAAATCAAGACCCAAAATCAAATGTGAGACCTGGTGGCCTACGGAGTAGGGCTGCATGAATGTGGAGGGTGCCATGTCCGTAGGCTCCGTTGTCGTCGCTCTTCTTTACCCTTATACCATTGCTCAGGATGTGTAAAAAGTTACGAGTATGACACTTGGATATAAATATGTCAACACAACAAGCCAGATCTTATAAACACACTCCCTTTCCATCCTCAAACTCTCCCCTTTTTCACCTGAAACTTCAACTACATTCTTGTTTTCATTACAAGAACGGTAAAAGTGTAATCATTATTATAAAAATCTAAATGGAGGCATGTGTTTGTTCCTCCATTTTACATTATACTTTGAATGATGTTAAAATATTTTTAACTAAATAAAAGCATCCACCAGAAGGACCAGTTCTCTTTCAGGGGATCCTCATCAATAGTCACAAGCACTAAATATTCCCGCCCATGTGCGGGGACCCCGGGAATACTAAAAATCACATATGAAAAACACACACACACATATATATATATATATATATATATATATATATATATATATATATACACACATACATACATACATACACATAGATAGATAGATATATATATATATATATCCAACATAACCTCCCTTGTAGAGCACAAAGAAGCACGCCGCAGACCGGATTTTGATGAAAACAGGCGCTTTATTTAATGCAAACTTCGGAATGTCAACAGATTGTCAACAGATTGTCTTGACGCGTTTTAACTCTCTTCGAGTCTTGTTCACAGGTCAGCCAAATGAGGAATGACTTTAAATTTAGTCCGCTTTTAAAGGGCCACGGCGTCACTCCGTAGTCCCTTAGTACTGCAATGTCCATAATGCACTGGGAAAACTTCCTTTGCAACGTAATAGTGCTGTGTTTTTCAAGCCTGCAATTCCGTTTTCCACTATAATAATTAGTTCTGGGGAAAATGCTGGCTTATTTATTTTGAATATGTTCGTGATTTCCCATGCACAAAAATGCTCCAAATATCTTGATGCCCAATTTTCCTGCAGTGTCTGTTTCTCAAAATCCATCAAAAGGGCAAGTGTCCATTTGAATTTCCTTGCTCTGCTACACGTCGTAATACAAGGTGAAGAAGTTTTGCATGTTGGCTCTCCATCAAATATATCCACATCTCAAGCAGGGAGATTGGATGTGTTTGCTGGATCTACAGGATGCATACTTTCATGTTCCGGTCAGTCAGCATCACAGACAATACATGAGATTCCTGGTGGGATCTTCTCACTACCAGTTCAAGGTACAACCCTTCTGGTTGAAGTCCGCTCCCCAAGTGTTCACGAAGTGGATGGCGGTGGTGGCAGCCGCACTACACCGCAGAGGGTCCCTCCCCCCACAGCGTAAGAAGTCATTTCCTGCATTGCCTAGAGCTTTGTCACCGGCTGGGCCTCCATGTGAACTTCAACAAATCGACTCAACACCCCACACCGAGAATCCATTATCTAGGAGCTCTGCTAGACTCCGAGGCAGGAAAAGTGTGTTCAAGGCATATGAGCTGTAGATCTCACACTGAGCATTAGATCGCCACCTGGTGTTGGGCTCGGATGATTGCATGTTGTTGTCGTCTTGAAAGAAGTCTTTGTAGTCACGAGATAGGGGACTCCTCCCTTGGACGATAGTGCGCATGGGCATCGACTCCATCCTTAGATTGTTTTTTTCCGCCACTGGGTTCGGATGTAACTTTTCCGCTCTGGTTCGAAATCTACTTTCTAAGTAGTTTGACGCGTAAAAACGTAAACTCTTCTAAACAAAGTTAGACATCAATAACCATCGACTCAATCTCATCAGCTTGATTCCGGTCGTCGACGCGGGCCGTTGGGCCTATCCACGCCGTTAGGCCTACAGCTCATGGAAAGGACGCTGTTCAAGAAATGCCCCCAGTGTGGAGCAAAATTCTCGCACAGTGACCATCACAAGGTCTGTAACCTGTGCTTATCACCAAAACACGACGAGCCCAGCTGTCCAGCCTGCGCATCATTTCAATCCAAGAAGACCATTCGGGATAGGAGGGCCCGTCGAAACATCATGCAGAGATCAGCTCCGGAACCGGTGGACATCTTCGACGAGGGTCCAGATGTACCAGAGGAAGATTCTGAAGATCTTGAAATCGTATCTGGGGCAGACGACTCAGATGACTCCATACCTTCAGGTCAACGCACGAGTACTACTGCCTCTACCCCAACCGAAGCCCGCCTTCGAGCCCGGCTCCAAAGAAAATTCAAAAGCCTTCCTGTAGCTTGAACCAAGCAAACCGCATGTGCCAATACCACCAGCTCCCTCGGCAACGAAACCGAAAGAAGTCCTGGTTCCGAAATCCACTCCGAAACCGTCGACTCCGAAAGACAAAATGGCTCTGAAAATAATAAAGCCTGCTTCCAAGCCGACAAAACCAGCTTTGTCTCCAAAGCCAAGATCTTCGGGGCCAAGAACCATGCCAAAGGACTCTGCCACAACTCCTAAGGCTAAAGACATACAAAGCAACAACCACGCTCGGAACCAAAAGAATCGGCACCGAAAGCGGTTCCTGAAGAAGAGGAGCTTTTTCACCTTGATCCTAGACAGAAAAAGATGTATAATAACCCAAGGACAGGACATTTTTCTACTGTGCCAGACAGAAAGAGGAAGTTAGATATAGCACCTCCACCTCCAGTGCCTGTAAAGAAGGAGGACTCTGCCACTTCACCTATGCACGCCTTCTTCTCCTATACCTCTCTCTCTATTCCACCTCCTCTTCCTTCACCCCCTCAAAATTCTCCTCATTTTTCACCACGACATACACCTCCTCATAAAGATGATGATGATGATGATACTATGGGGGGAGGGGTGACCCAAATGTCCCTTTTAACTACCCAACAGATCCACCTGACTGGGAGTACCCTATCCCACAGGATGTACCAGATATTCCTGACCCTCATCCATACCCATTAAACCATCTCCTCCAGAAGATAATATTGGGTTTGGACACTTACTCAATAGAGCTGCCATCCATCATGGGGTCACAATGCCCTCAGATGAGGCAGAAGAAGATTTTTTATCTAGACACTTTTGAACAATCCCAAAAGACAGTTCAGATATTACCTATGATCAAAGGGGTCATTAAGCATGCACCAGAAGTATTTAAAGATCCTGTACATGCTAGGATCATAAACCCTGCTCCGGGGATCCTGCCTACATTAAGGGACAACTACCTTTAGATTCCCTAGTCGTTTCCAATGCTAGAAAACTCCCAAACCTCAGGTGAAGCGCCACCTCCTGATAAAGAGTCAAAAATGATAGACGCTTCAGGCAAGAGAATAGCTGCCCAGGCAAGCAACACATGGCGCATAGCTAACACACAAGCCCTCCTCGCAAGATACGACAGGGGTCTTTATGATCAGTTAGAAACACTCTTACAGCATCTACCTGACCAATATAAAGCACAAGCAAATGACCTTATCCAAGAGGGTAAGCTAATTTCTAATGCTTCTATCAAGTGCGCACTTGATGCAGCAGACACTGCATCTAGAGCAATCAACACTAGTGTCCTTCTTAGACGCCACGCATGGCTACGCATCTCAGTCTTTAAGCAAGAGGTGCAAACTACCATCTTAAATCAGACATTTAACCAACAGCAGCTTTTTGGACCAGCTGTAGACACAGCACTTGAAAAAATGAAAAAGGATACTGACTCTGCCAAATCTATGGGAGCGTTGCAGTCCCCACAAACACAAGGCTTCTTTTGTCGCTCCTTCTATAGAGGAGGCTCCAAACAAGCTGGAGCAGACAATTCAGCTTCCTTTAAAGCCAATACGCAAACTTCCTCCAATAGGGGATATTTTAGAGGAGGCTACAGATGCAACAACAAGGGAAGAGGGCGAGGTAATAAAAATCAAACCTCTCCCAACACAAAACAGTGACTTCCTTCCGCTCCCCCAACAGCATTACACTAATGTCGGGGGGAGACTAACAGTTCCTACCTGTATGGAATTCTATCACAATAGACAAGTGGGTAAGACTGATTATCCAGTATGGTTACTGCCTAGAACTTACAGCTACCCCTCCACATATACCACCCAGACAGCGTCCAATGTCCACAGAACATCTTATGCTGCTCAAACAAGAGGTTCTCAAAAGGACACAATAGAGAGAGTTTCCATTACAACATCAAGGGACAGGGGTTTACTCGCTGTATTTCCTAATTCCCAAGAAGGACGGGACACTAAGATCAATTCTCAACCTCAGGCCCCTCAATCTGTATATACACTCAGATGATTTTCATATGATCACTTTACAAGTGCTCCCACTGTTGCAACAAGGCGATTTCTTTACTACACTAGATCTCAAGGACACCTACTTCCACATACCCATACATCCTTCTCACAGGAAGTATCAAAGGTTTGTACTAGAAAGACAACACTATCAGTTCAAAGTCCTTCCATTCGGGGTCACAACTGCACCAAGAGTGTTTACAAAGTGCCTAGCAGTAGTATCAGCACATCTCAGAAGACAACATATCCATGTCTTCCCATATCTAGACGATTGGCTCATAAATGCCAAGTCATTCAATCATTGTGTCCAACACACATCTGTGACAATTCAAACATTGCACAACTTGGGGTATACAATCAACTACACCAAGTCGCATCTCCAGCCTTCTCATGTACATCAATACCTAGGAGCTACAATAACCACTTCTACAGCTCTGGCTTATCCCAGTCCAGCCAGGATACAGAGCATTCAAGCCTTAGCCACAAGGTTTCAAGACCAACACTCTCTCCCAGCCAGAGTGTTCATGCAACTAATAGGCATGATGGCATCTTGCATTTTTATTGTACCATATGTAAGACTGCAAATGTGCCTATTGCAAGAATGCCTAGCTCATCAGTAGAACCAAGCTCAAGGACAACTTACAGACCTGGTTTTGGTGGACAGCGCACACATCGCTCTCTGATGTGGTGAAACACCAAAAACTTGTCCACAGGGCGGCACTTCCTCGAACCTGTTACACAGATAGTACTTGCAACAGACGCATCCCTGACAGGATGGGGAGCCCATCTCCTACACCATACAACTTAGGGAAGATGCTCCACATCAATCACCTAGAGCTGCTAGCAATACTCCTAGCACTGAAGTCCTTCCAAGTACATGTACAGAACAAAGCTGTCCTGATCCGGACGGACAACAGGACCGCCATGTACTTCATTCAAAAACAAAAAGGCACACATTCTCTGCAACTGTCCCAGCTTGCACAGAACATTTGGAGATGGGCCATTCCACAAAAAAATATATCTACTAGCAGAACACCTTCCAGGAGTTCACAATCAGATTGCAGATCTGTTAAGTCGACAGACACAACAGATTCACGAATGGGAACAACATCCGCAAGTAGTTCTACCATTCTTTCACAAGTGGGGTCATCCAGACATAGATCTGTTCGCCACACACGAAAACGCAAAATGCCCAACCTTCACTGCCAGGTTTTCACACCCTCTGTCCAAAGGCAATGCGATATGGATGAACTGGTCAGGCAGATTTGCGCTACGCTTTTCTGCCACTCCCACTATTACCACTAGTAGTGCGCAAGCTACGACAACAAAATGATCTTAGTAGCTCCCACATGGGCACGCCAACCGTTGTTCACAACACTGCTAGAACTCTAGTTTTACGCCAAAGACTGTGTCCGACACCATCCATGCTAACGCGGAGACATCAGACATCCAGATTCAAGTCAACTGAATCTGGCTCCTGAATTCTTAGAGTTTGGTTACCTTAACCTGCCACCAGACTGTATGAATATCTTTAAGGAAGCCAGAAGACCTACTACTAGAGCTTGCTATGCTGCAAAATGGAAAAGATTTGCCATTTACTGCACCAATAATCAAATAGATCCCCTGGATACTTCCATCCAGAATATCATCTGCTACCTTCTACACTTACAAAGATGCAATCTAGCATATTCATCTATACATCTACATCTTGCAGCCATTGCTTCGTACCTACAAAATAGACAACATATTTCATGATTTAGAGTGCCTGCAAATAAAGCATTTATGGAAGGATTACAAAGAATAATTCCTCCTAGGTTACCACCTTCTCCAGTGTGGAACCTAAACATTGTTCTTACCAGGCTCATGGAACCCCCTTTTGAACCTTTACACTAATGTGAGCTGCAATTCCTCACATGGAAAACAGCTTTCCTTGTTGCTATTACCTCTCTTAGGAGAGTGAGTGAGATTCAAGCTTTCACTATACAAGAACCATTTTTACAATTACACCGTAATAAAGAAGTCCTAAGAACAAATTCCTTCCTAAAGTCATTACTCCTTTTCATCTAAATGGTATGGTCAAGACGATATTAAGGGGTAAGTCGGGACCAAGATATAGAGATAAACAGGCGAAATAATAAAGTGAAGAAAGCAATAAATTCGAATAATCAGAAGAGTTCCTATATTTTTTTGTAGCTATTATTGAGATTATCCAGTCTATTCCCCGCAACCATTGTGCACAAGACGGTGGCTCCAACGTACCATCACAACAGGGAGTTGTCACATGTTGTAAAAGGTAAATTACCTATGAATAGTTGTGAGTTTTCTACTAATTATATTTGAAGACAGTCAATAAGTTCTGACTAAGGTCTTTAATATTTTTATCCTAAAGGCGACAAGTAAACAGCCGATACTGAGGTGGATACTTTGAATGCCCCAGGGATTATGAAATTGATGAAACAATCCGATTAATATAATAAGGTATGGATGAGAACTATTGTCATCAAGACGGTAATTTATGCCCAGCTAAAGAAGAAGAGTCTAATCTTTTAGAAATATGAGGGTAATTTGATTTTTATCCCAATTTGTCCATTCCTAGTGTTGTAATGCGAGACAGAGATAGTTGTCTGCAGATATTACTGTTGGACTCGTTTTAACCCCTTCGACGCTCATGACGAGCTGGGCTCGTCATGAGGTAGCCTCCCAGCCCGCTCATGACGAGCCCAGCTCGTCATGAATAATGGGTTTTTTAAAAAACAAGCACAGGGGCAGAATTTCGCTAGCGCTCATGTGGTTAAAAAAAATAATGTTCTTAAGAAAAAGTTGATATGTTCAGGCATCTCGAAGAAACAATGTTAATAATTAAATACTAGGGTTCACAGTATATGCTAGGCGTCTAAATGTATTGTTTTTATTTAGATTTAGATTTTAAGAGTTGTTTCGTCCTGATGAAGGTGGAAATTATCTACTGAACACCGAAACGCCGCGTCGACTGTTTTTAACAAATTATATTTGTCTCATCAAGATAAAGAGACACGTATATATATGTTTTTAGATTGTAACCCTTAGGGAGGTCCAAGTATGATTTAATATGAATAAAAATCCTTTTTAACTAATATCTTTTTTATTTGTGCTTTGTAATGTACTGTGATACCCCGAATATCATTAGAATATTTTAAACATTTTGTCAAATGAAATTCAGCCTGTGAAAGCAAACGTTATGTGCATGCTGATAAGTGGAATTATTACTGTGGTTGATAGTTTTCTCTTGTGTAACATTGTGTAACAGGGTTTATGTCCTTTTGGTTCTACAACACATACCTTCACTAAACACTATTGTGTTAATGTGCAAGCCAAGCAGCAAGCTGCTGTAGGCAAAGCTGTCCTCAAAACTCTCTTTCAAACTACTGCAGCAGATACAGGTGACCACCGCTAGGGGAGACACTGCTGTATAATCAATGCACAGTGTGAGATCTGCAGCTCACATGCCTTGAACGGAAAATGCTACTTACCAGTATGCATCTGTTCTTGGCATGTAGAGCTGCAGAGTCTCACACGCCCACCCGCCTCCCCAGTACCTGTATCTGTTCCAGTTCTATCTTACTTGGATATACACGCATGGACATCCCTTTTTCTTTCTACTAACTCCATCATTTCCCATCATGGCGAAAAACAATCTAAGGATGGAGTCGATGCCCATGCGCACTATAGTCAAAGGGAGGAGTCACCTATCTTGTGACTACAAAGACTTCTTCCAAGACGACAACAACATGCAATCATCGTAGCCCAGCAGCAGGTGGCGATCTAATGCTGCAGTTCTACATGCCAAGAACAGATGCATACTAGTAAGTAGCATTTTCCTTCCACTGGAGGAGAGACAATTTTCCATCATACAGAAATGCAAACTTGTTCTGGACAACAGAATGCTGTTGGTTCATTGGATTGCCTCCCTGTTAGGGTCAATGGCATCCTGCATTTTTCAGGTCCCCAATGCCAGGCTCCGAATGTGTCCTCTACAGCAGAATCTGGAGGACAAGAGAGACTTAATTTGTTGCGAGCTGGGATGACAAAATAAGTCTCTCGAATGCAGCAAGAGCATCCATCACATGGTGGATGAAGGAGAATATGCAAGTAGGGATACCTTTTCATCAAGCACCTCCCTCTCAAACACTGATCACAGACGCTTCCCTCCAGGGCTGGGGATCCCACATGGGGTCTCTCCAGACACAAGGTCAATGGTTGTCAAATGACCGGTCATATCACAAACATGCTGGAGCTGAGAGCAGTTCACCTGGCCCTCAAGGCTTTCCTCCCTTGAATTCGAGCAAGTTCAATCTTAGTACAGACGGACAATACCACCACCATGTACAATGTGGTGGTTCCATGTACCTGAATAAACAGGGGGGCACTCGCTCATGCACATGGTCTTTGGAAGCTCAAGCCCTCTGGCATTGGCTCCTGGCACGGAATCTATTGATCACAGCGGTATATCTGCCAGGAGAACAGAATGCAAGAGAGGATGCTCTCAGTAGACATTTCGAAGACAGACAAGACTGGGTTCTCAACGACGAGGTCGTCGAAGACATCTTCCAGACTTTGGGGCGTCCCAGCATCGATCTCTTCATGGACGACGAAAATATAAAATGCCGAGACTTCGCTTCAAGGTTCTACCGGCCAGGGTCAAAGGGGAATACCCTTTTGATAGACCGGTATGGGGCATTTGTGTACGCCTTTCCACCCCTTCCTCTCATTCCAAGGTGGTGACCAAGCTGTCTCATTCGAACACGAGAATGATCCTGATTGCCCCGATCTGGCCGAGACAATGGTGATACCCGGACCTTCTGCACCTGTCAGAATGCCCTCACAGGAGGCTGGCGTGCAGAATGGACCTGCTGTCCAAAATGAATGGGGGGGATTCATCACCCCAACCTTCCCTCACTGAACTTGGCAGCCTGAGGTCCTCCAGTATGGTCATTTAGGACTGCCTCAAGACTGCATGTCCATCTTAAAAGAAGCAAGAAGGCCATCCACTAGACACTCATGTGTGTGTAAGTGGAAAGGTTTTTATATGTGTTGCATTCAAAACAATTGTAACCCAACCAAAGGGTAGGAAGAGGTCATTCTACCATACCTGCTTTACCTGGCTAAAGCAGGCTTGAAGTCTCCTTCCATTAAGGTGCATTTAGCAGCTATCACTGCATATAGGCGCTCACCTTCTCAGCCTTCTTTCTTTCAGTCACAGGTTGTAAAAGACTTCTTACAGGGTCTGAAAAAGGTTTACCGCCTCCTTCACCACCCTGGGAGCGAAACCTGGTGCTATCAAAGTTGATGGGTCCGCCTTTCAAACCTATCCACAAAGCAACCTTGCAACACCTTACTTGGAAGGCGGCTTTTTTGGTGGCGATCACGTCAGCTCGCACAGTGAGCGAAATACAGGCCCTCTGCTCTAAGGAACCTTATACTGTTTTCCATCTTAATAGGGTCGTATTGAGGACCCATCCCTCTTTCCTTATGAAGGTGCTGTCAGATTTCCATGTGACTCAGACTATCTCGGCCCACTTTTTTCCCTAATCCCTCCACTCCAGTTGAGAGGGCTTTACACTCTCTGGACCTAAAAATAGTTTTAAAATTCTACCTGGATAGGTTCAGGTCCATGAGAAAATCTGTTCAGCTATTTGTTAACTAGGAGTTGATCAGAACAGGTTTTTCAGCTTCAAAGCGGTCCATTTCCAGGTAGATAGTTTCATGCATCAAATTAGCATATCAATTAGTGCATGGCCCCTTGGGCCTACTCCCAAGGCGCATTCCACGAGAGGAAAAGCGGCTATGACTGCTTTTCTTCATAACGTGCCTATCTCTGAAATCTGTAAGGTGACAACTTGGAGGTCTGTCCATACTTTTACGAGGCATTATTGATCTGTTCAACAGCTGATGGCGGCTGTTATTGTATGTTGGGTCATTCTTCCTCTCATTTGCCTGCAGGTGGAAGATGGTCTTGCTATTCTATTCAGTGCTTATGACTATTGATGAGGATCCCCTGGAAGTGAAGGATAAGTTACTAACCTGTAATCCTAGTTCTCTTCCAGGGGTATCCTGATCAAAGTCATAAGCAACCCACCCACCTCCCCAGGCAAATGAGATTTTCTTCATTGTTAAAGGATATCTTTGTGCCCTGTTCTTCAGGGTTACGCAAAGAACAACTGACCTAACTGTCACCCCTGAGGCATGATGGGAAGCTATGGGTCATGGGTGCCTTAAAGGCACAGTACCAGTTTTGTATGAAAATGCTTTCATTGTCTATGCTATTGGATTACAATGCAGCCTGTAGGATAACAATGTCTATTTTATTTGCAGTTTTTCTTCACGAGGTTTACTCATTAAAAACAGAGTTTAAGTGCTACTTGCCCGCTTGTGTTTTTATATATATATATATATATATTATGTATTTTGCAAAATCAGTTTGTGTTTTATTACATTGTTTAGCCTCCTAGATGGAGCTGCATTGGTGTGAGAAAAAAGGATATATGTGTGTGTGTATATATATATGTTTTTCATATATAATTTTTATTATTTGCGGGGTGCCCACACATGGGCGGGAATAAGAACTAGGATTACAGGTAAGTAACTTATCCTTACTGACCTTTGGTAACACTCTTTCTGGTGGGTACTCTAACCACAGACTCCTCACCGGCCTCCTGTTTTGTGGAATGGACTCTTTACATCTAAAAAATGGTCTCTAATTCAAGACCTGAAGGCTGGCACAAACAATTGTTTGTGGTGGTCTGTGTTCAGCACCCTTGATGTCAGTGTGCATGGGTGGTGCCTGTATGTGGCTGCATGCCGGAAACAGCAACATGACACATCTACTGGCGCAAAGCAGCTATGCTGAAATATCTTCCAGATCCAGTCTAGCGCCTTGTGATGTGCTAGAGGTCAGGAATCTGCAGTTTGAGTATCGACCAGAAAGACCATAAGCAAATGTAAATAACGTGTTCTTTACAGATGCCGTCTTCACTAGAAATTATAAGGACTATATCTCTGTGTTTTTAGAAGTTAACATATGAGGAGAGTAGCTGGCCTTTATGCTCAAATAAGTGCCTGATTATGCCACCAGAAATACTGGCCGGATTAGGCCTTAGAAATTTACTTTGTTGGGAAACCTTATTTGCAGACTCTACAGATTAAGTGAGTGATTTACTGCCAAGTTTTATTTCTTCTATAGGTAGGTGTAATCTGGCACCTGCTAAACCTTTAACACATTTGAGGAATGTTTCTGCTATGCCTTCAACTTATGTTTAAGCTTCTTTTATTGCTAGACTGTGCGGCCTGAACAGGCAAAATCAGGTTATGCAGTCATCTCTGTGATCGCTTAACCAGATTTTGAATGCTCAGGAAGAAATCTTCTGCGAGTGCCTACATCGCTCCACACAGACATCAGATGCAATTGAGAGCATGAGTAAAAACAAGCATTTGCAATGCAATAGGTCTCATATTTGTTGAAGTTAGAGATGTTGGTGTTGAAAATAACAATGTTTTTTACTTTCGTTTTTTTTATTTGCAGTGGAGTTATTATATTTGCATAGCCCTACTGCCAATGGTATAAAAAAACAAACATAAAAAACATTGTCATTTTCAAAGCCAACAGCTCTAACTATGCGAGACCTATTGCATTAGAAATGCTATTGGTCTTGCATTTTTTGGGAGTTGGAGTTATTGGCATTATAAATGGTCAATGTTTTTACCTAGCCATGTTCCAGGGTGCGGTACCATAGGTGGCCAAAAGTAGTCCCATGGGCCCTCTGATGGCCACATATAGTACTGCACCCTGCAAAGTTGGAGTTATTGGCATAAATATGGCTCCCAGTTTATTTTTATTTTTTTACATTTACGTCTGTATTTATTCATATTTATTTTTTGCCCATCTTATTAGTATTTATCCATATTTATTTTGCAAATATATAGTCATAAAATTGTATATTTCCACATTTAACTGATAAACATGCACTCCTACTTTGCGGCCTGTCGCGTTTTATCAAATTAAGCAGCCAAATATAGCAAAACACTATACGTTCAGGTAAATATGAGCATTATATTACAAATATTTTACCATACACCTGCGTTTAGGGAAATCTGAACCTATTTTTAACTTTCCATGCTGCCTATCTGCTCAGTTGTCCTAGAATTCACAAAAAACAGCATGGCAGAGTCAGCCACAAGAAGCACACTTTTCTGCATTTTTCCGCTTTCAAAAATAAATACAGACAGGAAACACTTCGTTTTCAGTCTGTAATTATCTGTAAAAATCAGTAAAAATAGAATACTGGGAGCCTTAATTATAAATGCCAATGTTTTTTTACCTAGCCATGTTGCAGAGCGCAGTACTATATGTGGCTAAAGAGGTTGCATGGAACCTCTTTTTGTCACATATGGTACGCACCCTGCAGAAGATATGGTAAATTCACCCTACCCATAATGCATTGCATGCAAGACAGTACCACAAGTACATTCAAATAGCTATGTCTATATATACAATTAGTAACTTAGGAATGTGACAAAAGAATTATATTAATTCCAGATTAGGTTGTACTCTGTGTGGAGCTGATGAAGGGAAATGTATAGAAGGTCTCATGAAAATGTGAGATGTGCTAGCTAGTGGGTAAAATAACCACTGCCAGCCTTGCTTAGGATTAAGTGTGTGTTCTGCCTGAAGCCCTTCAAGAAAATAGTGCTCGGACGTTGTAATTAAAACCTAGGGAGTAACAACATATGTAACGGGGGTGTCCTCATGGGAGGTTACAAGAAGAGACAATGCAATACTAAGGAGGGACTACTAAGCCTACTGACCAATGAAAAGCCACCATTTACAAAGGATGGGGGAAAGGACTCAATTGAAAAGGGGGAGGAGGAGCTTTATGTCCATATCCTGAATACAGCATGTCTCGAAGAGACAGTGCAAGCACTGCCTAGGCGAGACCTAATCATATTTACAGGTCTAACAGGTAATAGAGCAATCACACTCGGAATCTCAATGCCTGGGTCCCTTCACTTTTTATATTACAGTCCCTAAAGAAATTAAGAGTCATAATGCCTTTTCTGTATTTTTACCTTCTAAATACTCTACACCTAAGCTTTAACTGTGCCTCACTTTCTGAAGGAAGTTGAACAGGTGATACTCCTAGGACTGCTTGATGCATACATCTACCTACAAATCTAGGCCTCCAAGAATTCTCAGCCTTGTAATTTATGATGTGAACCTCTACTAATACAAGGTTCTTAGGTTTGGCTTGAATATTAACCAAGATGCAAATAGTATATTCAACCCAACCTAAGAGGCTATGACATCCATCTGCCTCCATTTTCTGAGGGCTAGCCCATCAAAGCTTCTTCTCTATATAGGACTCTTGGCCTTTCCCACAATATTCAAGGTACTTTACCAATTGCAGCTGTTTTCATCTTTCAGGCAAAGCCCCAGAATCCTGATCCCTGGCCTGAACGATGTGGTAGGTTATGAGGTTTCAGAAAATCCCAGGTATTTTGGGCTCTCGTCCGCATCTTGTTCTTTATGCCACAGAACTTTAACATCAAATAACTAATTTTGATCACAGTGTACCTGAAGTCAGGTCTGTCTTGGTGAAGTATGAAGATCCCAATTTTTTGAGGGGGTGAGGGATTTCTTTGTTCAGCCCTCAAACTGCATATATATATATATATATATATGGAGAAGTGTGGCTCACTGGTTAGAGGAGGCAGACCCTGATGCAGAGGTCAGACCCGGGACCAGGGTTCAATTCCCGACGCGGCAGGGTCTTGAGCCCAAATGTCCACGGACTCGATAATTCTCGCCTCGGTGCCTACTCGAATCATGGGTTCACACTCTGCAGCTCTGGGCAATAGCTTGCTTAATCTCCACTACGGCCCCCCCGCGGCGGGATGCCTGGTCTTCACCTTGGGGATGCCCAGTAGGGGTAATCTCGCAGGGAAAGCCAGGACGGGTTCCCAAAGCAAGCGCTAAGAGACCTGTCGGTGATTTGGCGCTATATAAATCGAAATTAACATAACATAACATAACATAGCCGCAAACACCACAAATTACAGTTCAAGATTTAATCTGGTCATTTTTGAGAAGTGGAGAAACATGCACCCCAACCTTCAGCAATTCACGTTGCCATCCTATAACTCTCCTGGGGTAAATCGATTCAAAACCAGTCAGACAATACCACTGATGTGATTTAATTCATAAATACTAGACACTGAAAGGAGGGGCTGGGGGGACATAGATGTCTAACACCAGAATGCCTTCATGCTAGGCCTATAATCACAACCATCGCCAGGGAATGAGGAACTTGAATGCTCTGAGGAGGCTCCTTCTTGGCAAAGCACAGCACAGCTTAAATCAAAAGACAATCCACATCAATAAGGTCTGTTTGAGGACTGCTTTTCTTAGCACCAATAAATTGGACAGCTGATAGACTACCAAGTCCTATCAAGCAGTGTAGCCACTCCTTTTAAAGGGACATGGCATATTGGAGAACACTGGGAGCATGAGGAACTGTTTCACACTAAAAGATGCTACTACTTTCCGAGGAAAGGATGCTAGAATCCAAAGCATCAACTTTGGGGAAATCGTGGTATGCTGCAGCTGAACACATTTTTCCTGCATTTACTGACACAACCTTCAAAAGAAATGGCGAGGAGAAAAAATGCCTTGAGGCTTAAAATTGTAATTGCAGTTATATAGCATTTACTGCCCGACGAGGCATCGAAACGCTTTTTCAGCGAGTAGCACACTACCCTGGAACCCAAAAAGGATTAGTGGTGACGTAGTATAGGGCAATATTAAATTAACTGCAGCGGTGGACATGTGAAGAGTTTGCATTTATATAGCACTTGCTACCCCTGAGGAGTTGTCAAAATGCTTTTCGGCAGGTAGCACGCTACTCCGGAACACAAACAGGATCAGTAGGGAGTTAGTATAGGAAATATAAAATTAATTTGAGCAGTGGACATGTTAGTTGGATTGAAAAGGATAGTGGAGGAATAGAAGAGGGAAGGGTCTAGAAAGTTTTTTTGCTGAGCTCATATCAGTAGGAGGAGGTTGGGGATGAGTAAAAGGGGAGGTGGACAGGTGAAAAGTCATAGAGAAAGGTTTGAAAAGGCTTTTGTGGGAAATCTGAAGAGTTAAAGAGGTATGAAATGATGCAAGGAGTGAAGAGTCTAGAAAAGGTTATTTTTGTGGATCATAGTAGAATGGGCTTGGGGATGAATCAGAGAGAGGTGGTATAGGATATATTGCGAGAGGTATAGGGTGAGAAATAGAGTAGTGCTTTGGAGATGCTGAATTAGAAAAAGTCTCAGTAAGCAACAGTGCATAGACACACAGCAATAAAGTAAGGGGCAAATAAAGACCCCTCTGCCGCATGATTAAATAAGCCTGGGGAAACATCTGAAAAACAATTGCCAGCCTCTAAGAAATGGATGACTTTAATAAAGAGAGCTGGTCAGGTAAACAAAGAAAGGCCTAAAGGGCTTACAGCAAACCCTTGTTGCACCAGCGACGAAACAAACAAAACACAGGTACCTTGGCTTGATGAGGATCTACCAGTCTGTCTTAACACCAGGTAACAAACCTAGACCAGCAGCCAGAGTAAATGGACTTGGTGGATGGACTACAAGCAGTCAAAATCACATCCACCAACTCTGGTGGAAGGTCAAAGCTATTTGGTTGGTTTTGTTCAATCTCCTTGCAAGGAGGGATGGATTGTGGAGGCTTGCGTGCAGAATTCTGTCTTCCTGTTGAGACACAGGATACTATGGCAAAAGTAGTCAAAGTGGAGAGCAGATGCTCAGATCCAGCAGGTCAGGGTACAAGACTCATGGAGTCCAGTGTGGGGCTATCAAGATAAGCTGGGCCCAGTTCTTTCTGACCATTTTGTGGAATAAGAGGTAGGAGTACCATCAAAGGCAGAGCAATAAACAAGTTGTAGCCCTCCTGGTTGCGGCTAATGAAAAGTCATTAACCCACTTTGTCATTAGTTGGATCCAGCTGATCGGGAACAGTTAACCAGCAGTAGCAGCAAAACCAGACAAGAAAGACCCTGTGTAAAGCAACCGTAATTTTTACAAGACACCTCAACAGACGCTGATAGCTATTGTGTCCTGGGCTTCTTATCATTAACGCTTGGTCTTAGGAGGTCACAACATATTGTGGTTGATGCTAGATCAATAAGACTGTTCATATGCTTCTTAAGTGAGTGTGCCTCCTAATAATCAAGCCTTTCACATATCAAAACATGCAGGGATTCAGAGGTTCCCTGGATTGTGTGTCCTCACATTTGTTAACAACATACCTGGCTGGGTAACACCTCTCTCTTTCAATGCGTGTTGCATGACCAGTATGTTTTAAAATTTCAGTACATGCTATGACCTGTTTCATTGCCAGCACTATTAATGGCAATTTCAACACCCAAAAAGGATCAACCAGCTTGGTATTGGTGCCTCAGAAGTACATCCAAACCCAATAAGGAAGTCTACCTGGTTCAAGAAGCATCAGCATTGTTAAAGGTAGCATAAAAGATCTATAACTTAAAAATACTTTATATTGTTGTCAGTGTCTCCTGTATTTCGTAGAAGGAACCAGAAAAGGAAGGGGTGAATATACCTCAGCAAGCCCTGCACAATGAAAGCCGACTCAAAGCCTTAGGGTCGCATTGCAGGAGAAGACCGGTCTCAGATCCTGTGGGGACCCAACCACCAGCACAGCCTCTAGACAGGGCATGATACCTCACACCATCCTGGTTGTGTAGTTCATTTGAGCCTGCCTGTTCAAGGTAGACAGCTCCACGTTTTTGGTAAGATGTTGCTGCTTCACCAAAAACCTGATTTCCACCTGGTCCAGGTGACCAACCCATCCCAGAGGAACAACATATGTTACAGCCATCACCTCTGGAAGTACAGGCAGAATGGCCCACCACATGCGAGGCTGGCATCCATCATTCACCACTGAAGGCACCTGGCTGTCTCTTAACATATGCAGATGTCGCGAGAAGCACCTTCAGTGTGGGGTCCACTGAAGGCGATGCATCCACTGCCAAGCCCACGTGCCAAAAGGCATCAGGAACCAGCAGTATGCACAAGATTAGATCACCCAGAAGAACCTTCAAAATCATCCGGGCCTGAACCAAGGCCCAGCCCGAAACATCGTCATTACAGAATACCCCAGACTCGAGGCAGAGATGCCTTCAAAACCTCAAGTCCAGGATGGTCTGTAAAGGAAATCATCTACATAGGGAAATAGATCGCTCCTGCCCAGATGGAACCGCATAAATAGCTGTTCAGTGTGGGCAGGAGCAATGCAGACTCCTGCAGCACGCAAAGAAGCAGCAGGGGCCCTCGGGCTCCCTCTCAGAACTCATCTTTTGTTTGTGTGGGCCCTGGGGCACCCACCAATGTTACAGTGAGTCCTCTGGGGGATGGGATCCCGAGGGGCTTAATAGGCTCAGAAGGCCACGCGGCCACCCTCCCCTTTCAAATATAGACACCCTGGGAGATGGGGTCAAGAGGACTTAATAAAGCTCAGTGAGAGGGGCAGCACAGTCCTCCTCCCCCTTAAAATATGGCCTGAGAGTAGGGTCCATGGTTCCCCCTTTTTATTGGTGCCGAGTATGTAAAGGCGGCAAATCACGGGCAGGTTCCGCCTATTGGCCTCGCCACTTCCACATCCGTAGTATGCAACAGTGTTTTTGCCATTTTTCAGGCTGATGGACAGTGTGTTTTCTGAAGGGCAGAGTTGGCCTTGCTGGGAT
Organism: Lissotriton helveticus; assembly: GCF_964261635.1. NCBI lineage: Eukaryota > Metazoa > Chordata > Amphibia > Caudata > Salamandridae > Lissotriton > Lissotriton helveticus. The sequence continues at coordinate 238,338,787 of NC_136072.1, read as the reverse complement.
TTGGTCTTGTGATTTACATGGTGTAGCATATGTTGGAGGCTAACTTTTACACCACAGAACCACCTTTCATGCTCGACTTTGGTCTGTATCAAAGGCCTCTGAAGCCTAAGGTGACATAGCAAAGGTGGATATTGCACCTGTTAAGAAATATAAATGTAACTTGAGTTGTAAACGTTCAGGGCTCTTAAGTTTCCCAGGTTCATGTGTGAGTGGCTTAAACAGGCCACTTTTTGCATTCTGAGATTTAGAGTCCATCATTTTTATTAAGCGGGAATATAGCACGGTACACAGCCCAGCTACCTACATCACCTTGCTGGCAGGGCGAAAACTCAGTGCAATGACACAGCGTTTGAGTCTACATCGCGGAGGGCAACCCAGCGTTTTCCGGAACTGGGGAGCTGCCCCACTTGTGCTGCAGTTTCCGCCTTTTATCCAAGAACGAACAAAAAACCCAAAAACAAGTCAGAAACACCCCCCCCCGCAAAACAACCCCCCTCCCACTCCCACCCTGCTCAGCATCAGCTTCTATCGTCTCAGCTCACTTCCCATGATCCACTAGCTCAGTCTGATAACATTCAGTCCCCAGACTTGGTCACTGTTGACTCCAGGGGAATGAGTTGCAAAATCTGCAAATATTTCGGGCAAGTTACCTCTCGGAGGTCTTTGGATAAGAGCTGCAAAAACGGGCCCCATAGTTGAGCATATTCCGACCCTTTCCCATCCATCCCCATCGAGAGCCGTTCCATCGCTAAAATGTGCCAAAGCGTTTGGAACCAATCCCGAGGGTCGGTTACAGCCGGGGAGTTCCAGTGTGCCAGGAGCACCTGCCTCGCAGCCAACAGCGCCAGTGCAATCTGTCTACCCTTCAGCGTGCACAGGGGAAAGACTTTAGGGTAGGGAAGCCCCAGCAGCGTGTACTCGGGAGACCGGGGCAATGTAATCTGAAACGCAGCGTCTAGCTCATCCAAGATCGTGGTCCAATACCTCTCCAACTTCGGGCAATGCCATAACAAATGCGCCAGTGTGCCTGTGAGGCCACACCCCCGCCAGCAGAGGCCCGACTTGGAAGCATCCCAAGCCCTAATGCTCGCTGGGGTATAATACCAATATGCCGCTACTTTGTAGGCTGACTCGGCACCCGCGGTGCTAGAGGCCGTGTGCTGTGCGCGGTAGAAGACATGCTCACACTCCTATTTCGTCAGCGGGCGTCCCAGCTCCGTTTCCCATCTAACTTGCGCCGATATACGTCGCCTCCTGGGCTTATGCACAATCATCGCGTATAGCTCTGAGATGAATCTCCGGTCGTCTTTCTTACAGACCAACCATTTTTCGAACGCTGTCAAAGGTCGGGACATGGAGGCAACGTTAGCTGGCTGGATGACCCAATGCGCCACCTGCGAATAGTGAAAAGCATCAGCCATCGGCAACTGAAAGAACTCCGTACGTAGCCGGTGGAACGGAATCAAACCATCTAAATCAAAGAGGGAACCTACCCTCTTGCAGCCTTCCTCTCGCTAGCGATGGAAGACCAAGAACGCGCGGCCCGGTGGAAAGTACGGGTTGTCCATGATAGGGGTCATCGGGAATGGGAACGTAATCCACCCTTTGCGTTGCGCCAGTTGATCCCATGCTGTGAGGGTCGGGGACGTCACCGGGGAGGAGTAAAGGCCCCTGTGTTTGCGCGGCAGCCATAGCTCCCACCAGATATTGCAACCTGCCACAGTCTGGTCCATAAAGTTCCAATGTTTACTAGACATGGGCCTGTTCCATTCGACTATATTACTAAGAATGGTTGCTTGGAAGTAGGCGGTCAGCATAGGAAAGCCCAGCCCTCCGGCCGCCTTCTGGGTGACCGCTACGGACAATGACTGCCGCGGTCGTTTATTGTTCCATAAGAACCTATTGAGGAGCCCCTGCAGCTTCCGGAGGATGCCTTGCGGAGGGCTTAACGGTAACATTTGAAAGAGGTATAGTATCCGTGGGAGTACAGTCATTTTCAGGGCCGCCAGTCTCCCATACCAGGCCAAATTAAGACGGGACCGGTCCGAAAGGGCTTTAGTAACCTGGTCAATCAGCAGCGCATAGTTCCGGGACACCGTTTTGGCAATAGAAGGGGCCAACCGGATACCCAAGTACAGGATGTCAGACGGAGCACACTGGAACTCGAAAATCTGCTTCAGGTCCCGGACATCCGCCTCAGGAAAGGATAGATTGAGGATTTGTGATTTGGAGAAGTTAACTTTGAAGCCTGCCACTTTCTGAAATTCCGATAATTCCCTCGAAAGGCTGCACAGAGAGGAGTGGGGATGGGTAAGTGCTAGGATGACATCGTCCGCATAGAGACTAATCTTATGAAGATCAGCCCCAAATGTAATCCCGGTGATGTCCACATTCGACCGAACGCGCTGAGCAAACGGCTCCATATAGCGCGCAAAAAGCAACGGGGAGAGGGGGCACCCCTGTCGCGTCCCCCTGTCAATGGGAAAGAGAGCTGACCTACAGCCATTTACACGCACCACCGCCTGGGGGGCCCGCATAAATGCACTGAATCCATCGCAGGAATTTGTCCCCCATTCCGAAGGCCTTCAGCACCGCAAACAGCAGCCATTTCGTGTTGTCTCCTCCTTGCCATGTAGTAATAAATCCCGAATGGTCGGGCTCGATGATCCCGTCCATCAGGGGGCTAAGCCTCGCCGCCAGCACACCCGCAAAGAGCTTGGCATCAATATTGAGTAGCGAGATCGGCCTGTACGATCCGCAATCTTTAGGGTCCTTCCCTGGTTTGAGAAGGACCGTGATGACCGCCCCCGCGTCAAGAAAAGAATTAAAAAGACGAGTCGGGAGAGGAGCCAGCTCCCTACAGAAGGTTTTTAAAAAATAGCAGAAAAACCATCCGGCCCCGGCGACTTCGCAACCTTTAGCTTTGTAATGGCCGAGATGACCTCTTCAATGCGAATCTCCGAGTCCAAACTCTCCGCTGAGTCCCGATGTAAGGGGGTAATTCCACACGTGGCAAGGTAGTCCGCGATTCCCCTAGCAGGCACTCCTTCTGCCTGATACAGGGACCGATAAAAGTGGCAGAAGGACTCTACAATGGCAGAGTCCGTGGTGTGCTCCACCATCTGCAAGTCCCGAACAGCGTGGTCAGCAGAGTGCTCGCCCGGAGCCTATGTGCAAGCATCTGCCCCGCCTTATCGCCACAAAGGTAGAACTTGTGGCGCAGACGCAATAGGGCATGCATGGCTCTATCCATGTCAAGATGTTTCAGCATGTGCCTCTTTGTCTCCAATTCTTTCCAAACCCTTGGCGCTCCGGTTCCCTTATGGATCGCCTCCAGGGCACTCACCTCCCCCTCTAATTCCGCTCTATTTTCTTTGCGCAAACTAGAGTATGTCGCTGCAATCGCGATAAGTTCACCCCTTGCTACCAGCTTCAGGGCCTCCCGAACCGATGTTAGAGGAGTGTCCCCCACCTAGTTTTCAGCAAGGTAATGTACGAGGACCTCCCGCATCTTTGCCACCACCGAGTTGGAATGAAGTAGGGAATCTCGAAGGCGCCAACCCGCGGCCGGGGGTCTAACACCACTAGAGGTAAGGACTACAGAGATAAGCGCATGGTCTGATAAGGAACGCAGTGCAATGTCTGCTGCAGATAAGTGGGGCATCAGTGAGGACGTAGCTAAAAAGTGATCCAGGCGCGCATAGGTCCTATGGGCCGCTGAGTAGTACGTGCAGTCGCGTTCCTGGGGATGCTGAGTGCGCCATACTTCATGCAACCCTCCGTTAACAGCCACTGGCCCCCCTACCCCCCCCCCACCCCCCGGGACATTGCTCCCGCCTGGTTGGGCCGCTGCCCCGATCTATCAGCTTCTGCCTCCATGACAATGTTCAGATCTCCACACACCAGAACTAGGGCATCCGGTGACGCCAGGACCTGCGAGAGCGCTGCCTGCAAAAAGGGCTCTTGATTCGTGTTTGGAGCATAAATGGACAGCGTCCCCCCCACTGTACACGTACAGCCAGAAACCTGCCTTTGATGTCTACTACCTGTAAGACGACTTTGCAGTGTGCGTGCACGCTAAAAAGAATGGCAACCCAGTTTTTCTTATTAGGCCCTAAAGACCACAGCTGCAGTGGGAAGCGCCTGTCCGCCATGCGTCGGGTATCTTTAGAGAGGAGATGGGTCTCCTGCAGCAGGCAGACGCTACCCTCTGCACCTTCCAATAGGGATAGGACAGCAGCACGTTTCACTGGGCTATTAAGGCCTCTAACATTGAGGCTCACCACCTTCAACTCTTTACTCAACATGGCAACAAGTGGGGTAGAACATCAACGCACATTCCCACTCTGGAGCTCTCATGGTCCCAAATCGCCCCCATTTCCCCCCCCCCCCCCCCCCCCCCAAGTTGATGCGGAGCCCCCAAAACAACACCGATCGCCTCCTCAACCCCTGCTCTCCAAGTGGGGAAAGGCTCTCCCCCCCACCCGTGGAGCGGGAAATGGCAAGCTCCCTTGGGGCCCAACATCTCTCTGCTGGGCACAAAGCGCCGCCGGGTTCGAGGGTGGGGGAAGGGCCCTACTGCCAGCTCTAGGCCGCCTCCACACTCCCCGAACCGCGGGCCCATCGCAACCAACCAGATTTCCAATCGAGGGATCGCCGGGCCGCCACAAGAGACAGTCTCAGCCGCACAGCCCCCTCCCGGGTCAGGGACACAGCTCCGCCCTCTAGCGCAAGCCAGCTGCCGGTCTGCGGACCAAGTCGCGGGAGAACCGAGGAGCCCCCATCTCACTCCTCACCTCTGTCGAGCGCTATGGGGCAAAGATGGGGTTCAGCACCTCCGGCGGGCGCCAGGCAGGGGGTCCCGGCCGCCGCGGGGTCCCAGCGGGGATCCCCGGCCGCTCCGCTCACCACAGCTGCACTCTCCGCTCCGGGCTAGAGATGCCCGCCCGCTGCCTCCGGCATCTCAGCGCCCTCTTCTCTGGCCTTTCCTCCGCCGCAGGGCTGACGGCTTCGCCCTGGGAGTCACATGCCTCCACGCACCTCCAACCACGAGGCCCTCCGGGCTCGCCGCCCGCCTGGGCCACACCTCACAGCGCCGCCGCTCCTCAGCACAGAGCCGCTAAATAGGGCCGTCAACCACCGCAGGGCAGCTCCGGGGCACAGGGCACCGCAATTCCTTGCACGGATGGGCGCCTAACAGGGCGATAGGACATGCGTCGCCGGAGGGACAAGAAAGCACGTCCTACTCCGCCGCCATCTTGGCCACGCCCTGCATTCTGAGATTTAGAGTCCTGTTTATCACATTATAAAATTCAGGGCTAAAAGACCTAGAATACAAAGTGAAAACATGGACTGGATTACACTCATATGGATCTAGGAAACTGGAGTGCTCTGGTATCCACTTTCAGCCGCTCCTGGTTTTTCCTTATCTTCTTTCCGTATAGTGCTGTATGACATGTTGGTGAGTATTTTCACTTTGATGGATTTGATTGTAATTATAAAAATATTTGTTGGCATGTGCAGGTTCCACAGAAAGTAATTTTCCTCTAACAAGATTTGGAATGAACGGGTACCAGGATAGTAGATAAAGGGATGTTTGTTTAAGAGTTCTCCTGTTTCCCTTTTCCATGTGCGACTAACTCCATATAATATAGAATTTTTCTTTGCATTCTAGTACTTGTGGTTCTGAATTTATACTGTGGTGCACTAGAAGGCAAAAACACAGGACTGGATTGGCTGGAAAGAAGAAACGTCCTCTGCATAGACAACTAACTATTTTTATTTAATATTCAGCACTCCATCGGAGTGAATGTGCTTTCTTGCTTTCTGCAATGTGTGCCGCTGCATGCTGTAAAACTAATAGTTTAGCCCTTTAAAGCTGCATCCTTTTGACTTTATCGATGCTTGTTCAACTTGCAAGATATTGTCATTTATTGCAGAAATGCACTTTTAATTTTCAATGAGTATACTGTTTGTAATGTTTATTATTTCTCTGTTGCTGCCCCTCAGGCACCCAAACTTCCATGTTTTGGGACTCTTGATCTAAATACATTGCATTTGCTTTCTGGTTAACTCACTGGCTAATTATGAGCCTAGCTTAATAGCCGTATGTAACATGCTTTGGAGAGCCAGTGGGTTTCTAATGCTGATCCTGTTCAGCATCAGAAAGGCGATAGGTGCAATGGAGGCGCAATAGATGTGCTGGGTGGGCATTTAAAAAGCCAGAAAGCCACGCAAGATGAAGAAGGGCTATAAAAGCACTGGAGAGGTGGAGCAACACAGAAAGCACAGCAGAGGTAGGGAAGTCATTGAGTTAAAAGGATGGTACAGAACATATGAACCTTGTAAAGTGGGTGGAGGTGGTGGGGTGGGGAGGGATTGTTGGGGAAAACACAAAATAGAGAAATAAAAGACCTGGAAAAAGAAGCAAGCAAATGAAATTGACAAGAAAGCCAGCCAGTGATCATTGATAATCAGTGGTCTGACCCAAATCCCACTCTTAAGTATTGATAGTGTACACACTAAGTTTTCAACAAAAGCCGTCTGTAAGCCAGACCAAAAAAGGAGACTTTGGGCATGTTACAATTTTTTTTCTTTAGTATTATAAAAAAAAGTTTAGGGTGGAATGTTTGCATTAACCTCAGTCACCTGTAATTACTCTGAGCTGCATTCAAATGTATAATTTATTATTTACTTACTGCGCCACTTCAGATAGGGACCACCAATTCTTATTATTTCTTCAATAGAAACAGTCCAAGTGAGCCTAGACCAGCAGGCCACATCCTCTTTGAATGGGAACAAACCATATCAGCCTTGTTTGACCACATTTGTCCCGTGGCACAGCAAGCAAAAGACCCACGGACATCTGACAAAAGTAATTCATTTTCGTCTTCCAAGTACACCTGCGTACTAAGAAGCAGCATAGTGTTCTACTGTAACTATGTGTAATAGTTAATTTTTTTTCTACTTTTAAAATTTTTCTTCCAACTGTATGGCATCATGAATATATGACGATACATCGCATGCAATTACAACGCGGTTGTTACAACGCAAGTGTTGTTACAAAGCGTTGCTATTAAATCGCCTACTTTTACCACACTTGCTATTACAACGCAAAGGCATGCGTGGTAAAGGCATACACTTGGTAAAAGTGCTTAAGGTAAGTAAATATATATAGATATATAAATAATAAAACCCCTTGGGTTGTCCGGGCTTCATAGAAAAAGAGGAATCTGACCTCCATGTACTCTAATTTTGTCCCCTTCATAAAACAGCTAGAGTAAGGTAGATTCGGCAATTATGCAACAACTTGGGCCTCAGGAACTACTTAGTAGTATACAGGATCCTGAAATACGATTCTTCTCCATTGATTGCATTTGCCACCTCAAGGTTTCTGTTCTCAATGTGGTGCACTCGCAGAGCTAGGATTAATATTACAGAAAGCCTGTGTAGTTAGGTTCCAGCAAAACAACTGCCATGAATGATAAGCTTCTCTTGATCCTTGGTAAACTGTATTCGTTCTATGTCTTTTTTCTTACTTTTATTGGTATTTTAACATACACAATATGTCATATTTGTATTGTGACCCCATTTATACTTTTAACTCAGTTTTATGTAAAGCTTTATATTATTCAGTGGATCAATTGTCTTAAATTTTATATTGTGTTTTCTATTCTACTTTTATGGTTGAAAACTGCAGAATTAAAGCTCTCTTTTTTTACCCCATAAAACAACCCTAAAATTACCTCTACTACCTCAGTACCCACACCCCCTAAAATCCTAAACATACCCTTACCACCCCCAAGACCCAACCCCTGATATTACCCTTTCCACCCCAAAACCCACCCTGAACCCCAAAATTACCCCTGGCACACCAAAACCCATACCCACCCTGAACCCCAAAATTAACCCTTGAAATCCAAACTCACCCTGAACCCTAATATTACCCTTGGGACCACAAACCCCACACTGAACACTAAAATTACCCATGGCACTCCAAAACCCATACCCACCCAGAACCCCAAAATTACCCCTGGTACCCCAAAACCCAAAATTAACCCTTGCACTCCAAACTCACCCTAAACCCTAAAATTACCCCTGACACCCCAATACCCAAACACACCCTGAACCCTAAAATTACCCTTGACACCCCAAAACCCAAACACACCCTGAACACCAAAATGAACCCTTGCACCCCAAACCCAAACACATCCTGAATTCTAAAATTAGCATTGACACCCAAAACCCAAACCCACCCTGAACCCCAAAATTAACACACCCCAAAATACATACCCACCCTGAACCCCACAATTAACCCTTGCACCCCAAAACACAAACACACCCTGAACCCTAAAATTACCCCAGGCACCCCCAAACCCATACCCACCTGAACCCTAAAATTACCCCTGGCACCCCAAAACCCATACCCACCCCGAACCTTAAAAATGACTTAGCAACCCAAAACCACCCTGAACCCTAAAATTACCCTTGCCGCCCCAAAACCCATACCCACCCGAAAGCTTAAAATTACCCTTGGCACCCCAAAACCCACCCTGAACCCTAAAATGAACCTTGGCACCCAAAAATCTATACCCCTACACCCCAAAACCCAAACCTACCCTAAACCTTATACTTACATGTAAAACACATATGCCTTTACCATTCATACTTTTACAACGAAATTTGTGTAAAGGATGTGTGGTAAAAGCATTTGCATTGTAATGCCATGCGTTGTAATGGCATTGTGATGTAATGGTTGTTGCGTTGTTACAACCCGTTGTAATGGCAATGCGTTGTAACATCTGCAATGTAAAGAATGTTTCCCTCCACGTGTAGGTGGCTGCCTGTTTTTTTTGTGCTTTTGATTGCCAGCTTCCCAACGCCAAACATATTAACCTTGCCAGTGCTTGTTTTGGTTTGGGCTTATCCTGGTGCCCTTCTCTAGCACAGAATGCAACTGCAGCAGAAGTTGCGTTTATGGTGTAAACGAAGTGACGAACTTTGCAGAAGACTCATAAATTGTAAAAAAGGAGAACACTTCATAAGAAGTTAAAGACAACACTACATTAAAATATTCTCACAATTGAGCCGTCCCTGGACCTTTTTCGCCTCAACCCACTCCGATATCTATCCGTATTGTCCTTGGTTTCATACAACAAAATGAGCGTTACTCTTCGATTATATAAGCTCTGTGCTCCCTATCCCTTTGAGGAACCTTGCAATCACTGAATCACATCCTTTCCAACTTCAAACAAGAGGGGAAAATAGATACAAAGTAAACAAGCCCGGTCCAGGCAGAGATGAGTGAAATCTATGGAAACCAGACACCTCTCCCCCACCATGGGCAGTGGCTCACACTGCCTGGGGAATGCAGCAAAGAAGTCTCTAGGGCTGTACAGCTAGGAGCAACTGAAGTGTCTGGAGCAATTATGTTAGAGGGGGGAGCTTCAAAAAGAGTGACTTCACATTTTAGTGCGTTAATGCGGGAACAGACACTAAAATGAGCTACCCTAAACTGTGATGCATGGCACTTGGAGGGTTGGGCAGCATATTGATTTCCTTACACCAAACTATTTTGTAGACGTTGGGGCATTTACTTATATGACAGGAAATCAACAGATCACTGGAAGCCTCGCGCACACTAAGAGGTGTTGTGCTGCATAACACAGCAAAGTTTTGTTGGGTGGATGAGGGGGCGGGGAAGCTCAAACCTAGTTTACATGACACCTGTTAACCTGTTGACCGCGGCGCGCATTCCGCTGCGTGCGAGCATTTTCAACAGCGCGCGGGGTTTAGACGGCCCGTGGTTGTCCTCCGTGCATGCCCACCGTCACGTGGGATGGCCGGGAGCCGTCCGCAGCACCGAAGGGGTTAATTAACCCAGTTCCAAGCGCACCAGCCGCATCTAGGAGATCAAACGCAAGCAGGACAACGCAAACCAACCAATTGTTATCTTTTTGTAAATCACCGCAGGCAGCAGCATATTTTTATGGGTTTCTAACGCTGGGTCCTGGTGGGGGTAAGCGTGCTGCCATTCTGTCTTTCAGTGGTTTTAGAAAGAAAGCAGCACTGTGTGTAGTGCATGAGGTTGGGGCGGACTAGCCATAGAGGGCTCCAGGCATTTCCCCGGTAGGCCGGTGGGGCTGGTTTTGGGCCCCTGGGGGGCCGTTTTTGTTACTGGGGGGTCTGCAAGATCAGCCCGGTAACAAAATCGGCCGAAACCGGCCCTCGCAAACTGCTCCGCTGCACTCTCCCTCACCCCAGGGAGGTGCAGCTGAGCAGTTTGCCAGGGCTGGTTTCTGTTCCCAGTCCGGCTCTGGGTTGGGGACATCGGGCATGTTTATGGACTCGCTAAGTGTTCACTGTAGAAGGCAGGACTTGCCAGCCGGCGCTAACAGCGTGCTACAGTCATGCTGTCTCACGGCCCAGAAATGGCCAAAAGCCCAGTCTGTGGGTGAGCAGAGCATGCGCTGGAAGCCATGGACGGGAGGGAAGGGGAACAATGGTGACACATGGAGGAAGCGCCCATAATGGCCCCGCTTCAGGAACATTAATCGCGGTGTCCGTGCAGATGAGGATTTATGGGGGGGGGGGGGGGGGGGGGGGGGGGTCAGGTGGGCAGCATATTTAAAACTTATAGCACGACGCCCATAAAGCGGAAACCGCGCTGAGCTTCTAAAAAGCTTTGCAGGAAACCACAAAGCGGTTAAAGAAACTAGTGCCGACAGACTATAATTAAAACTTTAGGTGTACCAACACAAGTAAGAGTGACAGTCCTCATGGGAGGCTACAAAAGAAGACAAGGCGGTACTAAGAAGCCTATTCGCGAATCAGAAGCCAGCACTTAAGGAGGACATCGACACGAGCCAATAACAAATATGGGCGGAGAGTGGGCCCGGCTTCAAGTACATACTCCAATCCAGCATGGCTCGACCTAAAAATTATCTGAAATCTTTGACGGAGGTGAATGCATCGTTGATTTATTGGCACGCAATCTCTACTGTAGTGACTGTCCATGACAAGTAAGTTCTCTCTTGTCTCCTAGTCTGAGAGCAAAGTCCATAGTTCTCCCTTTTAATTGCTGCTGAGTATGCAAAGGTGCTAAATCGCCCACAAGCGCTGTCTGTTTGGCTCCACCCCTTTCACGTTAGAAGTTATGCAACAGTGTTCCTGCCATTTTCCAGGCTGATGGACAGTGTTTTTCCAAAGTCAAGTTGTGGAGAAAAAACAATCTGAAACGTGGTGTTTGGTGGGTATACCAGGACACTCACCTTTATTTAAGGTAGGCCCTGGAGGAATGGGTCCCCGGAGCCATTATAGGCTCATGGAGGGGGCCGTGCAGCCCCACTCCCATCTTTAATAACAGGCCCGGCGACTAGTAAGGCTCTGGGAGAAGCACTCTATGTACCCTCCCAAATTTTTTTAATTGGTTTTGGACCCAGCTGATGGGGCCCTGGGGCCTATAAAGGCTCAGTGAGGAAGCCCCTCTCCTTCTTAATGCATTTTGGCCTTGGGATCGCATTCCCATCCCTTTGAAGGATCAGAGAGGGGTGCCCTGCACCCTTTCCCCTTTTTTTTGTTCTATTTGGCCCCAGTGATGGGGTCCCCAGGGCCTATGAAAGGCTCGGGGAGTGGGGCCCACAGCCCCATCTCCTTTTAACTGAATTAGGACTAGGGGACTGGGATCATCGGGCCCAATTAAGGCATGGTGATGGAGACTGCACATCTCATCCCCTCAATGTTTTGGCCTGCTGGTAAACGGTACCCTGGTCCTAAAGGCCAAGCCTATGCCGCACATGCCAAAAGCTGTGAACAACTTGGGGCTGACTGGCTCAGGGATGGGTTGAAGACAGGGCCTGGCTGAAGGCCGTGCGCATCGTCAATTTAGCTGCCTGTGGGGGAGGGGGCAGCACCAGTGCCATATATATGTTTTGGCGCGGGGTATGGGGTCCCTGTGGCCTGAAGGCCAACCTTATGCTATGCATGTAAAAGACGTGTGTGGCGTAGAGTTGGCTGCCTGCGGGTGGGCTTGCCAATTAACCCCCATATTACATTACTCCTAATATCACTGATATCACTGCAACATTAGCAATTAAATTGATGTTAAAATGGTACATGGCGCGAGTTATAGTTACCTTAGGGCGCGCGTTATAGTTTTTTGAGTTAACTAAAACTATAATGGGTGAATTTCTGTGGTTTTTAGACTTTCAAACTTTACATGGGTACTGAAAATGTTACCTAACTAACGTTACTTTGACTTTTTTTTCATATATATACATATATATATATATATATATATCTGAAAGGGTTCCCTGCACGATAAATCCACAGAAAACACAAAAGACTCGCACTCCAGGGTCCGTGTTTCAGAAATCGTTTATTGGCGACGCGTTTCGACCAGGCGGTCTTTTTCGTTAGCCCATATATATATATATATATATATATATATATATATATATATATATATATATATATATACATACACACACACACACACACACACAAATGGAAGGAGAGAACTTTCCAATTTTTAGGTAGAGAGCAGCTACTTTATATGAAACACTCTACACTACCACCCGCATCCAAAATCTGTTCACCTCAAGGGTATGTTTTAAGCGAAGTTTTAAGCATAGGATTAGAATAGTGCTATCCATGCTGAGCTAGAAAATCTACAAAGTCCTTTGCTATTTTTTCAGCAAATTCTTCAAGCATAGGATTAGCTAGTTCCATATATGCCAAGCTGAAAAATGACAAAAGCCTTTTCCAACTCCTGGCACAGTATTACTGCTTTGGATTAGTAAAATACCATCCAGGTCTACAAGGAATGAGTGACAGCAGTCCTTGACAGATGTTTTGCTCTTATTAGAACTCGCCAGAGTGACAGCTTTGTCCAGACACAATGTAGCACCCAGTATAAGTATGACTTAGACAGATTTCCCTGCTTTTATACTAAATCAGCAGATAAAAGTATCCATCAGAATGAAATGTTGCAGGCTACATTTAGGGTGTATAATCAAAACATCTGTAATAAAAATTTCGAAAAACCAAAGAATAGCTGCTTACCATGTGAACATGGAAGAATACGGAGTTTGTCCCCCTCCTCATATTCATCCAGGCATACGGCACATACATCGTACTCATCACCTGCAGATGAGAACAAATAATTATTTACAAAACTATAGCCGGAATGGTTACATAAGGAAAATCACATTTAAATGCATTCTTTGCATTTGAAAACTAAAAATATGTTTGGAAGCCATTGTTTCGTCTCACATGCTAGAAATCTCCTTGGATTTAAAAGTTGGAAGGTATATGTTTACTTAAAGGCCAACTCCTACAGTCCATTCTGATACTCCAAAACAGTCTGCTGTCCTAACGAAGGTCTCTATATTTCCACATTGACAATTTGAGATGGGTAGTAAAATTGAGAAAGTTTAAATATCTTTAGAAAATATAGATAAATGGGAACCTAGGATTGGTATGAACATCGAATATTGCCCAGCATGTTGACAACTGGAAGAACTCCAACAAATCTGACATCTTTTTGCTTGGTCATTCTGTCTCCATCTGGTTTTCTTCGTGACCTACCAATCTGGGTTCCTCCCACAAATCCTCATCTGCTGGTCAATCATCGTTTCTGGTGTCGCTGAGAGTCACAGGGGACTTTGAGGCCCAAAACCCTTTGCAGCTGAAGCGGGAGATTTTCATACCTCCCTGTATCATATATACTGCTGAAACAGCCCTACTGTGCACCAGGGAAAAACAGGGGCCAAGAGTCTTGTGCCTATCAGAGACAGGAAGAGGCAGGACAGGGCCATCCCCCTTGGCTATATCTCCCCGGAGGCATCTTGGCAGTGCTATACCTAGCTGTAACAGTGGAGTACTTGAGTCTGTGTTTATTAACACGATCAAGGGCAAAAGGACCCTTTGGATAATGCTGCAAGTACTGGTCCGAGGGAAAATCTGCAAAAAAAAACATACTGCAGAAAACTTCACTCTAGACTGAGGCTACAGGTTCCAAACCAAAAATCACTCACTTCTTCAAAGGTAATAAACAAAAAAAGCACGTCTAGCGTGGGAATCCTTCGCCCACATATTACAGTAGGTCTTGAAATTCTTGCTAAAACAAATGACTGTCACCCAATTGATTTATCAACTGCAGCTAACAATCAAGCACCAATGGCAGAATCAGCACATGCCTGCCCACACGTCATGCCCAGCATAGAATGATCAAACCAATATGCCCTGCTTGCAAGCTTGACATAAGAAATTTATGAGTCCAATGCTCCAAAGGCAGCAATAGAAGATATGGGTTTATTAATTTCCCACCTAAGGAGTGGACTTAATGCTGTGAAGTCCTTAAACTTAAGAGTGCTACAGCTATAGCCCGCCTGGCTGGGTGCAGACAGGGAACGGACTTGCTGCTACCCATTTTGAACTAGCTCAGAGGGTGCAGTGTATTGGGTAAAATAAACACCAGAACTTCTACGCATTGTGCCCCGACCAATGCTGATGGCTATTTCATGGATGGGAGCAACTGGTGACACATTAGGAGGGAAAACACTAGTACTGCAACACATTCAATAGATCTTCCAACACCTGACAAGGTCTGATCGTCCAATTAATCCACCCTCAATTTCCAACAGGAACCATATAATTCCATAATGGGCTGGAAAGGATGCCATTATTTATATGATGAGTCCCTAGATTACTGGTGGATCAAAGGGAGTCAACCGGGTCATTGGTCAACAAGGTGACATATAGGATCAGTCACAAGTGCATCTCTTAATACACTCAGATATCACCTTTGCGCAATGTCTGTCTAACGCCTGAAGCATCTATGTCAACATTAAAATAACTTTGAGAAGTCCTGCTGTTGCTGACAGTATATTGGTACTGAATGCCCAAACATATCCACTCTCAGGTTCCAATATTCAATTTATATGTGCAACGGATTTTCATACCAGCTGCAATGGATTTTCATACCAGCTGGTACTGAATGCCCGAACATATCCACTCTCCGGCTCCAATAATCAATTTATATGTGCAACGGATTTTCATATCAGCTGTACAATCAACTCTTCTGGATCACAACAGCCCAGAACTGAGTTAGTCAGCCACCTGAAGCTCATTGAAGGGGAAGGATAGATCCGCAACAACAAAACTCATAGAATCTAATGCAGAGGGTTCCATTTAATCTCCACTTAAAGAAGTCAACTGACTACACACCGCTGTGTCAGACATTACTTGTAATGACATTGTAAGCTTCTACATGCAGCCCTTTAAACTAAAAATCATCAATCCCATCAGACTCTCATGATTTGTTTTCATTGACTTCTGCAATATCAGCACTTTTAGTATATAAAGTACATAATCAGTGTAATTCCAATCTAAATTAACTCAACATGTAATGCTCCCCATGGCCAACTTGATGTACGGACCTAGTTCCACTCAATCAATCAATCAGTCTTTATTCGATAATTTTTCAATCATAAAAGACACAATACATCATAAAAATGTCGTAAAAAGGTAACATCCTAAAAACATACAAACTTACAAATTTAAAAGAATCATTATCGAAAGACCCTAAGAATATTTCATATTCCATATAAAAAAGCTTTAAGAACATTTTGAAATAAAATATTACATCAGACAATTACAGGAAAGGAACCGCTGACCGATCTGGTCTTAAGTGATGATTCCTAAGGGGGGGGGGAGAATTTTCCTTCGGAGTGACCATGCCCAAATAAGGAATTTCGCAGTGGCTATAACAATATCGGGTCGGGTATTTGTTACCAAGATATGCATTGCTACCATACCCAATCTCATACCTAGGTTGGAGCAAAGCGGCTTGAGCCACTTGCGACGGGGGCTGCTGCAGGCCGGACACTCAAACAATACAGGACTAATCGACTCTTCCTGGGATAGACACAGGGGGCAATTAGTATCTGGGACATTGTTCCAGTTTGCCGAGAACGATCTTAACGGAAGGGTGCCCACTCTGAATTGGTGATATAATTTCCTGTCGCCAGTATTCGTAATCAGGTTCCAGTAGGCCTCTGCCTCTACTACAAACTTATGGTCCATAAAGATACCTGTGAGCGTGTTACTGTCCACCACCGACAGGGTCTGCTTGGTAACCATATGCCAGTAAAGCGCTTTGCAGTCATTTTTGCTGGGAAAAGAATTCCCTATCGGGTCATCCCACAGGTGTCTATGCCCCATGTCATACAAATTGCACTTGAGCTTCTTAAGCCATTTGATTTTTGAAGACAAGTCAGCAATCCTAATGTACATTAGAGCCTGGGCATAGGTTTCCAATTCTGGAGTGGTCCATAGCCTCCTCCAGTAAGCTAGGGGTCTGAATCCTGCCACCTCGTCAAAAGAAGTATAGCCTAAATCTAATAGCAGAGGCTTAATCGGGGTGGATTGCGGGAGGGCAGTCAATGATCTCAGAAACGTATGTTTTGCCCTAACTAAGGGTGATAAATTTTTGAACCCCCAGAGTTCGGCACCATATATTATAGAAGCTCGGATTTTCCCATTATAGATTGATAGAGTTGGCCCCACCAGTTTAGAAGTTGAAAGTCGGTGTTCTTTTAATACAGCACCTGCTAACTGGTTATGCCCTAATACTAGAACATCTAACTGTGGTGTCCAGTTCATCCTCCTGCCCATAGTCACACCTAAGTATGTAAAGGTATCGGTTTGTTCCAAAGGTGCCTTGTTCAATACAGCTCTACCTTTAACAGATTTATGTTTATACAGCACCATGAACTTTGTTTTGTCAACGTTTACTATTAGGTCGTAGTTGTTGCCAAAATCAATAAATCTGTTTAGGGCACGTTGCAGACCTGATTGAGTTTTAGATAAGATTAAAGTATCATCTGCAAACATTAGAATGGGAACCCTTTGCGTGTTTGTATCGCGCTGGGATCGACTCCCGAAGGAGTATCTCCGCGCCTTTGGCAGCCATAATGCAAATAACGAGTACTGGCAGTGAATGCTAGCAGTTTTGGAATAGGAAAGTTTTTAATTGTTTCCTAAACGGGAGGTGGTCCTTACAAAGTCTCAAAGTTAGTGGGAGACTATTCCATAGGGTTGGGCCAGCAACTGAAAGGGCTCTGTCTCCTTGTCTTTCTTTTTTTGCTCTAGGAACACGCAGCAAGGCCTGTTCGCTAGATCTCAGAGAGCGCGTGGGTGTGTAAAGAGAGAATTTATTGGACAGATAAGCAGGGCCCTTCCCCTGTAAACATTTATGTATTATACAGCAGGTTTTGAACTTCACCCTCAGTTTGATGGATAACCAGTGCAGCATGGTCAGAAGGGGTTTAGAGGGGGTGCGAGGGGGCCGGTTTAGAACAAGGCGAGCAGCGGTATTTTGTACCACCTGAAACCTGGAAATTACTGCTTCATTTGCTGACAGTAGTAGCCCGTTGCAGTAATCCAGGCGACTCAATACTAGAGCCTGCACCAAGGTTTTTCTAGTAGAGTCTGGCAGCAAAGAAAATACTTTCCGTAGCATCCCAATGATATGGAAGCAGGAACCCACCACTTGGTTGCCATGTTGTTTTAGGGAGAGCTCCTGGTCTAATCGGACGCCGAGGTTTTTCACCACCTGCTTGGGCTCGGGGACTGGGCCCAGATCTTGAGGCCACCAGTCAGGGGTCCACAGAAGTTTAGCCTCACCGAACAGCATCACCTCCGTCTTAGCAACATTACATTGCAGGAAGTTAGATGCCATCCAGTGAGCCACTGCCTTCATCCCCTGAGCAGAGGAGTTCCTAACCTCAGCCGTGAGGATTTTAAAAGGAAAGAGGAGTTGGGTGTCATTTGCGTATGACACTGGGATGAAACCATGGGACCTCATGATGTTAGCTAGGGGGGCCACATAGATGTTAAAAAGGGTAGGGCTCAAACAAGAGCCCTGTGGCACCCCCTTAGAGATCCCCAACTCCTCTGACCGATAAGCACCCAGGGTGACCCTTTGGGTGCGATCTGTCAGGAAACTCCTCAGCCAAGCCAGCGCCTTATCTTCCAGGCCGATGTTAGCTAGCCTGGTGGTCATGATGTTGTGTGACACGGTGTCAAACGCCGCAGACAGATCCAACAGAACCAGGATAACAGAATGGCCTTTATCCTGGAACATGTGTAGATCGTCTGCGACTGACAACAAGGTGGTCTCGGTGCTGTGTCTTGGCCTAAAACCTGACTGGGAAGAATCTAATCCACCTACTTGTTCAATGTAATTCGACAAATGTCGATTTACAAATTTCTCTATAATTTTGCCCAAAAAGGGGAGGAGAGAGATGGGTCTTAGATTAGCCAGTTCCGTCCAGGGAATAGCAGTGTTTTTCCTCAGCGGTCTCACTAGCGCCCTTTTCCAGTCTATAGGAACCTCCCCTGTACTAAGAGAGAGGTTAATTAGATTCTGGATTCCTGGCCCCAGAACATCTGCCAACCTAGGCATGATGCGGGCTGGGATGATGTACTGAGGGCTACCGCTCTTAATTTGAGTGACCAGTGAGGTTACCTCCTCTAAGGAGATGGGGGGAAAGCTTGTAAGGCATTGAATAGGTTGCACCTGTTGTGCATTAATCTGAGAGATGTTGTTATCTGCTCCCGCAGCTGTATTCGAAGCCATTATCCTTTCATAGATTGCATCTATCTTCTTCATGAAGAATAGGGAGATCTCATCACACAAACCTTGGGAAGCAACCTCTGCAGTCTCACAGGCTACCGGCCTGGTAAAAGTTTGTAAGATGTTATACAATACTTTAGAGTCTTTCCCAGCCTCTGTTAGTTGTGCTGCTGCAATATGATTTTTTCGAGCAGCCCTAATGGCCTTATGGTACAACTTAAGGGAGGATCTGTGAAGTTCTTTATCTTCCAGCCTCTGAGACTGTCTCCACAGTTTTTCCAGTTTTCTGGTTTTTTGTTTCAGCGATCTCAAATCCTCAGAGAACCATATTTCTTGCCTATTAGCCAGGCGGGGTCTGTATACTTTCTACGGGATAGTGATGTTTATTGCTTCCCTAACCGTCTCCTCAAACCTATTCAGCTCAGTTGTTACATCTTCTGTAGAGTTTTTAAACAGGGGAGCTTTATACTTGTCTCTGAAGGCTTCCGTGGTTAGTTTATGCCAAGGTCTCCTTTTGGTAGCCAAGGCGATCTGAATTCGTGGCTTATCAATGACAGCAGTGTAAAACTTTAGGATGAAGTGATCTGTCCATTCTACCTGGGTGGGTGTCATACATTTGGTTAAAGATGAATTGGACATAACTAGATCCAAAGTATGACCTGCCTCATGAGTGGGTCCATGATTGATCTTTTTCAGTCCTAGAGAGTCCAGGTCCATTAGGAGGGTTCTTGCCTTCTTACCCTTGTAGCGGCTAGAGTTGGTGCATGGGTTGGAAAATTAGTGTAGTAACTGACTACCTTATTTATGAATAGGGTAGGGGCAAGGACACACCCTTGCCGCACTCCCTTGTTGACTGGGAATCGATCAGTTAGTTTGCCCTGCTGTCCCCACCTTACCTGGGAGTAATTCGCCTCATGCAGTTTGATAATAAAACCTAGGATTTCAGGCGGCATCCCAGCCTCCTTTAGCGAGGCCCATAACTTATGGCGTGGCCCTAAGTCGAAAGCTGATTTTAAATCAACAAAGGCTGCATAGAGAGTCCCCCCTGCAAGAATCACTGTATTCCAATATATCATCATGAAACTCAAAACATGGTCTATAGTGCTGACGTGGGGTCTGAAACCAGCTTGGTAGGGCGATAGTATATTTTGATCTATTACCCATTCATTAACCCTACCTAGCACAAGTCTAGTCACAATTTTCTGTAAGGTATCAATTAGGCTTATCGGCCTATAATTGCTTGGGCTAGCACAATCTTGCTTTTTATATATGGGGATGATTTCAGTCCCACGCCATGTATCTGGAATTGACGCACCTCTAGCAATGGCATTTATGATGATATAAATATATGCAGTCCAGTTCTTCCTGTCCAATTTGTAAATATCGGCCGGGATACAATCTGGGCCAGGGACCCTACCTGCCAGGACCCCCTCCAGGACGCTTTCTATCTCCCTTTTACTGAACGTGAGGATAACCTCACTAATGTCCTCAGGATAAACTGTCACATTACTGTTTGGGGAGGCAAATTGGGCTTGGTAGTGCTCCACCCAGAGTTCTGGAGTTACATTGTTTACTGGTATAGTGTCAGTCACACTGCTGCCCACTTTACTATTTGCCAAAACGTGGTCCAGTTCTTCCCCTTGCTAGCATTGGATAAGCTCACCCATCTATCCTCATCAAAGGCCTTCTTTGCCTGAATTTGGGCTTTTTTATATTTTGCCCTTGCAATTTTGACCTCATGGGATACTTCTATTTTAATTGTATTCGAGAGATGTTTGAACGCAGCTCCGCATGCCTCGTCGTACCATTTGGCCGATTTTTTCTTTATGGTATGCCTAAGAGGTCTTCTGCTTTTAGTGAACAGAGATTTTAATTTAGCGAATAACTACTCATGAACCTTCATGAGATCTAAGAGAGGGTTATCCTGGATATCTCTAGAGCCAAGCCGTGATAAGGTGCCTTCAATTGACGACTTAATCTGCTTTAGAGCACCCTCGTCTTCAGAGTCTACAGCCCATCTCGGGTCATGATTACATCTCCAATTTCAGTTTCCAATGGAGCCTTAGGGTGATCCATACCCTTCCTGGCTAAAGTTAATAGGAGGGGGTCGTGGTCACTTTCCGGTCTATGGTGAACCCGCATGTCCACAAATCTAGGCCACAACTCCAAACTGAGTAGGATGTAATCAATTCTACTACCCTTAGCCCATTAGAAAACGTATTGGTACCTTCCATATCTGAGGGAGATCTCTCGTTAGCAGCCCTTAACCCCCTCCCCAGGGATAAGCTTTTTAGCTGCAGCGCGGCCTCGGTCCATTTATTGATAGGTGGCAACGATAAAGACGGTATCCCCCAGTTCTGATCTTCTTCCATACTAAGACTATTGTCATCTGGGCCTAAGGGCTCAAATGTGCAGCTTAGGTCACCCACAATGACCAAGTAATTTATGCTTACCAGGTCACCTATGAAAGTATCCAGAATGGCAATAGTTGGAGAGGCTTTCCCACCTGCAATCCCTCTCGCATACACATTAAGAAATAGGAAATCTGGCTCTCCCTCTGAGCTGATCTTGATAGCAAGAATGTCTGTGCTATTTATTGATAGTTCCTTTGTTTGAATGGACGACTGTTGCTTAACCCAAATTATTAATCCCCCACTAGACCTCCCCCTGGGATTTGCAATTGCTGCTTTGTCAAAAGCCAAGTAACCTGGACGGTAGAATGTATCTACCAACCAAGTTTCTTGGAAGGCAATAACATCATAGCCCTCAGTAAAGCTTGACCATTCGGGAGACAGTGTCTTAGGTATTAAGCCAGCAATATTCCAAGATACCAGGGAGATCTGTGTTGATTGCAAGCCCTGGGAGTTGATGGTAGTTAGTGAGAGCCCAGTGTGATCCTGACACATAGCCTCCATTTGGTGCAAGACCTTTTTAGGGCGATGAGGTGAGATTGCACAGCTATCAGAGTGCCCTACCGAATCCAACGTACATGAGGGTAGTCAATCACATTGGTCTAAATCAGACAAGGGGGCAAATCTATTAGACAAAGGGACCTCTTTTATACTTTGTACTCGTCCAAGGTTGGTCCATTTTTGCCTATCCATCCCTTGACGTTCCAACATGTTAGGGAAGCGGGGGCCCGGTTTATAAAAGTACCCTAATGGTAAAATGCACACCCTATCAGTATGTCCTCCCGACATCCCTCCCAGATTCTCCAGCAAAAACCTTGTTATGTGTACATTATTAAAATTGACGACTACACAATCACCATTCCATTCTTTCCTGGAGGGCCCTAGTCACGAAATTTGTCTAGCCATAATCATATGCTTATCAACACCTTCCTCCCATATCCCAACGTCCTTGAGACGAGTACTGAACCAATGCAGCGCTTTAAGTAATAATTGCTCAGTGGTTTCAGTCTGTTCTGCCTGTAATGGTGGAACATTCGTCAACACGACCACTAAGGGTGCAGCTGCCGGGGGTAGGTTAAAAACAGTAAGATTCAATTTCACAGCATTATATTCCAGAGCCCTGTTTGCCTGTGGACCTATGGCTGTACTAGGTTGTCTGTCCAAGAAAGTTTTTACAGTTAGTAGGTTTGGTTGAAGCTGTTGCTGTTAGCACTTTACCATCGCCCGGAGTGCTCATAGTCGATTGGGCAAATTCTCCTGATAAATTCCCTATATGGGCTTTGTTCACATGCGAAGGAATTCTTTCCTTGTGTGGTGCCGAGACTGCAGCTGGAGGCGCCCTAGGAGCTAGATGATTTGTTGCTTCTAAACACGGAGGATTGCATTTAGCTGTAGCCGGGTCAGGGACCCTGTTCCCCTTGTTGAGAGAAGTGTTCACAGCTACAGATTTCGGTTGGGCGAGAAGAGCCTCCTGGGCAGAGAAACCTGTCTTGACCTGAGATTCAATATTTATTTGACGTTCCTCAATCCGGTTCAATCTATAGGTATATCGGGGTCAGTAATGTTACTAGTAGATTTTCTAGTCTTCTCCACATTTCCTCACCTGAGTTCGAGGTTAGGCCACCATAGAAGCAAAGTTAAAGTCCAGATGGGCAGTATCAGTGCTGTGTTGTACATTGCTCTCATCAACGCGAATTCGGCTTCCATTTTTATTAATCCATGGCACTTTAGCACTCGCTGGCCTCTGTGCCCCACCTCCCCTTGTCCTTGTTGCTGCTGGGTCGGGGGTCGATTGGTTTGTTTTATTTGAAGTTTATCTAGCTGACGTTCGTGGGGGCACAATAGAAGCAATTTGGGTGGCAGCTGCAGATGATTTTGCGACATTCTCCAGTGGCCCAGCTGGGGGTGTCACAAAACCGCTCTCCTCGTCAATGAGCGCAGGAGTAATAGTGTTGGCAGCAGGATGAACTGGTGAGCAAGCTGTTGCAACTATACCTAGGGACGATATTTTAGTTTGTTGGGGATCCAGGGACAGGCGTCTCTCAGTGATAGCTATTTCTTTTTCCAGATCATACGTGGCCCTTAATATGAATTGGTCTAAGGTCCCTGCCATGCTGCCACCAGCAAGTGTACCTATCCTCTTCCCCTCACGTTTAGTCATCTTGCATCAATTACAAGCCCACACAGACGCTATGTCACTATACTTCGGGGTTTAGTAAAATATTTTACAGAATTGACCTTGAGGTGAAATTAAGGTGAAGTTGGCGTCAGAGGGAGGTGGGGGGGGGGGGGGGGGGGGAGGCCGGCCCGGCCTCGTCAGGTCTCTGTCAGGCTCAGACGGGCCCGGGCGAGCCCGCACGCCGTGGGAGCCCTGCAGCTGCTTTAAGCGCCGGGCGGCTCGAGATTGCTGTGCGCCTCCTGCCGCTATTTCCTGGTGCCTACTGGGGCTTGTGGTCTCCGGTAGAGGGTGAACAACAAACTGGCAGGCAAATAAGTCAGAGGGCGTCCCGCGCTGCGGGAGCCCTGCAGCTGCTTTAAGCGCGGGCCGCGCGAGATTGCTGCGCAGCTCCTGCCGCGATCTCCTGGTGCCTCCTGGGGCTTGTGGTCTCCGGTAGAGGGTGTACAACGGGCAGGCAAATAAGTCACAGGGCATCCGACCTAGTTCCATATTCCAACTGTTTTTTCTAATCATGAAACATTGCTGTTCGGAATCTTGGTGTCGTAGTTTACTCCAATCTTTCATTTAAAGCCTATGTTTCCCAGTTTTCTGCAACATGTTTTACACATTAGTGTTCGACCAACAGCCTTAGGGTGGTATTCCCCCCAAATGTTTTGCCTTTCTCTTGTTTTTGCTGAATTTGATTTTGTTGACTTAAGGACTGTACACTTTATCACTGATAACCAGTGCTAAAGTACTTGTGCTTTCTCTTTTAAATATGGTTACATTGGCTTACACCCGACTGGCACACTTAATTTACTTCTAAGTCCATAGTAAATGGTACTGCCTGTACCCAGGGCCTGTAATTTAAATACTACTAGTGGACCTGCAACACTCATTGTCCCACCTACTTAACCGCATGCGTGCGGGCGGAATTCCGCTCGTACGCGGAGTTTTGCGAAACCGCATTTTACGTGACGAGCTGGGCTCGTCATCAGCGTAGCAGGAGGCTACCTCATGAGGAGCCCAGCTCGTCATCAGCGTGGAAGGGGTTAAGTAGCCCTCTAAACATGTCTCAAGCCTGCCTTTCCACGGAGGAAAGTGGAGATTTGCTATGGTCACAGTACAGATTTCGCGCATCGAACTCGCCTGAAGTGTTGGTTTATATAACCGAGTTGTCGTATTATCCCGAACCCATAGTGTGCACTCGCTATGCGGGTTCACCATATCAGACTTTCATTACAATGCATGATGTTCCAGTAGTATTCCCCCGACGAAGGTGCTCGCACCGAAATGCATTGGGAATCGTGGAATACCATTTTTGTGGCGCAACAAGAAAGGAAATTCTACAAAGCCAATACATTTGAATACATTGTTTTGAACTGCCTATATGAAGTTTTGGATTCTGTTTTGAATATAGTTGCTTGTTGTTAATGTTGGTGGAGACCCCTAGGACTGTTGGGCATCAACATACACTGAAAATATAAAAAAAATACAACAATGTGATTCATTGTATAGATAAGTGTTGGTTGAATTGTTGTATTAACCATTGATACCTTACAGGATTGGTGAACAGTGCGCTCTTGGGCTCAAACAGGCTCTGTTTGACAATTGTTGCCTCGTTATGAGTGGCCAGATTCAGGTGTGGGCAGACTGGGGACAATAGGGGCGGATCCATCCAGTATACTTGCACCTAACTCTGGCCACTATGAGAGTTCGCCCTTGGAATGAAGAATAACCAGGAGGTCTGGCGCAGGTCAGCGATAATGGGGATGGGGGCTGTCTGGGACAAGGGCAGGCTCTGGCTGCTCTGGGGTGGATGCCTCGCTGCACCTGTACCTGAAGCTCTGTCAATCTATAACCACAGTTGTGTGTCGTGGATCAGTACCCGGTAACACTCGGTCCAAAATTCAAACCTAATAATCCCTGGTAAGGAAACACTGGCCCACTCTGCACTGGCCGAAGTGTTCTCTCCTCCAGGGATAACTCGTGACGAAAGCCTCTGTCCATAGGATTTTGGGGGAGAGAGGGGGGGATGTCAATCATTTCGTAAAATTATTTGCTAACTTTAAACCAAACTAGGAAATAAATGATTCTTGCCTGGAGAATGGCCCATGTGTCCATTCATTATAATAAGTCTTGCTATTAATTACTTGCAAATGGAACAGAGCATCAACAGTCATAGTTTTGGCACAAGGATCAAGATCCTTATATTCACACAGCATTAAGTACAGTATGTGGTTCATGACCATGCACACTTTTTCACCCTTCAGTCACTCAACACTGCTTGCATAATGAAGGTTGGGAGCTGCTACCACAGGCGTCTGTGCCAGAGGCTCAGCTCGATCTAGTGACATTACCAGCCTCAGTTTACTGCAGGTACCTTTCCTGACTTACCACCCTACAAGTGCCCAACTGACCCTAGTACCGAGACTGCCATATAAGCACCAGGCCAAATGGTCGCAAGCATGACAAGCAGCTTGGTAAAGCACAGAAAAAAGATATGCAAAACCAGCATGAAAGAAGGAAGAACTGTGTAAAAGAGTAGAAGAGGGTGTAGAAGAACCCCATTAAAATGCCCTTTTGGAGCTCAGCAAGGCTAGGAGCATTACTGTCAGGTTAGCCAGGGACTTTGCGTTACCGGTCAGGTTAGCCAGGGGCCACACATTAACTGTTAGGTTAGCCAGGGGTTTTACACAACTGTCTGGCTCCAGCTTCACTTTCAGGTATCAGTAAATCCCCAACCACTAAAGCGAAAGAAAGCCTCCACCTGAAAGACACACAACAGCGACAGGAAACTAGTGCGGGTGGAGCCACAGCTCCCGACAGCTGGGATGAGAAGACCTGTAGGTCAGTGGCACTTAACAAGCACTGTCAAAGCCAAAGGGCCTTTTTTTTTTAAAGAACCACTGCTATTCACTGCTGGAATACCCTCAGGGGTTTGACCAGATGTATTCAGCATTTTCTCAATGCAGACTATAGTACCCTATGCCTTCAGCAGCTGCCCTTCTAGACAAGAACACCTCCTTCTGTAGAGGACTGTAGTTCCTTAAGCTGTTACTAGAGGTTCATTAAGTAAGACTGAAATCCTTGCTATAGCATTCTGCAGTGCCTTGGGCTGCAAGCACAGGCCCCTCCAGTACCACAAATTCCTCCTTGCCAGAGTGTGCCACCTTACCTTGGGTTATTGCTCTGTAGCATAATTCAAACTGTCCTACTGAGCGCCTTTCATGCTGCATTTAGGATCTTTCAAAGTATGCGTCCTGTTAAATATAGAGATACACTGGTTATTGAAGTGCTATGTATAAAGGTCCCTGGGCACGACAGGGGGATATAATATCCTGAACACAGGCTTGGTAGGGGCGGGAGGGCTTCATTGTTGCTGTGATGACGAGAAGAGGATTCCCCGCCCCGGTTATTGTCCTATGTATCGCCGCAGTGTAGCGTCACACGCAGTCTAGCGTTTTAAAGTGTTACGCTGGATAATGTCAAAAGTTTTGACTCAAAACGAGCTTCACCTTTCACAATTAAACGCCGCTGCGCCAGTATTGTGAAAATACCACATAAAACACAATTGTTTGTTTGAAATCCTATTTAACGTATAGAAGGGTTGTTGCACACTGCTCCACTAGGTGGCAGTGTTAATTAGAGAATAAAACATTATTTTTTGAGCCGCTGCTCATAAACTCCTTTAGACGGTGAATCTCTTTCAGAGGAGTATTATGCGCTCCTAAATGCTGTAATTAAAACTGGCATTGTTCCTCCACAGAGGGCAGAATTAAACCTGACGCACAGTGCAGGGCTGTGTTACCAGAGACGCCAAAAAAAGGCACTTTCAGACCTGAACAGTGCAGGCGGTGTACCAGCAGCCACCCAGTCAAGCACACAACGAGACTACGGAACAGGCACGTCTTGCCATGCTAGCTGTGTTTTCCTTTACTACTGGTTAACTCGTGCTAACCCTAATTCGTTGCTTCATGTGTTCCAGGCAAGCATATACTCCTACCGGTTGCTTCAGCAAGGCAGGGAGCAGAGTCGTTATCGAAGACTGGGAAGAAAGAAAGGCCTAGAGCTGCTGGGAGATTTAACCTAACTGAGCAGGACAGGTCAGCTCCAGGCAATTCACCGTTTCCAAATCAGACAGATTTACACATTCTGAGTGGCTCCTAACAGGTCTATATTTATTTATTTTAAAGGTTTTTTATAGCGCTGGCTAGACCCGAAGGTATCAGAGCGCTTTAAATGAGTATTCAGACCATAATTGCAGGTGACATTGTAAGAGCCCGGCTTGCTTCCATTACCTCCTCACCCTTCTAACATGACAAAGTCCTTACTCAGCAAGGAGGCCACACCCTCCAAAATAGGCAACCAATAAATAAACATGATCTCTGGCAACCCTGGCCAGATCTACCCATAGACGTCGTATCCACATAAAAAACACATTGTATTTATGGATAAGGTGCTGTGCCCGTAAGTAATCCAGGATCTACGTATTGAATCTACACCGAGGATTCACAGCTAGTACCCGAGACAAGCCTCATTACAGCATCCATCAACTCGCATATCACTACACCTTCACAGGCAGCAGTTATGGGGAGATCAGAGAACTGCAACGTCCACTTAGCTCAATGAATGTATTGTATTGTAAATGCATTTATATAGCGCTTACTATCCCGCGAGTAGCACACTACACTACTCCGGTACTCAAAGAGAATTTGTAGTGATGAATTAGTATAGTAAGGGTATACATTGATTTATCTGAACGGCGGACATGTGAGTTTGTTATTTGTGTTGAAAAAGGTTACTAGATGGAAGGGATTGCATTTAAATAGCACTTGCTACTCCTGATGAGCTGCAGGAGCACTTTTCGGCGGGTAGCAAACAGGATTAATGCGGAATTAGTTACCTGCACTGGGAAACCAGGTACTGCAGAAGACAGTTTAGAATTTTCCACTTTTCTGTGCGGAAAGCTGAACAGGCTTTTGGAAAGGTTTCTGGGCTCTGCACCTACACATTCGTGAAATAAAAATGTTTCCGAAAATATTCCTTGCCATTTGTGTGATTTACATATTTAAATAGTTGCGTGTGTGAAATCCCAGCCTCGTTATTCTGTCTGATTTACAATGTTACTTATTTTAAAGTATGCTTAAATAACTGTAGTTGAAAACAGCAATTTATAATTTATACCAGGCAACATTTTTATTGGCAATAAATATATATTTATACATGTGTTTATTGTTTCCTAATATTTATTCAGAAACTTCATTTTGAAGCAAGTGAACATTCATGCAGGTGGACAGAACTACTGACAAGAAGAGGGAAAACCTAACTCTGAAATTTCAGACTCCACCAACTAATTGGTTTGACAAAACAAATTGGTCTAGTCAGCAAGTACCAATGGAATTTTAATTTAATTATCCATGGTCTTAATCTATATAGGGTTGTATGCGCAAAACGGAGAGCTTTAAAGATAATTTGCTTCATAGATGGAGGCCTTAGCAAGCTCACCAGAAACTCAATGATACTTAGGATTGTCTAAAATGAGCCTTGCTGCTGAGTTTGAACGGTTTGGAATTTTTTCAGAGAAATTTTATTGATGTTTAAATAAAGGGCATTACAATAATCGATCCTCAAGTAAATTAAGGCCAGGACCACTATTTTACGTGTCGTTAGTCGAATATAGGGAAGGACTGTCCGTAAGAACCTATTATTATTAAAACCTGATGATACCGTCCAATTCACGAGTAGATCAAAGGAAAGTTGTTGATCAACAACGACCCCAAGATTTATAGCAGACAACCAGAGAAAGTAGGGCTCCCAGTGATGGCTACCAATTACTATTCCAAAATGATGGCTGACCTCCAAAAATAATAACCTCCGTTTTATCTGCATTTAATTTAAGACAGTTATTCTTCATCCAGAAGGACATTGCCTTCATGCAGTTGTTACAATTGAATGCCCGTCATCTGTAATAGCTACAATAATGTGTGTGGCATCGGCATAAGATAGTGCCTGAAGACCATAGGAGCAAATCCGCTTCACTAAAGCGCGGATACATATAAATTAAACAATGTGGGGCTTAAAGCAGAGATCAGATGTACCCCACATGGGAGAGAAAAGATATTTAGATTTAAATTACCGCAAGTTCAGGAGCACAAATGTAGCAGTTTTAAGCATGTGCTTATAAACATAGCTTCCTGCATCTGTAATAAAATGAATTTCTTAGAATTAAATGGAAGATTAAAAAAACAAAAACAGTTTCTTTCAAACATGGTTCATCAAATCTCATTAGGGCGGAGTATTTCTTTCAGGGTAAAAATCACTTCAGATCTCGGTTTTATTCCTAAGATTTGTATGATACCACTAACATATGATTTATATTGTGACTATAAACTGTTATTACCCTTTCTATGGGCCCATTTCTTAGACCCTCAAACCCAGGCATTTACTGCAATGCATTTAAAAGTGCCAACGTTGGCGAGGTCTTCTCACAAAAACAAAACAAAAACAAAAAACTCAACAGGTGTGCTCCTTGTATTGTTCCACCAAATCAGTCCCATGAAAATCATACTATTCAACCAACTATTTAATGATTTTCACCCCAAATTTCTAGAGTCTGATTTACAATATCAATATTATGCAAGGGACAGGGAAAACCCGGTTGGTTACTGACTGGGGTGAAGTAGGGTCCTCTGCGTCGAGCACGCTGACTCCACACCGGTCAATGACTTTCTTGCAAGTCTGAAGTCTCAGCAAATCTTGCAAGATCACCAAATCACAAGGTATTCAGGGAGCAGACTTCATCCTGAGCAGGAGATGTAAGGAGGGATGAGGTGGGTGCCACCCCCACCCCAAAGAGCTTGAAAGGAGGGGACCATAGCATTGGTGAAGTTCCCCACAAAAGGTGAGGTGGTCACTTGGAAGGACTGTGTGCATGTATGCGCTTGGGCATGTGGCACTGGCTGCCTTGGGGAGTGCAGTACTAGTAGTGTTTACCAGGGGCTGTGAGGTGATCACTTTGGATGAGGTTCTTGGGTAACAGTGGTAGTCTATGGTACATTATCATTCCTTACTTGGAGCGATTGGTTTGGAGTTTGCTAGACAGATAATATAGGGTAGGCTGTGGATTTATCATATTTTAATATCTCAGTTTTTGATTTGCATAGTTTGAGGTGATTCATTCACATCCAATGATCAACTGCTTGGAAGTAATTCCAAATGGCACAGGAATCCGATTCAAATAGGCTTTGAAGTTTTAGAGTAATTTGTGTATCATCCACTTAGCTGTAGCAATTGAAGTTGATTGAGGACATAAGCTCTGGCTGTACTATCTGTTAGGAGTTACAGAGCAGGCGGTGATGATCGATCCTTCAGCAACTCTTGCAGTTGAAAACAAATGTGTCAGAGCTGAAGGAAAGTAGAGGTAGAAGGGTGCATCTATTAGTAAAGTAGGAAACAATCCAGCTAAAGATTGCACCTCGTATTCCTATAGATTCAAGGCTCTGGTACAGAGTGCAATAGTAGACTATATCAATGGCAGCAGTAAGATCCAAAAGCAGAAGTCCCACTACTTAATCAGAGTCCACCACTGTATTCAAGGTATCCGATAAGTGCAGATTTCGTGACCCTACAATGTTGGAATCCAATCTCAGTTGACAGTTGTGTGTAGGGAGTTCTTTCAGCCCTTTGCTCAGCAGAGGATCAATGCATACTGGGAAATAGTCCGAAAGGAGCATTGGATCAATGCCCAATTTTTGTTAGAATAAGTAAACAATCTGAAGTGCTTCCAGGAGCAGACTACACTGCTAGTGCTAGGATTGTTTTGCACTTGTTATGACCATGACAGCAGATCAGCTGTTAATTAGGACACCCTCAAATATATGAGCTGGACAGAAGTTCAACAGTGATCTTCATGGTCCTTAGACTTTTGTCAGATTGTTGTGTCATCAATGGGTTGAAAGACAGTAGATTGTGTAAAGGCAACCTTGGTTTTTAGAATGGAGTACACAAATATTTTATGATTATCACATGAAGTACCCTGGTCGGGGATGTAGCTTCATAAATGAGATGGGAGTAGTGGAGCCCTTCCGACTGCAGGTTTATAGACAGCAGGACGATCCTGCAGACTCACTTTCTCCTTGTGGCTGTTTATCTTTTTACATGTTTTTCCACTGATTATCTGTTGAATTTAAGCATTTTAGTTATGGTGTCAAGCAAACTGCTTTCCAACATTTATTGGAATGTGGAGGTCTATGTTGGCAGGATACAGTCTATGACTGATATGAGCCAGTAATGGATCTGTTGAGTGATACTGATGGACTGTCAGCACAGATGAGTTAATTTCAACATTGAAATCCATACAGTCCAATCATTTCCAAGGTCTACTACATGTGACTCTAACCTTGGCTGCGGATGCCGCCAGATGGAGGCTGAAAGGAATGATTGCACGATCAGCTCAGTTCGAGTGAAAGTTGCTGATTGTTGGACCCGGCCCTTTTGGCAGGTTCACCCCGAGACTTTTTGCTTTTTCCTAGCCTGTTTCTGTGACCTGGTGTTGTTGATTTTAGGCTTTGCGCACTTTTTCACTGTGGTACAGTGTAAAGTGCGTGAGTTCTCTGTGTATGTATGGTGAGTGACCTGCCCTCCCATAGGAATGAATGGGAATATGTATGCCCATGGTAGTTCCTGATGTGTGGGGAGTGAAGGGTCGAGTTTGGTATGTACGAACACGTGAGATTGAATGCTGCGCAATGGTATATGCGGCATGATTGTGTCTAGTATAGAAGTGCCACTTTTAGAAGTTGGCATATTTGTGTAATCTGTGCCTGGCGTGTGATTGGCTGGAGCCTGGCTCCAGGAGTGAGCCTGGGCCTGCTTGTGGATTGACTGTCTGGTTTGAGGGTGACAGGGGCTGCAGAGCCCCCAGGAGGTTGTCTGAGTCAGCCCGTGGATGAAAGGCTGCATCTGCTGACAGGGAAGTGGGAGGAGATAGCACCTGGGAGTGAATAGGGCTGTGCCTGCCTGACCACAATGCTGGCTCCACCTCCCGCTGGGCGACTGTCACCTCTGTCCCTGATACTGAAAGAAAGAAGGAAGCCAGGAAGCCCAAGGGCTCCAGCAACACCTAAGAACTGGTTTAGACTTAGACCGGGCTCAGGGCCCACTTGCACAAAGACTGCAAAGGACTTCAAAGACTTTTAGGGGTATAAGAGAAGGACCCCTGACTACAGAAAATTAGATTATACAATCAAGAGGAACCTCTGTTGGAAGAAGGACTGCTGGAGAACTGAGGGAAGATTGCCTTGCTGTGTGCTCTAAGGGCTGACCTGTTCTGCTGACCAACTGAAGCTGAGGAGAAGAGGGACTTTGCTGTGTGCTGTGACCCTGCCTGCTTGACCTACAAAGACTTTGCTGTGTGCTGTGTCTTCTAACTGAATCTCCAAGGGCCTAAGAAGAGCTGGCCTCCTGTTTGGTAACTCAGGGACAGAAAGGTTGCCAAAGACTACAAAGTTCTGCTGTGTGCTGCAGAGATCGTGAGCTGTTTTTATAGACCGTCGATCATCTGCCCGTGTGGAGCGCTGGCTGCTCGCTGTTTGGCTTGTGAGCGCCGCGCTGAGCATCGCCTGCCCACCAGCTGCTGTGCCGTGGTATCGACATGCTCGTCGGCACGTGTGAAGTGGTGGCCGTGAGCCCGTAGGCATCCCCAGGACGAAGGAATCCTCTGTTAAGGATTCGCGATATTCAGATCGCCCTGCTGACCCTGGGCGCGTTAAACTCATCTGCCCGCAATTCACCGCCACGGCCCGGGGCCTGAAATTGACCAGAGTGGTTCCAAGAGCCGCGGAGAAGAATACGATGGGGCCGCGACCTGATTGGTCGAGCCACGAGAGGAGCCGCGCTCTGATTGGCCTTTGCCGTAGGCCTGCCCCGAGAGCCGCGCTCTGATTGGTTGCCGGCCGCCGAAGCTGTACTGTGAAAGAGGGCCTGCCCCGGGAGCCGCGCTGCTACTGGCTGACTCCCGGGTGAGGAAGAAGGCTCGCCGCGGAGGCCGCGACGTGATTGGGCCGGGAGAGGAAGAGCCGCGACGTCACTAGGAGGCTCGTCTGGCCGAGCCACGCCCTGATTGGTCCGCGTGACCGGGACCCCGGAGGCAGCCGCCGAGAGCCGTGTTGCGAGTGCCGAGGCCAGGGAAGACTGACCCGATCTCGAGGGAGCAACGTGAGTACTCTCTGCCCCTGGCCTGTTGTCCCTGCGCAGGAGCGCCGAGCTAGCTCCCCGCCGCTCCCCGAGGATCTGAGAGCGGGCGGAGGGCTGCTGGGACCGGCCGGGGCTGGGAGAGTCTGTTCTGCTCGGCACGGCGGTGCCAGTATAACAAACGGTGAGGCGCGCTAGCCTTGCTCGGGCCCAGTATATCGAAGGGCTCATCAGTGAGGAGAATAACACGCTGGCATTGCTTTGATACATCATTTGAAGAGCTGAATAAAGGGTAAAATCGGTAGTATTATATTTTTGGTATATAGACTGATTTACAGAGACTAGAGACTATTCTTTCTACATAAGAATGTCATAATACAAGTGCAGACGAGCCAGAGAGGCTCATGGGGGCATATTGGTTCAAGAGCCTGGGTGGCTCCTACCTTTTGGCGCAGTTCTGTGCCAGGGCTAATGAGAGCCCATGCCATAGTTTTATTGATGTCCCAACTGCCCAGCAATTAGTGGGCAGCTGCACCGTTTAGGACCCTGACATTTGGACACAGGGCGTCCTAGCCCCAACAAGGCCAGTTGGCCTAGGGACTGCCACAAGGGGTGGCTTATGTGAGTTTTGCGCAATGTGATGTGGTGCTAGGAAATGTAATGCATTTAATATGATTACGCACCTTGATCTTACACCTCTGAATGTTTTTAGGCATCATGTGTTTTTGCGCTATTGAGTTATGTTCTGGCACCTCTGAATGTTATTATGCATCATGTGTCTTCCTGGATTCTACACCTCTGAATGTGTTGGTTTATGCATCATGTGTTTTTCCTTCCCTACACCTCTGAATGTTGTGATGCATCATGTGTAATGTGTTCTTGCTGATACCCCTAAATGTATTTTATTCTTAGGTGGTTGTTCTTTCCAGTACAGGTGGTCCTAGTGAGGTCCTGGTCCCCTGCGTGACATTCTCCTAAGGTGGTTAGGGTTCCGTAGGTGGTACTTACCTGTTACCAGTAGTTACTGGTTGTGATTTATAACTGTTATTTTGTGCTATACTTATTCTAAGTTCTAGAAGTGCTATTTCTACTAAGTGCTGATTCTGACAGTGGCCCATGTGGCCCTGTCTTGTACATAATCCCTTGTGAATATTGCCCGTGCCAGTTGGCACAATGTACATGTGTGATTTCTATCTGATGCGATTTTGACAATACAGAAGTTATTTTTATATAACCTTGAGTGGAGTTCCTTTCGTGGTGTACCTAGGATGTTGTTGCTGTTGTGTGCTGGCGCAAATGCTTTACACATTGCCTCCGAGTTTAGCCTTACTGCTCGTGCCAAGCTACCAAGGGGGTGAGCTGGGGTCATCTTGGCGTGTGACTCCCTTGCCCTGACTAGAATGGTGGTTTCTGCCTGGCTTTGGCGTCAGCCTTAGCCTTCCAGAAATAGCCAGTTCTAACACTGATGTTCTGCGAAGCAACATGTCATCCACTGAAAATCCAGTCAGCCAATACGCTAGAAGTAGATTGCTTTTCAGTGGGCATCTCTAAGATGCCCTCGGAGTGTATTTTATAATAAATCCAACACTAGCTTCAGTAAAGCCATCATGGAGATGTGGAGTTTGTAATGAGAAGCTCCCAGCCCATGTACTCAAAATGACTTCACTACACTTAAACTGCCTGTGAATTGCACAGGCACTGTAGGGGCATATTGCTCATGCAGCTATGCCCTCACCTGTGGGATGGTGCACCCTACCTTAGGGATGCGAGGCCTGCTAGAGGGGTGACTTACCCATGCCATAGGCAGTGTTGGTGGGCATGGCACACAGGGATGTGTGCCATGTCGACTCTTCAGTTTGTCCTGCACCAAAACACACAGCCTGCAAAGGCAGTGTGTGGGTGTTAAGGGGAGCGGTCCCTGAGGGAGCATAATACATGCTGCAGCCCTTAGAGGCCATCTCTGGTCATAAGGCACTTGGTACTGGGGGTACCTTTACAACGGACTTACAGGTGGCCCAGAGGTGTGCCAATGGTGAAAACAAAGGTACAGGTTTGGGGAAAGAACACAGGTGCTGAGGCCTGGTCAGCAGGGTCCCAGCACACACACAGTCAAGTTACGATCAGGTATCTGGCTAAAAAGTTATGAGGTAACCATGCAAAAAGCGGCACTTTCCTACACCGGATTGAAAGACAATGGTAACAGATGTATTCTATAGCACTGAAGGGAGCACAGCATTACACATTATTCAGACTTGATGATCTTAAGCACTTCAGCCTAAGTGGGAAGGCAGGCAGTTTTTGGGCTTCTCCAATCAGTCTTTCCTGATCTATGAGGATTCTTATCTTTTCTCAGTGTGTCTTGCACCCACTCGCAAAGGATGACCAGTTGCATTTGTTCGCTTGGACTATTTATTAAGATGCTGGTAAGTCCCACGTGTTTCAGGGCAAGTTGCTTTCTACACCCGACAAGCTTGGTCAGCAGGTATTCACACATAATAATCTTCTTCATTCTGTAGATGGTCTAGTTTGTTGAATGCTTCAATGTAATTTTGTCTAATAATGCTTGTATATATCTACATGTCGTATGCAAATAGCAGTCTGTGTCCGACGGTAGGTCACAGTATGTCATCTCTGTAGATGGATAAGATGGAGTTGGAATTTAGATATGAATTTTAAATAATTAAAACAATATGGAGTGCTAATTTATAAAAAATATATGTTTATGTAGATTAATTAAGGAAGTATTCAGACATTTTATGTCAGAAATGTGGACATGAAAACATTTTCACGGTTTCCATTATCTTCTTTTTCTATATATTCATATGAGCGATGCGTCATATTATACTTGAAAAAGGCATCATGCCCGAAGCAAAATGTTTTGGATTCCGCATTTAATAAAAGGGTGAATCTGTGCAAGTCTCAATAGCACTCATGTTTTGTTTTATGGAGGACAACTTTGAATTAAATAGCAGGATTCTGTGCCTGCTCACATGCACCAAGGCCGTTTGGCAGAAGGATCACATTAAAGCATGAGTAGTTTAAGTGTGTATATTATATAAAACATATCACATGTATATACATTGTCAACACATGTTCTGATTTTTTTTCCCTCTTCGCTTTCCCCACCCATGAATTCTGAATACAAGTATGCTGCAAATGAGGGTAAGAGTTCTTGCATACTTTTCTTATAGGCCATCACCAGAGAGCGATATTTGTAGAGTGTTCTACAAGGACAAATAAGGAAGGCGTGGATATTCAGCATGTGGTTTGCAAAGAAATAGGCAGGAAGATGGAAGTCATACCTGGTTCTAGTTGACCAAGTGACTTGAAATTCTCTAAGCCCCATGGAAGCTGTAGCATTTGGTAGTGACCCTGTATTTTGCATGCTATTTTTTTAAATTTCGAGTAGTAACGGACAGAAATATATGATACTTGTCTCCATGTTAGTCATAGAACTAAGAGTTCTTAACGGTATTAGTGCTACAGTTTTCTTTCTCTAGAGGTTTAAAGCAAAAAGCTCAATGTACAGAGCAGGGCCGGACTGGGAACTAAAACTGGCCCTGGCAAAGAGCTAGGCCGGCCCCACTGGGAGTGGCCGAGCTGTTTGCCTGGGCCAGTTTAGGCCGATTTTGTTACAGGGGACGAAAACGGACCTGAAACAAAAACGGCCCCCAGGGGCCCAAAATCGGCCCCCACCCTAGCAGCCCACTGGGGAAACGCCCAGTGCCCGCTATGGCCAGTCCAGCCCTGGTACAGAGCCCTGTATCATCTTCACACACTAGCTGCTCAGTTTGTAATATTTTGTTGACATGTCCATTTTGGATCTGCAGTACTGGCTCTAGTTTTCCTTGATAACTTGTGCAATTCCTCTTGGGTTTGGCAAATAGTGTAAACTGTGTTGGTTTTTGTTTTCCTGAGTGACTTTAGAAGTAGCCTTTACTATGGTAACTTTCTGCCTCAATCTTTTCTTTTACCCTTTTACTGACTAAATGTAGGACTTTTTAAAACATTTATCACTAGATGCTAGACTTATGGTAGTTGTTCTTTGTCACATTTCTTTATTTTATCTGAAAATCTGGCACAGGTATTCTGTGGCTTAAGGTTGATGAACAACTTAATATCAAGTACCATTACAAGTCAGCGGAGAGTATTTCAAGGGAACCGTAGAGGCTACATATCAAGAGAATAAACGCCAAAACAGTAAGCAAGCAGTACATATGGAAGTTACCACTCTTTGCAGTAGTATGCTCAGTGCCTGATTAGTATATTTTCATCTATGCCTTTCTTTCAACAGTCCCTAACATCCACACTCTTAACATTTTCAGAGATGGATGGTTACTAACAGCTTCATCCAATGTCTAGAGTGAATACACCTTCTCATTAGCGTTAATGAGCGTCTCCCTACTTTGCACCTCTTTCAGAGCTGAAGTGTGAAGAACTTGCAGCACAGGTGCCCGGCACACAGGAATCAGTGGGTTCAATTAATTGACTCTTCCAGTCCCAACATTCATTTTAAATTCAGATAACTTACAAACCAATTCTTTTTTAGGAGTATTTAACTTGTTGCATCTCGTTTTAGAGGAAAGGTGAATTACTGACAGAGTTCATCGTTTACATACCCAGGTCTGTTGTGAGGGTCAAGAATCTAATTGTATCTCATTTTAACTTTAAGAAATAGTTATTTTTTTATAGCTAGACTAGTTCTTATGGCTTAACGTGGTTTACAACTCTGTAACAAAAACATAGTCTACTTGACTGGCATTTAATAGTGACATTTACTTGCCTTTTTTGTACTTATGCACTGGCAGCTTTTTCAGCTGATCTTTCCGAAGTCTATTTTTTCTCGATTTGTGCCTGTCCTGCACAAATTTTGTGATCTGAAAAGAAGAGCACTAGTAAAGAGACAATTCATTCAATTTACTCTCACATTTTTAAAGCATATCTGAAAGTTACATTACTGAATGATAACATTCCTTCATACATGTATACCTTGTAAAACAATATTTTCAAATGCAGTCCTAGCATTTGAACAGCAATAAAGAAATGTATATTTTACTTTAGGATGGACAGCATTGTTGCCTTGTTGTTATGGTCACAAATGTGTGATGTTGTAATAGAACGCCTACATAATTAACATTTGCACAGATTCATTATTAAATAATCAAGGACAAGATCGGGTTCAGTGCCTAACTGAAATTAAATAAATGGAAATATAGAATGAAGAAGCTGGCAAGGCCTGCTAGCATTACACTTGCCAGCTCTCCGCTGCTGCTTCCATGTTTAAGCTGCATTCATGTTTAAGAAATCCCATCTCTGCAGTGTACTTTTCTTCATTAAACATATTGTTATTCAGCACTTTACCTTCCCACTTACAGCCACGCAAAATGTTTATTTAATGAAATACTGTGGAAAACACACGTTTTCTCCTCTATGGAATCCATTATGCATATGACACTGCACCTCCGACAGGATGTTAATCAAATTGGTAATTAAGATTGAATTTGAGCAATGTTTGTAAACATTATATTTTATACTGCCAAATAAAAAAAATAATCAATTTCAAATGACAGTCCAACACATCGTTAAAATCTTTACTGTGTGGGAACATGTACTCTGGGGCAAACGCAAGAAATTACAGTAAAGGGGTAATCTGTTCCTGTTGTAACCACTCCACAGTGCGGGGATGGCTTTTATTTTAATTTATTTTAAAGGTTTTATATAGCGCTGGCTAGACCCGGAGGTATCAGAGCGATTTACATGCGTAATCAGACCATAATTGGAGGTGACATTTTTAAAGAGGTTACATAGTTATAAAGAGCCCGGCTTGCTTCCATTACCTCCTCACCCTTCTAACATGACAAAGTCCTTACTCTGCAAGGAGGTCACACCCTCCAAAATAGGCAGCCAATAAATAAACATGATCTCTGGCAACCCTGGCCAGATCGACCCATAGACGTTGTATCCACATAAAAAACACATTGTATTTATGGATAAGGTGCTCTGCCCGTAAGAAATCCAGGTTCTACGTATTGAATAATCATAGAGCTGTTTTGGCACACTATATGAGACATTGTGAAAACTGGATTCAACCGCACCAACTCAATCTTGAATACTTTTGTGATATGTGAAGAGAGCAAAAGCTCCGAGATGGAATGAGGCATAAAACGTGTGTACCATTAACAATTCCAAATAGAAAAACTGTTGCCTCTACAGCACAAATCGCTCAATTAATTTTTTATCAAATTAATAAGGTGAAGCAGTCTGATAAAGCTTGCGATCATGTGGTTCGTAGAAATCCCCTGCATGTGTTTTGCAAAATAGGCATAACAATAGAGGTCAAATGATTTTATTCTGAGATAGAACCACCATTATGAATTCACGATTCCCCCATGTTCACCAATGAATTTTCAAGAGATGCGATTGACTTGGGAAAGCTTCAATTAATTTTTTTCTTCACCATCATAATGGCCCATTGGAAAACATTCTGTGGCACCAAGGGAAAGAGGGTATGATGAGAATTATTTGCCCGTAGGGGTAGTGAGGAAATGTCCCAGGAGGTTACAAAAGCCCCTTTCAGGGGATAACTAGTTTTTCATATCGCGATTTTGGAATCTGAAAATCTAGGTTTTTCAACATAGAAAATTACTCTCTTAGGTATATATATATATAGTATCAGTCCAAACTTAAATACCATGTTGGTTCTGTCTCCCATCAACCCATGCTGAGACGGACATATGGTGGAGTAAATGTGACTCATTATCTACTTCTCATGGGTAGTGCTACTGGGTTATGCTGTGTGTTCAGTTAGTAAGGTCATGGAAAGATGAGTCTCAATCCACAGACGCCATGAATTCACCTTGTTACCCAGAGTAAGAGAAAAGCTGTCAATGTGCAGTTCGGAGAGGTAATCTTCGATGAGCTTCGAGTGATGTGGTTACCTTATGGGTCCAAATTAAGTTTTCTGCAGAATGAGCACGAGAACGTTCAAATATATTACATTGTGCAGCCTAGCAAGGTGTATTTTGATGTTCTACCTGTCTGTGTGCCATTAGCTGCAATAAAGGCAAATCAGCAGGGAAAATTACCTTTTAACATGTTTGTTTCAAGGACTGCGGTGAGCCTACGATGACCAACTTGACTGAATGCCTCCAATAAATCAAGCAGGATGAGAAGGCGGATATCACTATTGTGAAACATGCGGGGATTGCCACCCAGAACAGTAATGGGTGCAGATTCAGTGCTGCAACATTAAGAAAACCTGACAAGAACCACTGGTATGGTGCTAGCAACTTACACTGGGGAGTGTCGAAGGTGGCCAGCCACACATTTTTCAATGACTTTATCTAAAAGAGATAGGACACAGGTCAGTAACTGGAAAGTTAGTCTGCAATATAGCGAAAGTAGATCCCCCTCGGAATGAAAATAAACTTGCTGTGCAAATGCACATTCATTTGGGCCTGGTTCCATGTGTTCGAGATTTCCAGATGCACATGTCACAATGGACGGATTGTATGCATACACAAATTCATAATTGCTTTGTGGAATACAGTGCAGCCCACTGAGCCCTGCTTTGTTCATGTTGTTTATTTTGGTATGATAGGTTAATCAGGATGGTATTTTAAGTATTTGATTAAAATATTTGATCTCTCCAACTATAATACTTTTAAGTGCTGAAGTCTGCAGCCACTGTAACTTTCTATCAGTTATCCAACTATAGAACAACAGAATAAATGGACACAACAGAGGCATGGTTTGCTGGACAAAGGTGATCTTTTCAGGGCTCACAAACGTATGTATTACAAAACATGCATATGGGATAGATGAGGATTACTAAATACAAGTCTAAAATGTCTTTTGGTTACAAAGAATGAAAAAGACGCGACACCATTTCAGGAAATATACCTACCATGAAGATGACAATTAGAATAAGACAGATTCCCACTATAATGAGGAAAGGAATTAGGTAGTACTCCAATGGAAGACTCCACTCAGGAAGTAAAACAATATGGCCACTGTGTATCAGAAAGAACAGTTGGAATGTGTTACAATTCACACAAAAGACGTTAACAGAACAGGATACGAACGTAAAAACATTATCGAAAATCAAATCAAAATGCCTGTACAAATAATGCTCATGACAGAATGAAATAACTTAAAAAGTGGAAAGAAATTAAAAACACAAACACTTTAATTCTGGCTTAATGTATCTACACAATGTGGACACGCTGTAAATGTTTGTAAAACAGTACAGAGAGAAAAACATGCCAATGTACATTGCCACTAAAAGGTTTGAATACATGAAAATTCTTGTTTTAATTAAATAACGGCCTAATTGCTATAATTCACTCAAGATTAAGTTGATGAGTTAAGAGGTACAAATCAATTCTTGATACTGAACTTTCTTGTTGCTTTTAAGTTCCTGCAGTAGTTAGGCAAAACAAAATGTTATCTTTCATTGTGTGTACACATCACTACCTGCAATATAAGTCATATTAAAGAGACTAGAAGCAGTAAATATGCATAGATTTAATGGTTTGTGTTGAAAGGTATGGGTGGTTTCTCAATCCATAGAAACCGTAGACTCTAAAGGCTTGGAAATCAAAGATTCATGGTTCAAACAAGCATTTGCAATACAATAGGTCTCGCATGAGAGTTTGAGCTATTGGCATCGTAAATGACAATGCCTTTTATTTATGTGTTGTTTTTAAAACAGATATATAAAAGCATTGTCATTACAATGCCAATCGCTTAAACTATCACAAATGTGAGACCTATTGCATTGCAAATGGATTTGG
Source organism: Lissotriton helveticus (assembly GCF_964261635.1). Classification (NCBI taxonomy): domain Eukaryota; kingdom Metazoa; phylum Chordata; class Amphibia; order Caudata; family Salamandridae; genus Lissotriton; species Lissotriton helveticus. Next base: position 238,296,589 of record NC_136072.1, on the reverse strand, counting down.
TGCCTGTGCTATAAAGATTTTTTTTAAACCTTTATGAGAGCGCATGTCCGACCTGCAACTGCAGGCAGGACGCTGCTTTGGTCTCATTAAATCACTGAAAAAATTCTTTGATTTCCTCCCCATTGCAGCTAGAAAATCAGTCGCGGTAGCCTTAATACTCTCCCGACTTGATTACTGCAATGGATTAATGGCTGGTGTGAAAAAGTCCACCCTTAAGAAGCTGCAGAGTATACAACATGCAGCGGCGAGACTGGTCCTACAACTTCCCAGAAGGTCATCAGCTTCAGCAGCATTAAGAGCTCTGCATTGGCTCCCATTGCACAAAAGAATTCTTTTTAAATTGCTTCTTACCGTTTTTAAATCTATGCAAAACACAGGTCCCCGCTACTTTACACATCGTTTTGTGCGTTATAATCCTCCGCGATGTCTGAGATCATCTGGGACAAACCTCATCCTGATTCCCAGATTTAAATATCAAACCAAGGGTGGGAAAACTTTCACTGTCTTGGCAGCCAAGGCATGGAATAACCTACCAGTTAGCCTCAGACTGACTGAAAAGGAGGGTCTTTTTAGAAAACTCCTCAAGACATGGGTGTACAAACAATCAGATACCTCCGTACTGGCAGCCATTTAGTCTCATCCTTTCACCTGCTTCATTTTTCATCAACCTACTGTTCGCAAGCTTAGCGCCAAGATGCTCCCCTGGGAGCGAATGTTCGCGCTTTATAAAAACACATAAAAAAAGCTATTTGAGAAAATAGTGCTTGGAGGGTGTAATTAAAGCCTACTGAGTAACAACACAGTTAACAGGGGATGTCCTCTAGGAAGGTTATGAAATTAGATAAGGCAATACTAAGGAGGGACTACTAAGCCTATTGACCAATGAAAAGCCACAGTTTACAGTGGACAATGACACAAGCCAATGAAAAATATGGGCGGAGAGTGGGCGGAGCTTCAAGGCCATACCTGAATACAGCATGCCTCGCAGAGCAGCGCATGCGCTGCCCGGGCTCCACCTAAAAAACACATTCCACTATATAGAAACACTATTCTGTCTGCAATTAAATAAGCACAAGTGGAAAAAGAATTGCCATCCACCTATGCATGATAACGTAAAAATTGTTGTCTGGTAAAATATGTTGAATAAGAGCACTTATGACTGCCAAGACAGCTGTGATAGATGGCTGCTAAAAAAGCTTCTTAGTAAGATGAACATCTTACTCAGAGACATGAACATCAAAGAGTCAAGTCTTACTCAGAGACATGAACATCAAAGAGTCAAGTCTCGGAAGAACCAAAATAGTTTTTCATCCTTCCGAGGATGAAAAACATGAGAAGCGCAGACTTGTGCAACAATAACACACAATGGCAATTCTATTGTTGTACTCTAGATTTTTAGTTCTGCGCAATGTTTCTATTACATGAATGCTGTCTTGCGGAGTTTCCAATTATTAACCTAAATATGGCTCGCAGTTTCGCCTGCTTTTCTTATGCCTATATGTTAGCACAGTTTTCACTTCTGTGTGCTAGTTAGTGCCACTAATTCACAAACATTTTGAATGCGGGAACATTCCTTGCTTAACATTCTGAAATTGTCCTGCACCAATAACTCACAATTACTCTGCATGCAAATGGTTACCATGCCATATTTTTCTCACAAGTGACAACACAACTAAAATATAAACATGAAGAAGTCCTGATTTCAACAAGGGAACGTGCAGTGCACAGTATGTTCTGATGAAAAAACTAGGCCGCTTCGTAGACACCTAATGGATAAATTACTTACCTTCGGTAACGCCTTATCTGGCCAGAGACATGATCTAGCCGCATATTCCCTACATTTGAAGTTCCAGGAGCCAGGCTGGGTCTGGAAGATTTTTGATACCAGTATCCCTGCACACCGGTAGGTGGCGTCCGTAGACTGTGTGGCGGTGTGTTCATCGTCGTCGGGACATCCGCGTCGTCAATATAACTGCCACTCCGGCGCGCTGATGCCCGTACTTTTCATGACTTACCATACCAGAAGCCGGGAGCCATGAAATGATAGACCATGGTGTGCTAAAAATGGCAACCAGGGCCCTGAAAGGAAATTGCCCTTGACACTAGAACCAATCCCCAGTGCGGGGGATGTGTGGGTTGGTAAGAAATCTGCAGCTAGATCATGTGTCTACCAGATAAGGCGTTACTGAAGATAATTCAATTGTCCATCTGATCTAGACATCTAGCCACAGATTCCTTACATTTGAACAGGTGCCCAAGCAATACCATTCCCAGAGGAGGGAGTGCGGAAAGATTTAGATAAGGAAGTCCCGCAAGACATTGGGACCAAACAGGCCTTCTATGCAAACCTGGGAATCCAGGCAGCAGTGTCTGGCAAACGTGTGCAGCGATGTCCATGCGGCTGCTTGGCAGATATCAGAAATGGGAACACCATGCTGGAGAGCCGTGGTGGACGCTTTTGCCCTGGTGGAATGGGGTCTAAGCGCTTCAGTAGGATCTTTCTTTGCTAAGTCGTAACAGATTTTGCTACAGAGGATAACCCAGAGGGATATAGTCTTCTTTTGGATAGCACGCCCTTTCTTTGCACCCACTTACCCTATAAAGAGTTGGTCATCCGCCCAGAACTCTGTGGTTCAATTAAGGTAGAACGATAACACTCTTTTTGGGTCCAGATGATGGAGATGCTCCTCTTCCTTGGAAAGGTGCAGAGGTGCATAGAAGTTGTGTAAAGTAACCAACTGCCCCATATGAAAGGGTGTTACCATCTTAGGTAGAAACGTTCCCTTATGCGGAGCACCACTTTATCCAGAAAGACCGTCAGATAAGGAGGCTGTGATGACTTTGGCTGCAGTTCGCTCACCCTCCTAGTAGAGGTTATTGCCACTAAGAAGGCTGCTTTGATGGTGAACAGCCATAGAGTTCAGTTGTGCAGTGGCTCAAACGGTGCATAAATCAGAAAGGTATGAACCAAATTAAGGTCACACTGTGGCATAATAAAGGGTAAAGGGGCAAACAAGTGGGTTAACCCCTTCAAGCATTTCTGCACCAGAGGGGATTTGAAAAGAGAAGAAAAGAGGAAAGAGCCGAAAGATAACCCTTTAAGGTGCCCAGAGCAGAGCCCTGCTTGGCCAAAGAAAGAATGAACAGGAGGATATCAGATAAAGATGCAGATAGAGAGACAATAGACCGGTCTGTGCAATAGTTTAAAACAATTGGACTATCAGCAGACGTATACCGACTTCGTGGAGGGACGCCCGGCTGTCAAAATAACCTCACAGACTGGGAGGAAGGTCGAAAGCTGTCAGCTGTCGCTGCTTAATCTCCACGCAAGGAGTTGGAGAGTGGACAGGTTCGGGTGGAGAACCCTCCCCTGCGACAGGAGGCCTTCCCGAAGGGGCAGTCTGATCGGAAGATCAATGCTCATTGCCAGAAGCTCAGGTTACCAGTAGCTCAGGTTACCAGTAGCTCAGTATACCAGAAGCTCAGGATACCAGACTTTCCATTCCCAGTCCGGAGCCACAAGAATGAGTTGTGCCCGGTCACTCCTGATTTTCTTGAGCACTCTGGGTAGGAATGGTATGGGCGGAGAGGTATACAGGAGGCCAGAGCTCCACTCATGACAAAAAGCGTAGCCGAGTGAGAGCCGCCTTGGAAACTCCAGCACGCAAAGCGGTTGACATTGCGCGTTCTCGACGGAGGCAAACGGATCTAACCAAGGCTCTCCCCACTGCTGAAAGAGTCCTTGTGCCAACTCTGGATGCAGACGCCACTTGTGATCTGCTAGGCACCTTCAGCTGAGTTAATCGGCTCTGGCGTTCAAAGAACCGTCCAGATGCTGAACCACCAGGTTAATGCCCTGCTGTTCCAGCCAAATCCAGAGGCGCAAAGCCTCTTGACACAGGGGCCACGACCCCACCCGGCCTTGCTTGTTGTAGTATCACTTGACAGTCATGTTGTCTGTGAACACCTGAACTAGCCTCCCCTTGATGGAAGGCAAGAAGGCTTTTGTAGTGCCAGCCAGATCGCCCGAAGCTCCAACAGGTTTATATGGAGTCGGGCCTCCGCCGGAGACCAGAGTCCTCTGATCTCCACCTCTCTCAGATGGCCGCCCCATCCCAGAAGTGAGAGGGGTCTGCCTCTGACCCAATGCGGATTGATAGCCACCACTGCAGGTCTTTCGCAGTACCCGCCGAGTCCTGGACCAGGGTGGTGAGATTTCCCCGATGCTGCGCCCATTGGAACTTCAGGTCCCTTTGCAGAGCCCGCCCGTGCCATCTGGCATGGGCAACAAGAAGGATGCAAGAGCCCAAGAGGCCGAGCAGCCTCAGAGTAATTCTCACAGGAATCAAAGATAGAGGCTGAGATATCGGTATCATAGCTCGAATATTCCTGCTTGCGAGGATAAGCCCGAAACTGCACCATGTCCAGAACTGCTCCAATGAAGGGGAGCATCTGAGAGGGCATCAGGTGTGATTTTAGCATGTTGATAGTGAAACCCAGTGGATGTTAGGGGTTCACCGCAGTCTAGGGATGGGAGACGTTTGGAACCCCTGTTCTCCGCAAATAAGCTGCGATCACCTCCTTGGGGCCAAAGGGAACCTCAGCAAACTGAAAATGCTCCTGGCCCACTGTAAACCGCAGATAGCGATGATGAGCCAGCAGGCCGGGAATGTGGAAAGAGACATCCTGCAAGTCCAACACTACCATCCAGTCTCCTGGGTCTAGGGTAGACAGTACCTGAGCCAGAGCGAGAATCTTGAATTTCTCCTTCTTGAGGAAGTATTTGAGGGCTCTGAGGTAAAGGATAGGACAGAGGCCTCCATCATCCCTTGGAACCAGGAAATAGCGGGAATAGCTACCTCAGCCTATTTCTGGCCCAGGAACCTTCTCTATAGCTCTCTTGGCCAAGAGAGCCTTGACTTGCTTGCGGAGTAGCGCAAGATGATCCTCCATCAGCCGATTGTGAGTTGGAGGGGTAGTCTCATAGTGGAGGGAGTATCCCCTTCGGACTAGCTGCAACACCCACCTGTTCGTGGTGATGTTGTGCCAGTGGTGGAGGTGATGGCGTATCCTGTCACCCATTGGACGCTTGTGACCCGAAGGACCAGAGTAGGAATGTTTTGTGGTGGAGGAGCGGATGGTGGCTTGGCTCGACTTCTGGCTTCCCAACCCTCGAAGACGGGATGAACAGCAGCCACGGCCTGCAGAGGTTGCTGAACTTGCGGAACCCACTGGCTGGAATAGGGTTGGCGCGGTTGGAAGCCCCTTCAAGGCACAAAAGGAGCGCAAAGCAGATGCAGGCCGGGTTGTAGTACTGAGGCCCAAGGATTTGGCCGTAGCCCGCAAATCAGTAAGTGCTTAAGCGCTGCGTCAGCCTAGTCCCCGAAGAGACTTGAGCCATCAAAAGGCATGTCCATGAGGTTTGCCTGGACATCCCCCGAAAAGCCAGACGTCTTCAGCCAGGCGTGGCTCCTGATGGTCACTGTCAAAGAAATCGTTCTGCCCAGCGAGTCAGTTGTGTCCAAGCCACAGCGAACGGCGAACTTCGGTGCATCTCTCCCGTCTGATATTGCTTGGGCGAGCAGGATCCTGTCCTCCTCCGAGACCCAATGCAGCACCTGCGCAACCGTATCCCATATAGAATGAGAATAACGGCCAAAAGGCATGTGTTGGTCACCGACCGCACTGCAAGGCTGGCGGAAGAAAAAAAATTCTTCCTAAAGATCTCCAGCCTTTTGGATTCCCTGTCTGGAGGGGCGGAAGGGAACGCACCACAGGAAGTGGAAGCCTAGATCACCAAGCTTGGGGGTTGTGGTGGGCAGCGAGGAAAACAGAGTTGCCCGGTGCAGGGCGATGGCATTGGGCAATCGGTCAATTCACAGGAGCCCTTGTGCTGGGTTTGGACAAGGTGCCCAGAAGAACATCCGTTAAGGCCTCTTTAAAAGGCAGTAAGGGCTCCAATGAGGACACATTAGGCAGCAGGGCATCCGTCAAGACATTCGTCTTGACCGCCACTGTAGGAAGATGCAGGTCCAGGACCTCCGCAGCCCTATGCACCACCATAGCAAACAACGCCCCCTCCTCAGTAGCCAGGTATGGGGAGACACCATGCCAGAATCGGGGGAGGTGTTCAGGCTACTGGCTTCACGCAGCTCCTCATACCAGCCATGTCCTGGGGCTGCAGGATTTCTAAGAGATCCTGCTCCCCCTCCCAATCCTCTTCTTCCAACACAAAACTTTCAGAAAGGGGCTGGTTAGTTGGTATCAAGCCGAGTGGCTCAGTCGGCGCTGGAGACCTCGGAGTCGGACACAGCCCCAGGGAAGGTCGCTGTGTAGATGAAACCGGCGCGAGTCCGGACTAGGGAACGGGTCCACCAGGAGGCCGTGGCGCTGAGGCCGAAGGTGTGGGGTACATGGGATCTCCTTCACCTAGACCTACGGAACCCTAAGGCGTTCCGGCAGGGTCACTAAGGCGTTCCGGCAGGGTCAGACCGCCCAAACACGGCGCACATGGTTTTAGAAAATTCCTTAAGTTGTGTGGGGTCACTCCTGCCCCGGGAAAGGGAGGGAGACATGGAGTCGACCCTGGTGCCTGCTCCGCGGAACGGGGCCTAGAACGCCAAAGCTCCTCCATCTCGCCGCTTGGCGGACAGGGTGAATGCTGGGACCTTCCTCTACGCCGAGTTCGGGACCAAGATCGATGAGGCGACCTCCGTGGTGCGTTCCAGGCCGCGAGCAGCTTCAGGGACCGCTCCCTCAAAGCCTTCGGCGCCATGGCCTGACAATCGGAGCACGACTGTGTCGTGGTCGCGTTTCAGGTACCAGAGACACACAAGATGGGTCTCCATTACAGACATGGTGCAGTGACAGTTGCCGCACAGCTTGAACCCCTAAGTCTTCCTACTGGACATTCCTAATACACCAAAAGAAGTCAACAAAAGGTTAAAAAAACTCTCAAAAAGTGACAGGGGTAGCTCTCTTCAACGGATCGGCACTGGTTGGCGTGAAAGAAAATAACTGACAACAGCGCACCAGAGTGGCAGTTCTACTGATGACGCAGACATCATGACGACGACGAACACAACGTCACATGGACTCAACCGATGCCACCTACCAGCACGCAGCGGTACTGCTATCAAAAATCTTATGGATCCAGCCTGACACCTGGAAGTTCAAAGGTAAGAATCTGTGGTTAGATGTCACTATCAGATCATAATTAATTTTTTTGTTTATGTCCATTCTATGACAAAGACAAAAATGAATTGCAACAAGTCTAGCAATTTTAAAGTTCTCATCCTAAGAATCCTGTAGCTGAGGAGCAAAGGGGAGCAGAGTAAACACACTTGTAGCCTAACAATTTCCCTTTTCTAACATGCTATCTTCTAAATCTGACTTGCACGGAGATTAATTCTGCAAGAAAGAAAATCTACAATGAGCTAGACACCATTCAGAGGCGAGGGTGCATTCTCTTTTTATATCGCAGCTCCCCTTGTCTATTTTGAGTCCCACTGCATAGCAGAATCTCAGACCACTCTGACAGGATGCAAGACTCGCTAAATTACAGGGACAGTTATCACTTTGAGACGCTGAGGACCTAAAAGACGCTATATTTTACATGGTTAGAGAGAAAACAATAAATTGTGGTACTGTTTTAAGTTAAGTAACTTTGCATATAAAAATGTATTTCACATTTGAGGAACCTTTTGCCAGGCTTAAACCTTTCTTTTTAATACATATAGGTCAACCCCAGGGTAGGCGCTGGACAGCCCAGAGGGTAGAATGCAGTGTTTTTAAATAGTAGGACATGTACTTCTATGTTTTACGTCTTGGTAATGAATAACCTTTAACTTCGTTTTTCACTACTGCAAGGCCTAGTTCTCCCATAGGATAACATTGGAGGTACCTAATTACAATGAAAAATGATAATTTCCAATGGTGGAAAGTTATCTAGTTCATGTTTGGTGTCTTTTGAATTGTAATTAAAAATCCCCTCTCAAGGTAAAGTTGGATTTTAAATTTAATTTTTGAAAATGGCACTTTTTAGAAGTTGGCCTTTTCCTTCCTTAGCCATTTAGTGCCTGTAGCCTGTCTCTGGGCCACTTGACTGGGTTTAGGGGACAGCTAGGCTTTGTGCAATCCTCCTAGGCGGCCACACACAATAGAGAGCTTAGGTGTGTCTGGATGGGCCATCACTAGCAGGACAGGCGGGCTGGGCATAGCCCTACTTGCACTTGAATACCCTGCCAAGTGGTTCCACCCCAGGTCTGGACCCTTGGAAGTGGGCCTTAAGGAGCTCTGCCAGCTCATCTGTGGATCCAGCAAAACCGACATGGCTCCTCTGCTGCATGGCGCAATCCAGAGCAGAACCGGTGCATCACCTCTGCTGCAAGAATTTTCCCAGCTCAAGGACTTCGCATCGACTTCACACCCTGCATTGAAACTGCCATACTGTGAAGTTTCACCCATGCAGGCACTCGCATAGCAGCTCTTCAGAACTGAAACATCAATAATGCAGGACACTGCATCGCAGCGCCTCGGAACCGAGCCATCACCACAGCAGCACGATACATCCTCAACGCGTGGCCTCTTAAGGCTCTGCAACCAGTGTTAAAGGTACTCTTGTTCAGTGGGTCTAACTGGGACCCTGTTGCCATCCTGCACTGCACGGCAGTCGGCCTGAACTGGTGACTTTGTCCCGGTCTGGCACAACCCAATATCCACAGTTGATGCTTTGTGCGTTTTAGAGCTACATTTGCGGAAATCTTTAAAACAGCCTAGCTCCGGTTCTATGGATTGGATTTTTGTTGTTTTGGCCTTGGTTTATTTGTGAAAATGTACTCTATTTTTCTAAATTGGTGAGGGATTCTCCTTGTATTGTGTTTTTCACTTCATTATTTTTTGAAGTGCTGCATAAATATTTTAAACATTGCCTCTAAGTTAAGTCAGACTGCTATGTGCCAAGCTACAAGAAGGTTGAGCACAGGTTAGGCTGGGGTTTGCTTGTGCATCACTCCGACAAAGACTGTGGTTGCTGTTCGAGTAAGTGTTTCACCCCCCTCAGCCAGTAACCCAATTTCTCAAAGTTAATATTTCTTGGACCAAGCTACTTGACAGGGAAAATGTACTTTGAGACAGCACTAAAGGCCTGTGTGGAACTTCTACAATATCCTTTGTCACATGAAATCACTGAATCTACAATTCAATCATCCTATGAGATACATGAGCCACAAGACCTGGGGTAAATGTTTTAACTCTTTATGAAGCTGAATTCCTTTACGGGGGCATGTATTAGATTACCTCTCACCACACAATAAGATCAAACATACTAGGGATTCCATTTAAAGGATAGGACTCTTCAACAAAAAACCTGGGAACTGTGTACAGAGCTTCATTAGACTTTGAAGTAAGGCCCCACAAAGGAGGCACTGATGGATTTTACCACTCTCTCCATATCCTGGATTAAAGGTATCACTATATATGGGTTACCCTACAAGGGATCTTTCTTATCCCACTGCAGTTATTGGCACAGAATACAATGAATAAATTGGCCTATCATGATCAGGTGTAGATTATCACCCTTTGTTCTGAAATTATTTTTGTTCACTTTTGCAAATAATAAGGTTAACATACTATAATGAACGTAGTAAAAAAAATAACACTATACCCAAATACAATACCTTGAAAAGTTAAAAATATAAGACAAAATGAACTACATGCTGATAACAAAAGAGCTGATGAGATACGTTTGTTGACTTGCATGATGTATATAGAGTATGCCATTTCTAGTTACAGTTCAGAATTAGGAAGAAGTAGTCGGATTAGGAAAAACACAACCTGTGATACGTGTTGAAATAATGCACTAGCATTTAGCCAATCGATTATGCTTTTGTACACAAGTTTCATCAAGAAGAAAAAATATCATGCAGGATCTACTTGGGAAGAACAGAATAACAGTCCCAGCTTTATAAATCAGGTCTTTTCATAAGGTTTAGGGACAAGTGTATACTCTAGGAGGGTTTAGAAAACGTTTAGTAAACAAGATATTAAAATGAGATTAATTGGAGTCAAAGTAATGTGATGCGTGATATAACCATTTCAGAGCCCATCACTGTGCAAATCAAAGGAGGCTGTAAGGGACAAGGGATGAGAACTCCATGTTTAAGAAAGATATAAAATAAATCTGGAAAAAAGAACGGATATATAAAGGCAGATGGTAATGGTGAACCAAAGTTCAATAGAGATTTTTGCAGACATTGGTGTGTAAAGAAGATATGAGAGAATACCCTTGAGTTACCAAGAAGACACAAGAATGCTGACACCTCACTACAGCAGCCTGTGCCAACCTCAGAACAGTCCTGAAAGTTTCTTGTAGTTTTTAGTGAGGCAATTGGGAAAGAGGTGACAATTTTAGGTTTTTTAGTAAGTTATCCCAAATTTAAAACCACGAACAAACTGATAGAGATACTCAAGTATCTGTTAACAAACCGAAGTGAAGGCTGAACAAACATATAGTGGAGGAGACTGCCAGGGTCAATTTAATTGATTTTTGTCCTCTGTAACTTAGATTCTAGTTTATTCTCAGAAAGAAGGAAGGCTAAGTGGTATGAATTAGGAATGCACAGTAACCGCTGGAAGCACAAAAACTCAGCCCCATAAAAACATTTGGAATTCTTTAACACATTATTTCAGTGATATAAATTCCCTTTATTTTGACGTTTGGGTGTAAAATGTGAGACTTCTCAGGGCTATGTTGGAGGAGGATGGGTTGATCCACCTGATACATAGCTCTATCTCAAGGTGTCACTGATGCAGGACATCCACTGTGCTCGAGAGGCTGCCTCATCCTCTTGCAATCTTGGACGTCAGTATTCCATTTCAGATTAAAATCCAGCTTGCCAAATGTATTGATCATGATGCAATCTATACCAAACCTACTAGCTGGGCTATATCTCTTTGTTCCACTGAGAATTTTCCTTTAAGGTAAATGTGGGCAACAAAGAACAACTACCTGGTACCAGTTCACTCTTTTCTGGAAGATACACCTTTCCTCTGTACCAGGTTCTGCTCCACCGTACAAGCCTTAGTGCTCTCCTGTTGCAGCACAGGAAACGCCTTGCTAGATGGTCAACAATATTCCACTCTTACAGCTTGAACGGCATGATCACTGCTGCTTACAGAAAGCTTGGCTGACTTGCCCCCATCCTAAGTGCCTACAATCAGTGACATCACAACACGCTATCAGTTGAAAATGTAAGAGCCTTGAATGTCAGCTGTGAAAATTTCATCCCCAAAAGGCTAGTGATCTCCAGTGGCCAGAGAGCAACTAACAATCTTTCTACTGGAATTGAGGAGAGTCAAAAAATAGACTGTTCTGAAACAGCCTTCTTACTTTAAAGACCCAAATTCTGTAAAGGCTTCTCACTGTATTTTAAACCATGTGTCTTCATTTCTCAAATATAGGAAGAACGGAACACAGTGCTCTTCCTGCATTTTCGGCAGCCCTTGTCGCTAGATACATATCTATTTGACCTAGCAACATTTTAAAGTGTGATTACTAGTATTTAGTCATCCACAAGCCTAAAAATTGTTCTAGAAATCTAGAAATGATTTGAATTAACTCTTGAAAACATATTAGTTGGTCAATTTATCATAAGTCATCTGTGTAACCCTTTTTGCTGTGAACATTGCTTTACTACTTCTAATGGCTTGTTTCACACTTTCCTAGTACCCAAGTAAAAATAAAACAAACTGCTTACTGAGTTTCAGTGCTTCTTTCTGTAAATCGGTCTCTCTTCTTCATCCAAACAACAATTAGGTAGACTCATGTTGCCATAAGTTATCCCATAGCAGCTAAAACTCCCCCACATGCACCCCATGTGGGATTGTGCTTGATCCAGCATCTGTTGGAACAGTTCAGCCCGAACTGCCAGGCCAGGTCCTCCCTGGACTAGAACACAAGCAACCTTTTGTGTGTTTGATTAGTCTAATGAACAGTAGTTATTCAAATTTTTTGTTTGGGTGCTTCTTTCTACAATTACAAATGAGCAACATTCACATACAATTACTTCTTTTGGTACTGTATGAACTGCTGCCTACCAGCAGCATTCAGTTATGTGTATTAAGCAAAGCTCCAGTGGGTACTGTGTTCTGACATTTTTGAATACTGTTTCCATTGTTGCCCCCTTTATCTACCTGCACACTCATCATGTACCTTTGATGCACCAACAAGCTACCTCTAGAGGTAGGAGTTAACTGTACATTAATAATACATACAACATAAAAATGACTTTTGTGCATCACTTGCTACACTTCTTGGTAGTGAGTTCATTTGCTTCGGTCTAGATACTTCTACAGAATTCCTTTTGCTATATTTAACCTACAATGTCTTCATTACTAGATGAAATTGTACAGGTATTTTCTCTAAGCTTCTTTACTGACACCCACATATTATTGTTGTATGGATCAGATAAAATCTATCTTTCAGTAAATTGGCTTGTAGAGACTGATCTGCACTCTAAACATGTTTTTCATTATGTTGCTCTCTGATTGATAACAGTGCTCCTAGAAGGATCATTTCATGATCAATATGCAGATTATTTTTTCAGGATGGCTTAGCATCGTCTTGGACGAAGTAGCTCCTTTTAAGACTAGAGACTGCCGTAGGGATTCACCTTCTGCACCTTGGTTCTCGAACAGTCTTAAAGCATTGAGGCAAACCTGTTGTAGACAAGAAGGGATTTGGCGCAGCGGTTACGACCAGCAGGAAAAAAGTAAAAATAGAGCCCTGATTAGAGAGTATAAACAGACTGTCTTCAAGGAGAAGTCTAAACTCTGCACTGAGAAAATCTCCAATACTCTCAACTCTTCTAGGGAGTTATTAAAAATCATAACTACCTTGTCCTCATTTTAACACTCCGAAGCACCCAGAAGGCAAACCGACTTTCTGTGATGATGTAGCCTTGTTCTTTCAGTCACAAATCCTTACCATCCATAATGAATTTATGGTAAACAAAGATCAGGAGCACTCTCATGACCTTAGTAGGGCCTGACTGCACGAGATGCTATAGCATCTAGGGGACGAATCTAGGGGACGTCAACTCTCCTTCTCTTGTATCCAACCTATAACAAAGGAAGAAACTATACATACTCTCGAAAATTTCAAATCAGGATCCTCGTTTGAGCCTGTCCACCAAAAATCTTTCATATTGCTGCTCAAACCATTGCTGGGCCACTAACATCCATTATCAATCAATCTATTGCAAATGGGTGCTTTCCAAAACTATGGAAAGAGTCAGTGGTTAGACCGCTCCTAAAGATACCTAGTTTAGAACCGAAAGAACTGAAAAACTACCAGCCCATATCCTTCCTTTCAACGCTGGCTAAAATTCTGGAAAAACATCTTAACAGACAAGTGATGGTACTTATTGAGGACTATGAGCTATAGACTCTTCAAGGTTTGGGTTCTGTGGTGGACATAGTACAGAAATCAACTGATCTCAGTGGTGATAACATAAATGTGGTGAAAATGTGGGTCAGGCTGTGGGACTGATCCGGTCTGCGGCTTTTAATACGGTCTTCTCAGTAATCCTTACATCTCGCCTAGCTAAGGTCGGATTTAAGAGCACAGCCCTAAATATGCTGAGATCCTTCCTAACAGGCAGGACTCAGTTAGTGAATATTGGTAAGCTCAAATCCAAACCCTTTTCTCATCCTTGTGGTGTCCCTCAGGGCTCCTCATTAAGTCCCACACTATTCAATCTTTACTTTTCCCTATTAGCCAAACTTATTTGATCATTTGGTCTTCAGTTCTTCTCCTAAACTGCTGAAACACAGATCATTGTATCTATGTCAGAGGATGGATCGGCTACGGGCATCAATTTTAACAATTGTATGGAAGCAATTTTCACCTGGATGAGGAAAATGGTCTTAAACTGAACATTGAGAAGACAGAGGTGATAATCATTGGAAGTCAATCTTCTATTTGGAACAGAAATTGATTGTCGAAAGACTGGGAAATCTGCCTTTACCAGTAAAAGCTGCTAACAATCTTGGTCATAGTGAAGGATCCACTCGCCTTTGATTCGCATGTTAACAAAACACCATCCTTCAGTTTTAAGTTGGTCAGAATACTGCAGAAAGACTTTCCCTCCATTCCACAAAACAGTAGTCGTCAAACTAATTCTGTCTAGGACTGATTATTGTAATACCTTGTACCTGAATATCAACAAGTTCTCCATCAAGAAACTGCAAACTGCAAAGAAAGCAGCAGCAAGGCTCATCTCAGACCTACCCAGGCATCAGTCGGTGGCTACTGACTTGGTCAGGCTCTAATGGTTGACCATTAGTAAGGGAGTCCTCTTAAAAGCCTTGTGTATTGCACACAAGGCATTAAATAGCTCAGTACCCTATGAATTTCAGTGGTACCACCAGCAAGACCGCTACGCTTTATTAAGAATAAACTAATGGTCATTCCTCAAATTCATAAGGTGAGGAAGATACTCTGTAGCCACGGCCAAACTGTGGCATTCTCGTCCTCATTATCTAAGTGCTATGGAAAATCATCTTCCCTTTATAAAGGCTTTAAAACAGGACTATTCTCTCTACAGACTGATCTTATTTTCATCCGAATGCTTCTATTCCCCAGCCTTTAGATTGTTTACATGGCTCATAGTGCCTTGACGCCAATTGGTATTTGAGGGCTTTATGAAATGTAATGTCATTTCTAAACAAGAATACTTTTTATTGAATCAAAGCAGGCAATAAATACATTTTACTGATATATATATATATATATATACACACACACATTTTCATAGAAAATGTTCTTAGATGCAAATCCTTTCTAAGACCAAGACGGTACTTGCAATTCAGTACTTTCAAGTGCATGATAAGGAAATACATCTTTCATTCCTACTACCAAAATATCTACAATATTGGACTCCTTTACGTTTAAATCACTACTCAACCTGGTCAGTGTTGTAAGTTTTATGTATAAATTATTCAGAATCCAGTCAAAGAGATTTATGGGATTGTGCAGAGTCTAATAAAGACAGTGGATAACTCTCCCGATTGATGCATCAAATGACAAATATAATCTGGTTGCAGATTACTTTGTTAAAACAATTAAGGATTTACTCCAATTTGTTCAAGGAAAACACGATGGCTTGGACCACTGCAGGCTATTCAATCAGAATTGGATATCATACCAAGTACCTGTCTAGAAGAATTTAAGCCATTGGACTTAAATGGGCTGCAAACCTTTATATCTAAGGTAAAAGCTGGAGCCCCTAATGATCCAACAAGGCTGGACATTTTAAAAAGGACAGGTTCTATTCTTTAAACAACAATCCTCAGTCTGTTAAATAACCCCCCATCCCAGCTACAGAGGTGCCACACGCTTGGAAACAAGCTAAAGTTATTCCTTTCTTTTAAAAAAAAAACCTAGATCATGCCCTGCCTGAAAATTATCAGCCAATCTCCATTTGGCCGTTTCTGACAAAAATTGTAGAGAAACATGTGAATAAACAATTGATGAAGTATTGGAAGAATATCAACTGTTACATACTTCCCTGAATGGCTTTAGGCCTGCTCATAGCACCAAGACAGCGTGTCTCAAAGTGACCAAGGAGCTTCATTAGTTGGTGGATAGGGGGCTTTTATTACCATATTCCATAAGGTGGTCTTAGGCAGACTGAATGAGACCAAGATACAGAGTAAGGTGCTGGCTTGGCTCACTTATTTTCTTAAGGATTGCTCCTTTCAGGTATCTGTTTCATTTGCCGCCACTAAGCGTCAACTGAAGTTTACGGTTCCTCGAGACTTTGCTTTAATCCCTGCACTTCTTCACGTTAACGTAAGGCCACTAGCAGAAATTTAGAATCCTCTTGGATGTCCTAAGTATCATATGCTGATGACACCCAGCTGATTCTATCATTGCCATCCTTAGAGGAGAGGGGGCCTACCATACTTGAGAACCGTATGTCAGAAGCGGCATAATGGCTAAATTCAAACTATTATAAGTTAAATGCCAATAAAACCGAAATTCTTACATGGGCAAACACTCTCTGGAATGGGGTCCACATTGATGGCCTAACATGTTGGGTAAGCCTCCTGAGCCCAAATCAGTAGTAAAAAACTTGGAATTCTGAGCGGATAAGCGGACCTTTGAGCCAAAAATCACAGCCCTGATATTTAGTTGTTTTGGTTAAGAAGCCCTAAGAAAATCTTAGGTTTATTCTCTCAATCAGTTAACAAGATGATTAAACAGGCCTTAATTATTTCATACCTAGACTACTGCAACATTCTATATCTGGGCTACACTGGGTATGTTAAAAAGAGGTTGCAGATCATTCAGAATGCGCCAGCAAGCTGCTATGACAGATGCCAAGAACTCATTTAGTGTTGCAGTAGCTCGGCACTCTGTATTAGCTCCCCCTGGAGAAGTGTATTCAATTTAAGGCATTATGTGTGGCTCATCGAGTCTTTAGCTAAATGGGTGCGCCAAGCTTGTTTTCTCTGCTTCAATCTTCCCACCCTACCAGGTTAAGATCAGCAGACC
Organism: Lissotriton helveticus; assembly: GCF_964261635.1. Classification (NCBI taxonomy): domain Eukaryota; kingdom Metazoa; phylum Chordata; class Amphibia; order Caudata; family Salamandridae; genus Lissotriton; species Lissotriton helveticus. Next base: position 238,280,031 of record NC_136072.1, on the reverse strand, counting down.
TCAATCTGGCAGTGATTCCACGCTCACGGCTGGCCAGACATAGAGAAAGGGCTTTCTTTCCATGTTTTGGCACCTAATCTTTGGAGTAAGCTACCCAATCATTTAAGGGACATGTCGAATCATTTTAGCTTTACGAAGCAGCTGAAGACATTTAAGGGACATGTCGAATCATTTTAGCTTTACGAAGCAGCTTAAGACTTGGCAGTTTTAATTTTAGTTGTAATGTTTGCTATGTTCAGCTTCCATCAGGATTCAAGCAAGCCGGGCCGACGACGGCTGTAATGCCAGAAACCGGTCCCCGGAAGCTTGTCTCCTTTCTGGTGAAGAATTGGCTTGGTAGTTTGGTCTGCCCTGTTCCCATGATGCACTGGGCCAGGGACAGACTAATTTGCATATAGCCAGGTTCTGAGCTGGGATGGGGCAGTGAGCTAAATAACGGTGATGGATCAAGCCCTGATCTTTGGACTGGGTAAGAGTGGTCTGCTTAATTCAGACACTCTGTTCATCACCACCCCCTTTTCTGAATCATGTTCAGCTTCAGGCGCGATGGGACACCATTTCTAGGGCAGCCATGCGTGCTATAAATCGATGTAACATAATATAACATATAAAGTAGTTAACAAGAAAAGTACAACAGCACAGATCATGCCATTTTCGATATAATTAGATCAAGGCAAATCTTAAACTGTGACTCCCCATTATTCAGAAGAAAAGTATAGCTTGCAAATCAAACGGCAGAAATTAAAATGAAATTATCAGAAATATGTCTAAGGCAACCCATAATGGTTTTTTTCAACAAAAGGACTATCCACCCAAGAGGCAAAAAATGTTAGTGTTCAGGAACTGCAGAAAATGAACCATGAAAGGAAATTAAATACTTAATAAGCTGCAGCTCTAGTTTATATACAATGACTGTGGTAGTCTTGTTATGTTCAAAGGTCAACTTTCTTATCATTTATCATGAATCCCCCAAAGTCTTATATGGCAAGCTATTTACCATTCTTATTCTAACCAACCTGTCAGTGCGACACCTATTGGTAAACTCTAAACAAACACTTTGATCTTCCTAAGTTTCTGTACCAACGTTCAAATGCCATATGTTTTGTACAAATGTTGTTTATCAGGGGCAAGTGAAAGATCATTTCAAGCCGTACATCTGGATGGTAGGGGAAATAGAGGAATACTGGAGCCAAACATAAAAGATACCATTTTTTTTACAAAGCAGGCAGCAGTCTAGATATTTCTTGTAACTGAACCATAAATATGCATTTCTTATCTATTCTTTTATTAGAGATTTCAACCTGGCAGAAGGGGTGCTTTCAAAGTGCAGGAAATGAGGGGATTGCCACTTTCAAAGCAAATTCTATTACTTTCCATTACCTAATTGAATAAAAGTGGTGGTATATAATAACACATTCAATTGAATAGCAAAGAATAATAATTACAAATGTACTTCAAGTAAGCTATCTACTTATGAAATGTTGCAAACCTGTTACTAAACATATTCACAAGTATTATGACATGAACAAAATATTAGGCCCAAATGTTCAAATTAATTTAATGTCCGAGTATGGTTTAGCAAAATAAATAATATAGAGGCAGATACAAACCCTCTCTCAAAGGTGAATTCGTCTTTCAGGGAATTGGCGGACGCCTCACCAATAAATACGGAAGGGATTTCAATCTTCTTTATTAATTCAACTGCCAAGAATGAGGGATTTGAAAATAAAAAGAAAATGACAATCAGTAGATAAATAATTTGTTCTTTATTAAAATATTATATTTTGACTCCACTCATTTTTATAACTGTGAATTACCTTAATCAAAGTAGGAAGAAATTGTTCATGTCGGTTATTTTAAACCAAGTTTTTTAGATTTTGGCTGCAAACAGATTTCACAGCCTGTTGGCCTGATCTATTGTTTCAAGCTAAGCAAATCAAAGTAGAATTTCATGGTGATTCAGATCGATTAAAAGATGTGCAAGTGAGTAGTGCAAGAAAGGACAAGCACTGGCAAAGCCAATAGGTTTTGGCAATGCCCGAGCTATGAGTTGAGTCAATGTGAATGTCTTTTAGCCATGTTGTCTAGCAGCACATATGCAGTTCAGCGTGGCTGAAAGTTACTGAAAGCCAAGAATTACAGGATGGTGAGCCAACGCAGTCTCTTTGCCCACCCCTACTAGTTGAGGTTACTGTTCGGCCCCTCCTAACACAAAAATGTGCTATGAAGTGGCCTACGCTGGCTGCATCATAGCACTTATTTCAGTAAATTTCGGCAGTGCTGAACAACAGTGTGTGTTGCTAGACAACATGGCGAAAATACATTCACATTAACAAAGCCAATAGCTTGAGCGCAGTAAGATCTATTGACTTTGCCAACACTTGTTTGGTGTGGACAGGGTCTTGATGAATGTAGGAGAGTAGGGTCTGCTTTCCTATGGTCACCCCAATTTTTGCTTTTTGCTTCACTGGTTTTCGACTTAATATGGCTGTGGGCCTGCTAATCAGACCCACAGCCTGCTGTTCTCTCGCTAAATTCACAGACATGTACTTTAGGTACAACACCAATTTGGTACTGGACACCTTATCAGCCCCTGTACAGTGTACTATAGGTACCCAGGGCATAGGTGCATCCAAGGCCTACCAGGGACTGCAGCATATCGTTTACCACCCCTGGCTGGCCATTTAAATCGACACAGCTGGCTGATCACTCAGCTGGGGCAAGGTGGTGTAATCACCCCTTGCTTAGATAAAATATACCTATGTCTAAACCTATATCTGGACACATATATACCTATAAGTCACTTCTATGGCAGGCCTTAACAATCCTGGAGGCAGAGTGCGTGGTTTTATGTGAGATGGTGCTCTAGCATGAGCTGAGCCTGTCTGAAGCTTTCGGAACCATTTCCTTATAGCTGTTCCAGGGTATTGCCATACCATATACTCTTAAGTGCATTATAATCCTCGCGGTTATTGCTAACTTTGGTTTGGCTTTATCAAAACATGTTGTGTAAGGTGTCATACACTTTGGAATACTACCCCCTCGCCAGTTCTGGCGACGGGGTAGCATTCCACCCTTCTAGAGGGAAAAGACATGCTACTTTACTTAAAACGCGGTTAATCCTAACCAGAGCTTCAGCATCACAAAATGGATGCTGCTGCCCCGACACAAGTCTAGCCTCCTGCTGCTGACAGAAACCTGGCAGGGGAGGCTTGGACAAAGAGTTTCCTGTCACAGGGAGGTGCTACACCACTCCAGACAGGAGATAGTGGATTGGAGCAGGGAGGGTTGAAAGAAACTAGACACTGCCTGGGGCACACAAGGTGTCCCATGCAAAATCCAGTCAAACCGGTTCTGGGGCACTCCAGCCCCAGCTCTGGCGCGAAACTGGACAAAGGGAAAGAGGTGTAACCACCCCCTTCCTGGGTCCCACCCATAGGAGGGACCTAGCAGGTAATCCAGCCCCTTGATTTGGAATAAAGGTAGGAGCTGTGACAACGCACATCAGATTATCCTGACTGAAACTTTGATACCGAACTCTGGACCCTTCGACATCCCACTCGACGTGGAAGACTGAAGAATCTCCCTTGTGGTCAAGGAGTGACCACCCTGTGCAAACAGGCACCATCCAGCGCCCAACGGTTTGCTTTGTTGCAGTTCCCGCCCGAACTCGAGCGACAGAGATCGACAAGACCCAGCTTCCCTGACTTCTAGCAGCCCGATCCACAGTCCCAGCGAATCTGAGACCCGTGGAGGTGACGTAAAGCGTGGAGCTGGCCATCTTGGAAAAACTACGAAGTGCTGACCGTGCAGTTCTCGAGGCTCCCTCGAAGCTGTGCATTGGGGTTTGAGAAGCCCCAGCCCCGAGCAGCTTTTGCACTGAAGATCTCCCCTCCACACTCATCGAGTGCTGCGTGGGGCCCTTTTGCATTTTCCTGCTCGACGCGTTGGTCCGGTCACTTGCCCGTTGGCTAGTGGCCCCAATACCGACGAACCTTCGAATTTACACTGCTAGTCTGGTTGCTCCAAACTGGCCCTCGCTCCCCTGAAAAGGAGCAATCTATCTGACCTTGCTGGTCCAAGTAAGAAGCGATCTTCAAATCCTGCGTGGGTTCCATTGCCAAGACCTGCTGACTCCGATCCGGAAGTCGACACCGCCGACCGCGAGAGCCTTAATGGGACAGCTCGTGATCCACTCCTGGACGCCCTCGACGCCCCAGAGTCCACGTGGCAGCGGAGACAAGCTTCCCGTCAACCACCTGATTGCGCCCGACATTGCCTGGTTACTTCCTGGTTCCATCCTGGTCACTGCTGAGTGACCCAGACTCTGTCCCCTCTGCTTTCAGGTACTCTACATCTTCGATCCACCCTTGGATCCAACCGGACTCTTCTCTCCTGGCCGCCTGCAGCATTTTCATCTCAAGGCTCCATAGATATCCACGACGAAAACCTACACACTTTGGCACCTATGCACCCGCTTCCTGTGGGTGAGGTAACGATCTAACACCGGTGCTCCTGTAGTGTCTTAGTCTAAAGTGTGGTAAATCTATTCCAGTCGGAAGACTTCCAAAACAGTAACTTTCTAACTTTTACGCACCATTGACTTTGCATTGGTGCATGCGTGTGCTTTTAGCTCTGCACCCGAATCCCGTGGGCTACTCCTGTCCTAACTGCTGTTAGTCCAGTGTAGTCCCAGCGATTCCCAAGGCCCTAGGCCTTACCACTGTTCTTAAAGTGATACTTATACCTCTTTTTTAATATATGGTTTGAGTGGCCACCGGCCCTATCCATAATTGTGCAACTTGTGTATGTTTAACTGTGCTTTTGTTTAAACGCTTGTGCCGCTGCACTCCTAAAGAGTACAGAGGATTATTCTAGTAATAAATACATATATTTTTATAATATATAACTTGTGTGGTGTCCTTTCATTTGATATTACAGGTTTGCATATGGTAAAACAGCTGGCTTCACATGCCCTCTTGAGTTAAGCCTGAGACTGCTTAGGTCTATGCTACCCATAGGATAGCTCGTCTACAAGGTTGACTTACAACCACCACCATAAGGGATTGTTTGGACTGATACAAGGTGCCCCCAGAATTGGAGACATCATACATCAGGCCAACTTCTCACATTGGTGTGCAGCGGTGGGGATTTGAGCTTGCTGTTGTTTTACCATTGCAATCTTTATATCATTTGAAAGATCACATTGAGTACTATAGGTACATATAAACAAAGTTAACATACTTAAGTTCTACTGAACTTAGTAGTTGTAGATTAAAGGGAGTAGCACACCCTGACTACAACTGACTAGCAAGGTACAGTAGGAAAACACTTAGTGTAGGTAAGTGCATCACTCACACCTCACTAGAGCTATGTCTGGCACAGGTGAAACTTCCAGTTCTCTACCTGTGATAGGTGACCTGACCAAGGCACCTTCCAGATATGCAAATCTCAGCTTCAAGGACTTGAGTGGCTTGTGCAACTCAAGGGGGCTGAAAAAGGGTCACAACCCTACAATCTCACTCCTAATAGCAATCTTAGAAAAAGATGATTTTGAGAAAGCTAGTGCAGATCCCAAAGGGAATCCAGGAGATGAGGTAAACCCCCCAGACACTGATCCCATCACTCCAAGGATAGATGTGGAGTCAGAATCAAGTGATTCAGAGTCAGATCAGGATCAAGAGGATAGCCAGGTCCCAGTTGGAAGGCTTAGCCAAGCTAACTTGAACCTACATGGGAATGGAGAGGGAGACCACCTCCCCAGACCCAATAGCAGAATATACCCTGGCAATAGAAGAGAGAGATCCCCTTCCAGGGAATCTAACCTTTCTAGTGCCTCAAGGGCCTCTGAAAAGGGAATGACTACCCCTCAGAGAAGAGAGCATAGGGCTAGAATGAGGGCTGTCAGACTCCAGAGAGAGGGAAGAGATAGCCCTGGCCCAAGCTAAACTTGCTTTGGCAAGAGAACAAAAATTGAGTGGATTAGATTTCACTGGTGGCAGCATTATTCCTAAAGAGAAAGACAGGTCCTATGACAATAGAAACCTGACAAAGAGTGTGCCCCCCTACAAGGAAGGGGATGACATCCACAAATGGATGACTGCTCTGGAGAGAGCCCGCATGGTACAGCAGGTTCCTCAAGAACAGTGGGCAGCAATCTTATGGTACTCCTTTTCTGAGAAAGGGAGAGATAAGCTCCTCACTGTTAGACCTGAGGATGCTAAAAACTACACTGTCCTGAAGAGTGGTCTTATTGATGGGTTTGGCCTAACCACTGAGCAATACAGGTTGTTGTTCAGAGATACCCAAAAAGCTCAGACTCAGGACTGAACTGACTTTGTTGATTGTGCCACTAAGGCTCTGGAGGGTTGGTTGCTGGGAAGTAAAGTTTCAGACTATACAGGATTGTACAATCTAATAATGAGAGAACAGATCCTTAATATTTACCAGAACCAGTTGTTGCATCAACACCTTATTGACTCAGATCTGACCTCTCCCCAAGAATTGGGAAAGAAGGCAGACAAATGGGTCAGAACAAGGGTTAAGCAGAAACCCCAGAACCATGGAGGTGATCAAAATAAGGCAGACCAGAAGGGTGGAGATAAGAAAGAAAAAGACCAGAAGTCTTCTTCAGGCCCCCAAAATAATTCTAATAAGGAGGGTGGTTCCCAGAATGGAAACAAGAAGAAGAAGAATGATGGCCCAAAGAAACCTTGGTGCAATAACTGTAAATCAGTTTCTCACTGGGGTAGTGAGTGCACTAAGAAAAATCCAGTCCCTACCACTGCAGCCCCTAAGGCACCTGCACCCCCTAGAACAGTCAGCAGTGGTGGTACACAACCCAAGGCTATAGTGGGGTTAACCCTGGGTACTGAGATGGAGTCTGGCATAGTCAGAATCCCTACTCAGGCAGTTCTGCTCTATGATGTGGACATGGCTGTGTCCACTACTATGAGTCCCAATACTTTGGGCAAGTATAGGCAGACGCCTTTAATCAATGAGAAACTGGCTCAGACCTACAGGGACACATGTGCCAGTGTCACTATGGTGACACCTAACTTTGTGGACCCTGGACAAATTGTACTAGGTGAGAACTACCTAGTGACCAATGCTAGCAATGCCACTACTACACATAGTGTGGCTGTTAAATTCTCCTGGGGAGGGGTAACTGGCCTCAAGAAAGTTGTTGTGAGTGCAGACCTCCCAGTTAACTGTCTTTTGGGCAATGATCTAGAGAGTTCCTTATGGTCAGAAGTGGAGTATAGGACTCATGCAGAGATGCTAGGTATTTCAGCACATGTCCTTGCTGTAACAGGCCCCAGGCCAAGAAGTGCCTACCTGAACCTGTGGTGGATCTTGAAACACTAGACCAACCACAACTCAAGAGAAAGAGCAAGAGGGTAAAGGCAGTGCCTTCCCACTTGCCCCAGGTTGAGGATCAGCCCTCTCAGGAGGGTGATTCTGTGATCCAAGAGGAGACTGTCCTAGAAGAGCTTGAACCTGATCAGGTTGAGTTCCTAGGGGCAGTGGGACCCTCAAGGGCAGATCTGGGGCAGGCTCAGTTAACTTGCCCTTCTCTTGAACCCCTCAGACAGCAAGCTGCTGTTGAGGCTGCTGGGAATGCTCAAGGTACCCATAGAGTGTATTGGGATGATGGGCTCCTTTATTCAGAGGCTAGAGACCCCAAGCCTGGTGCTACCAGGAGGTTGGTTATACCTCTGCAATTTAGGGGCTTCCTTCTCACCTTGGCCCATGATGTTCCTTTAGCAGGACACTTAGGCCAGATTAAGACTTGGGAAAGACTTGTCCCACACTTTCACTGGCCTCACATGTCAGAGAACACCAAGGAGTTTTGTCGCTCCTGTGACACCTGCCATGCCAGTGGCAAATCAGGTGGCACCACAAAGGCCCCCCTTATACCTCTACCTGTGGTGGGGGTGCCCTTTGAGAGAGTTGGGATAGACATCGTAGGACCAATGGACCCCCCAACAGCATCTGGGCACAGATTTATCCTGGTGGTAGTGGATCATGCCACCAGGTACCCAGAGGCAATTCCCCTGAGGACCACAACAGCTCCTGTTGTGGCAAGGGCCCTACTTGGAGTTTTCTCCAGAGTGGGCTTTCCAAAGGAGGTCCTTTCAGACAGAGGTACCAACTTCATGTCTGGATACTTAAAAGCAATGTGGAAAGAGTGTGGAGTAAACTATAAGTTTACCACACCCTACCATCCACAGTGCAATGGACTTGTTGAAAGGTTCAACAAGACCCTAAAGGGAATGATAAAAGGGTTACCTGAAAAGCTTAGGCGAAGATGGGACATCCTTTTACCCTGCCTGCTCTTTGCTTACAGAGAGGTCCCACAGAAGGGGGTTGGCTACAGCCCTTTTGAACTTTTGTTTGGCTACCCTGTGAGGGGTCCATTGTGTCTTGTGAAGGTAGGATGGGAGTTACCTCTCAAAAAGCCTAAACTTGATAGTGTGGACTATGTACTTGGTCTCCGCTCCAGGATGGCTGAGTACATGGAGAGAGCAACCAAAAACCTGGAGGCCAGCCAAGAATTACAAAAAGCTTGGCATGACCAAAAGGCTGTTCTGACTAGGTGCCAGCCAGAGCAGAAGGTGTGGGTGTTGGAGCCAGTGCCCCCAGCAGCTCTTCAAGACAAATGGTCTGGACCCCACACCATACTTGAGAAAAAGGGGGAGGTCACCTACTTGGTGGACCTTGGCACCCCTAGGAGCCCCCACAGGGTGCACCATGTAAACAGATTGAAACCATATGTGGACAGGGCAGACATGGGTTTACTCATGGCTACAGATGGGGACCAGGAGGAAGAGAGTGATCCTCTCCCAGACCTGTTATCCCAAAACCCTGATGATGGTTCAGTGGATGGAGTAGCCTTGGCAGGCAGCCTCTCTGACCAGCAGCAAATGGACTGCAGACAAGTGTTGCAGGCTCATAGACATATGCTTTCTCTTACACCCAGTCAAACTAACTGGTGCACCCATGAGGTGGACACTGGTGACAGTCTGCCTGTGAAGAGTAAAATCTACAGGCAACCTGACCATGTCAGGGATTGTATAAATGCTGAGGTACAAAAAATGCTTGAACTTGGAGTTATTGAGCCATCACAGAGCCCCTGGGCCAGCCCAGTAGTCCTTGTGCCAAAACCTCATACCAAAGATGGAAAGAGAGAAATTAGATTTTGTGTGGACTATAGAGGTCTCAATGCTGTCACTAGGACAGATGCTCATCCTAATCCAAGGGCGGATGCCCTCATAGATAAATTGGCTTTGCCAAATTTCTGAGCACATTTGATCTCACAGCTGGCTATTGGCAAATCAGGTTAGCTGAGGAGTCTAAGGCCAAAACAGCATTCTCTACCCCCAGTGGACATTATCAGTTTGTGGTGATGCCCTTTGGTTTGAAGAATGCACCTGTCACTTTCCAAAGTTTGGTGAATCAAGGCCGTGCTGGGTTGGATGACTTTTGTGCAGCGTATCTAGATGATATTGCTGTCTTCAGCTCCACCTGGGAGGATCACCTGATCCACCTGAAGAAAGTTATGGAGGCCCTGCAAAAGGCAGGCCTGACTATCAAGGCTACCAAGTGCCAGATAGGGCAGAGCAAGGTTGTGTACCTGGGCCACCTAGTAGGTGGGGGTCAGGTTCAACCATTGGAGAGCAAGATCCAGGCCATACAGGACTGGGCTCCTCCAACTACCCAGACACAAGTCAGAGCCTTCTTGGGCCTGACTGGGTATTACAGGAAATTTGTAAAGAACTATGTGTTCCTTGTGACACCATTGAATGATCTGACATCCAAGAAGATGCCCAAAAAGGTTCAGTGGACAGTTAGCTGTCAAAAGGCATCTGATGACCTGAAGAAGGCCATGTGCTCTGCACCTATCCTGAAGAGTCCTGACTACTCCAAAGAGTTCATTGTCCAAACAGATGCTTCTGAGTTGGAGTGGGAGCTGTGCTTTCACAACTTAATGTAGATGGTCAAGACCAGCCCATTGCTTTTATTAGCAGAAGGCTGACCCCTAGAGAGAAACGTTGGTCAGCCATTGAGAGGGAGGCCTTTGCTGTGGCTCTGGCCCTGAAGAAGTTGAGACCATACTTGTTTGGCACTCACTTCCTAATTCAGACAGACAATAAGCCCCTCTTGTGGCTTAATCAGATCAAGGGTAAAAATCCCAAACTACTCAGGTGGTCCATTTCCCTACAGGGGATGGACTTTACAGTGGAGCACAGACCAGGGACTGACCATGGAAATGCAGATGGTCTCTCCAGGTACTTCCACTTAGAAAATGAAGACTTATCTAGTCAAGGTTAAGTTTAATGTCCCTGCGTTTGGGGGAGGGGGTTATGTAGGAGAGTAGGGTCTGCTTTCCTACGGTCACCTAATTTTTGCTTTTTGATTCACTGGTTTTCGACTTAATGTGGCTGTGGGCCTGCTAATCAGACCCACAGCCTGCTGTTCTCTCTCTAAATTCACAGACATGTCCTTTAGGTACAACACCAATTTGGTACTGGACACCTTATCAGCCCCTGTACAGTGTACTATAGGTACCCAGGCCATAGGTGCATCCAAGGCCTACCAGGGACTGCAGCATATCTTTTGCCACCCCTGGCTGGCCATTTAAATCGACACAGCTGGCTGATCACTCAGCTGGGGCAAGGTGGTGTAATCACCCCTTGCTTAGATATAGTATACCTATGTCTAAACCTATATCTGGACACATATATACCTATAAGTTACTCCTATGGCAGGCCTTAACAATCCTGGAGGCAGAGTGCGTGGTTTTATGTGAGATGGTGCTCTAGCATGAGCTGAGCCTGTCTGCAGTTTTCGGAACCATTGCCTTATAGCTGTTCCAGGGTATTGCCATACCATATACTCTTAAGTGCATTATAATCCTCCCGGTTATTGCTAACTTTGGTTTGGCTTTATCAAAACATGTCGTGTAAGGTGTCATACACTTTGGAATACTACCCCCTCGCCAGTTCTGGCGAGGGGGGTAGCATTCCACCTTTCTAGAGGGAAAAGACATGCTACTTTACTTAAAACGTGGTTAATCCTAACCAGAGCCTCAGCATCACAAAATGGATGCTGCTGCCCCAACACAAGTCTGGCCTCCTGCTGCTGACCGAAACCTGGCAGGGGAGGCTTGGACAAAGAGTTTCCTGTCACAGGGAGGTGCTACACCACCCCAGACAGGAGATAGTGGATTGGAGCAGGGAGGGTTGAAAGAAACTAGACACTGCCTGGGGCACACAAGGTGTCCCATGCAAAATCCAGTCAAACCGGTTCTGGGGCACTCCAGCCCCAGCTCTGGCGTGAAACTGGACAAAGGGAAAGGGGTGTAACCACCCCCTTCCTGGGTCCCACCCATAGGAGGGACCTAGCAGGTAATCCAGCCCCTTGATTTGGAATAAAGGTAGGAGCTGTGCCATCGCACATCAGATTATCCTGACTGAAACTTTGATACAGAACTCTGGACCCTTCGACATCCCACTCGACCTGGAAGACTGAAGAATCTCCCTTGTGGTCAGGGAATGACCACCCTGTGCAAACACGGTACAAAAGGGGGTGGTGATGGACGGAGCATCTGAACCAATCAAACACTCACACCCAGTCAAAAGAACTGGGTTTGATCCATCACCGTTCTTTAGCCCACTCTGCCACCCCAGTTCAGACATGGCTATATGCAAATCAGTCTGACCCTGTGCCTCATGGGAACAGTCCAGCCCGAACTGCCAAGCCATGCCTTCCCTGGACCGGAAACAAGCTTCCGAGGACCGGTTTCTGGCATTACAGCCGTCTTCAGCCCGGCTTGCTTGAATCCAGTGGCAAAGTGAGCAAGGGACTCACGTCTGAGCATACCCTGCCACACTTATGGCGGCCAAAGCGGTACAAAAGGGGGTCCCAGGATGCTTGTTTCCGGTCCAGGGAAGACATGGCTTGGCAGTTCGGGCTGGACTGTTCCCATGAGGCACAGGGTCAGACTGATTTGCATATGGCCATGTCTGAACTGGGGTGGCTGAGTGAGCTAAAGAACGGTGATGGATTAAATCCAGATCAGTTGACTGGGGGTGAGTGTTTGATTTGCTCAAACGCTCCGTCCATCTTCCCCTTTTGTATCGCTTTGTTCGCCCTAAGTGTGGCAGGGTATGCTCAGACGTGAGCCCCTTGCTCACTTGGCCACTTGATTCAAGATAGCCTGGCTTATTTGGATTATGAATCCGAAACCGGTCCCAGGATGCTTGTTTCCGGTCCAGGGAAGACATGGCTTGGCAGTTCAGGCTGGACTGTTCCCATGAGGCACAGGGTCAGACTGATTTGCATATGGCCATGTCTGAACTGGGGTAGCTGAGTGAGCTTAAGAATGGTGATGGATTAAACCCAGATCAGTTGACTGGGGGTGAGTGTTTGATTTGCTCAAACGCTCCGTCCATCATCCCCTTTTGTATCACCCTGTGCAAACAGGCACCATACAGCGCCCAACAGTTTGCTTTGTTGCAGTTCCCGCCGGAACTCGAGCGACAGAGATCAACAAGACCCAGCTTCCCTGAATTCTAGCAGCCCCATCCACAGTCTCAGCGAATCTGAGACCCGTGGAGGCGACGTGAAGCGTGGAGCCGGCCATCTTGAAAAAACTACGAAGTGCTGACCGTGCAGTTCCCGAGGCTCCCTCGAAGCTGTGCATTGGGGTTTGAGAAGCCCCAGCCCCGAGCAGCTTTTGCACCGAAGATCTCCCCTCCACACTCATCGAGTGCTGCGTGGGGCCCTTTTGCATTTTCCTGCTCGACGCGTTGGTCCGGTCACTTGCTCGTTGGCTAGTGGCCCCAATACAGACGAACCTCTGAATTTACACTGCTAGTCTGGTTGTCCAGACTGGCCCTCGCTCCCCTGAAAAGGAGCAATCTATCTGACCTTGCTGGTCCAAGTAAGAAGCGATCTTCAAATCCTGCGTGGGTTGCCTTTGCCAAGGCCTGTTGACTCCGATCCGGAAGCCGACACCGCCGACAGCTAGAGCCTTCGTGGGACAGCTCGTGATCCACTCCTGGACGCCCTCGACGCCCCAGAGTCCACGTGGCAGCGGAGACAAGCTTCCCGTCAACCACCTGATTGCGCCCGACATTGCCTGGTTCCTTCCTGCTTCCATCCTGGTCACTGCTGAGTGACCCAGACTCTGTCCCCTCTGCTTTCAGGTACTCTACATCTTCGATCCACCCTTGGATCCAACCGGACTCTTCTCTCCTGGCCGCCTGCAGCATTTTCATCTCCAGGCTCCATAGATCTCCACGACGAAACCTGACACTTTGGCACCTATGCACCCGCTTCCTGTGGGTGAGGTAACGATCTAACACCGGTGCTCCTGTAGTGGTTTACACCTCTAGTGTCTTAGTCTAAAGTGTGGTAATTCTATTCCAGTCAGAAGACAACAGTAACTTTCTAACTTTTATGCACCATTGACTTTGCATTGGTGCATGCGTGTGCTTTTAGCGCTGCACCCGAATCCCGCGGGCTACTCCTAACTGCTGTTAGTCCAGTGTAGTCCCAGCGATACCCAAGGCCCTAGGCCTTACCACTGTTCGTAAAGTGATACTTATACCACTTTTTTAATATATGGTTTGAGTGGCCACCGGCCCTATCCATAATTGTGCAACTTGTGTATGTTTAACTGTGCTTTTGTTTAAACGCTTGTGCCTCTGCACTCATAAAGAGTACAGAGGATTATTCTAGTAATAAATACATATATTTTTATAATATATAACTTGTGTGGTGTCCTTTCATTTGATATTACAGGATTGCATATGGTAAAACAGCTGGCTTCACATGCCCTCTTGAGTTAAGCCTAAGACTGCTTAGGTCTATGCTACCCCTAGGATAGCTAGTCTACAAGGTTGACTTACAACCACCACCATAAGGGATTGTTTGGACTGATACAAGGTGCCCCCAGAATTGGAGACATCATACATCAGTCCAACTTCTCACAATGAACAAATGTGTAAGGGATAGTGAGAAACAGTTGAGGAGCTTTGAAGTGAAACATGGATGTGGCGTATAGCCTGGGCTGCCGATTGGGGAACCAAGTTAGAATCTCTGGGTCGGTTGAACAATTTGTGATTCTGGTAAAATCATTTACTCTTCCCACTGCCTATGACAATGTATGTTTTATTGTGTAATATAACTGGTGAGCACTGAAAGCGCTCTAATACCATCGGCTGGTGTTAGCACTATGGCAAGATGAAGTACGGAGCAAGCGCTCCAATACCATCGAGTCGTGCAAAAATAAATAAATAAATAAACAAACAATTGCTGTTCCCATTTTAACACTTTTTAAAGAAATGCATTAATTCATATACATGTTCATGGATTTTAGTGGGGTGTGTGTGTATGTGTACACTGGGAGATGGCCTGAAAACACAAGTACTCCTATGGAGTGCTTGAAAACAAAGAAAAAAATAGCTCTGCAAACTGGGAGCAGTGTAAGGAGACATACACTTGATCAATGCGCTATGGTAGGGCCAAACACAAGAAGAGGGCATGATGCCCACATGCCATGACGAGTGGCATCAAAGAAAATGAGAGAAAAACTGAATTTTAGCAATGGTAGGAGCTGAGCGGCCTGTAAGTCCACAGATAGAATACAATACGGTTTTTCGAGACAGCGCACGCGCTGTCTAGCCAAGACCTAAGAAAGGAGTCAAACTAATCTTGGTTGATGTCTTTACAAATGCAAATATTTCATTAAACTGTAAAAGGAAGGAGAGCAGGTGAGGAATGAATAGATCAAATTACAGGGTCGAACGAAGAGGAGGGAGAGTGAGGCAAAACCCAAAAAGGTATCAGAGAGATGTTGCATCTGCACCACTGGAAATGGAACTGTCGTAACCCTAACATAAATTGTGATGCATTTCACAAGCTGATCAACTAGAGTCTACATAACTTCCTCAGAGTCACTATCCTACCTTTTTAGGACTCCTCGAAAATGGCAGACTACTCCCATATACACTGCTTCCTGTAGACCAAAATAGGTCCTTTGTGAAATGTATGATAACCTCATGCGTTACTGATAACATTTTTAGCTGCCAGATCCTGAAAATCTCTGAATTCTCTTCACTGCCTCTTTCAGGTTTGACCATTGAGGCTGCTGGCATTTTATACAAGAGTCCCACACCACACTACAGATAGCCTCTCGGTTATTCTAGGACCCATCACTGATCAGCACTCCTTGTCGAGCCCTTCCTCACACTCAAACACAATCGCAAAGAACCTTACTCCTATGCACACGGAATTGTACTTATAATGAGGTTTATTTGAATGTAGAGAAATTGATCGAAATTGAAGTTCTAGCTGTATTATGAACAATTACTGATTCTAGAGACATTTAAAATCAAAATAATGTACCTGAATATGTCTTAGAAATACTCAATCAAGTCCCTTCTACTTTACTGTGCCAACATGCTAATGATATAGGTTGTGTCATTTAGGTGAAGCTTGCACAGATTAAAGTAAATCCTTTGAAGAAATTGGCCCGAGCTCTTCAGTACCTATTACACTACGAAGCGCAAGCAGGAATTCAACGATTTGTATCTGCCTCAATAAAGCAATGGGTCTACTGCCCTCCATAATTACGTGTAGTACTCCTATTTGGACGACAGAAAAGCCTGTTAAGGCCATGTACATCTTTGTGCAAGACCTTAAAGGTACTAGTAACCAGTTTTTCCATATTGTCTTCGTAGTACAGGCACTTCCACATGTTTCACTGCTGTAGATCTTCTTTCTGCTTTTTTCAGTACCCCCATATGGGAAGACTGACAACAGTAACTCGCTTTCTCATTTTTAGGGGGCCAATTAGCATGGTATCAACTCCCACAAGGGTTTACTGGGTCCATCCATTTTTCATTATTCCTTGAACGAGGATTTGGACACCTATGTTTTCTCTGGCAGAGCTACATTGGTTCAATATGTAGATCTGTTGACTGTATCAGATTCACTGGACTAAAGCAAGGTTAACTTTCTGTATCCCCTCACTGAATTGGCTAAAATAGAGCATAAGGCTTTAAGGGTGAAATTACAAATCTGTCTTCACCATGTCGCTGTTTAAGTCACAACATCAGGGCAATTGAGAAACACTTATCCACAAACTGGATTAAAGTCATCTATAAGTTCCGAAGGCCTGTTACAGTCTCTCAGGTACACACTTTTTTGAGAATGCTGCCCTAATTGGACTTCGCTAAGACTAGGTCAAGAGAGACATTTCAAAGCCTTTGCGTTGGACAAGAGAAGCAGAGCAAGCTCCTGTAAATATGAAGCAAACTCTCTCATCCAGCCCTGCGATAGGTCTTCTGGATTAATCCAGACATTCACTCTGCATTGTCATGATAAAGATGGGCTTGCCCCTTGGGTATTGGTACCAGATCACAGAATTCAGAAGAAACACACAGCCTACTACATTTTTTTTTCCTTGCCACACTTGTGGTGGGTCTCTTGCCACATTCAGAGGCTGTAGTGGCTGACACCCATCTTGTGCAAGCCTTTGAAAATATGGTCATCAGCTCTATTTTCATTGTGGCTGTGCCCTAAGGTGCAGTCATCCTCCCGCTTAGCACTAAAACTCATCACCTATCCATAGCCAGTTTCTCCCAGAATGAAATTCTATTGTCTGCCTCTCACATTACCCCGGTCCACTATCCTGTCTGGAAATAGCCTTCACAAATGCCTGCAGACAAGATGAGGAGCCCCATGACTGTTTGTGAATTGCAGCTCACCTGTCTAAGGCCAGTATTCTTGTCTGATGCACCAATATCCAATTGTGAACTCATATACCATGTTGATGGTTCATGTATTAGAAATAGTTGTGGAACATTAGTGGCCAGTTATGCTGTTTAATGAGGGTTGGAAGATTGCGTGTGCTGCTTGCAAAATCAATAACGGGACACCCTTCCGATAGTTACAGTGTTCCCATCAGAGTTCCATCCTGTACCGCCCTTCATCATTTGGGAAGACCACCATAAGTACACAGGGAAACCCCATATACGATTAGGCACAGCATGGTGGAAAACAATGCCCAATGAAGTTATGACAGGTCGGTGGCAGGATGTAACCAATAAGCAGTGCTAAATAATGAAAATAAAATTTTTCAAAAAAGTGGTGATGTTAAAAAGGGGTAGAAGAAGGAAAATAGATTTATTAGCAACCTTCAACTCCCACTCTCTAAAAACAGTGCAAAAAGGTAGTGTAAGCAAATTACTACCTCGACAGTTTATAAAGTCACGGTCGACATGTTTCTGCAGCTTTTACCTGTGCCCCGGGGTCACTTGCTGCTTCTTCAGGACCTATCCTGCTACTGCTTAATTAGTGCATAATAAACAAGGAAACTTAAATAAAATAAATGTCACCTTAGATTCTCCTGATGGAGGAACCAGTGGATTTCGCAAAACAGCACACACACATAAAAAAGAAGAAAAAGAGAACAAGCCTATTAGCAAAAGCTCTCTGGGCGAGACTCGAATACAAAGCAAAGTCTCGCAATTAATGGTTTATAATCCATTTCCTTCCACACTTATTTTGAGATAACAGCTATTCCCAAAAGAGCCAGATTGCCACTTGAGTACAAAAACACACTCACCCCACGTTATGGAGAATGCTGCCCCACCTCACCCGGCATTAGCTCAGGTACTGCGGAGCCCCGCTCTGTATGAATCACAAACACATATAAAACAAGAATCAATTAAAGGAAGTACTGTAAGGTCAAGGCAGGCCACTCGATATAGCGTGGCTTACAGAGGCGCCTGTTCTGTCTGTTGACTCACCTATCCGTCGGTACTCCAGACGTCCAACTGGGCTGTCTGTGGGAGGTACCGGCGGTCGGAGTCCTGTTACTTAAATAGGCTATAGATCTTATGAGCCTACCGGCACATACCGTGAAACGGGGACGCGCTGCCCCGCTCCTTGCTGCTAGCGTCAGTCTGTCCTCTTCCGGGTATGCCAGAGGAGTATTACGATTGGCTGGCGCGGAGCGTGACGCGGACGCGTCACGCGAGGAACTATGGGCTTAGTGGTTTGAAACCCTCGTGTGTACTCTGTCTAAACCTATCTATTGTATAGGGACTAAAAGGTCTCATAGACTCCTCAGATTTTTTACACACAAAACCGGCGTCAGCACGCAAATTATCGTGACGCCCTCGCAATGATGCAAGAAATTTTTTTTAACAATTTAAACAGCGTATAAAACAGCCTGGCGGCAACTCCTAGTTGACAAAAAAGGGGGAGCACCAAAACTAAGGCCCCGTGTGTCTTTATAGCAAGGTCAATGACCATATCATGTTTAGGCTATTGGCGCATCTGGGTAAGACCTAGACAGATCTCGCCTCAAAAGACCATTATAAACGCGCTACTCCTGCGCTGTATCCATTGTGCTGGACAACAAAACTCCTGAGCATCCATGCACCCAGGCAGCGAACATGTTCTATCTCCCTTAATCAGCAGGCTGGCGGTGCTCTATCTACAGCATCTCCACCAGTCTCATTAATCTGAACACAACATGTGTTACACGCGTCATTCCTGATATCTACTGTCGAGAGGGCCCCTTCTGTTACCCTGTCGTGATATGGGAGTAATACTCACAGCCCACATGCCACACATACCATATGATCATCAGGTACTCATACTCAAGGGAAGTAACAGATATACCTCTCTCCGGGCATATCATTCATTAATGTAAAAGCACTGATTATCTTGTGCCTCTAACTCTTGAGTGACATCCAAGGAATATCTTCATTCAATCCTCGCTTGTCTGTGCCCAATTTATATACCCATCGCTGTTCACGCTGGAACAGGAAACTCTTAGTGTCAGTGATATGGGCTGGTATCAAAGGCTGCTCTATCACAGTCCAATGCAACTCAGACGACATATGCTTGGCTGTTAAAAAGTGGTTCGTCAGTCTGGTCGACTGTCTTGAGCACCGAATAGAGCTTTTGTGCTCACAAATGCGTGTCTTGATTTTGCGAGTAGTCATACCCACATACCTCTTGTTACATGGGCAGCTAATTAGGTACACTAAATTGGAGCTGTTACAATTTGTGAACCTACGCTGTTCCCACGGTCTCCCAGTCCCTATATCAATAGTTTGGGATTTCGTGCACTGTTTTTAGAGAGTGGGAGTTGAAGGTTGCTAATAAATCTATTTTCCTTCTTCTACCCCTTTTTAACATCACCACTTTTTTGAAAAATTTTATTTTCATTATTTAGCACTGCTTATTGGTTACATCCTGCCACCGACCTGTCATAACTTCATTGGGCATTGTTTTCCACCATGCTGTGCCTAATCGTATATGGGGTTTCCCTGTGTACTTATGGTGGTCTTCCCAAATGATGAAGGGCGGTACAGGATGGAACTCTGATGGGAACACTGTAACTATCGGAAGGGTGTCCCGTTATTGATTTTGCAAGCAGCACACGCAATCTTCCAACCCTCATTTCTGAGCAGGTTTTTGACTGAGTGTTACTTGTTAGTTGGTGTCTAGTACTTATGAGGGACGTAGCACTCTTGGTCATTAAACTTTCCCTCTGACCCTCCCTAGTGAAGTTTGCAGTTATGCTGTTTGTCTTACATATGAAGTTGTTGTTGAGTGCATTCTGCTCAACTTGCTAAATGATTTGTTCTTAACAGTGCTTTCATACTCTGCCCCAAAAAGTAACCTATTTAGTAGGTCATGCCTTTAGGCTCTTTTATGTGCAATTTCCTCACCTCTACAGCACCCCTATTAAGAATGGTACTAAAGTTAAGGGCTTGCTTGATGTGCTTATGTTGTGTTTTAAAATTGTTACTCTTTAACATGTGCCCATCAGTCCTCTCACGGTGGCGTGCCTAGGAGTAATGCTTTTGCTGATCAAACTTACAAAGCCAAATGGTCCCCAAAGTTTGCTGTGACTCTGGACATAGCCCATCTCTTGTACTCTCAATGATTTGCCGGACTTACAGGACAGTGCACCAGATGCTAAGAAACAGGCCTTATTATTATTATTATTAAATCGATTCTTGGTATAGCGCATGTCTACCCTTAGGCTTCCCAGCGCTGGTTGCGGAGGCATCACACATCCCTGTTCTACTGCAGCTTCTGGAAGAACCATGTTCTTAGTTGTTTCCTGAAAGAGAGGTGCTGTGATGTGGATCTAAGATGCAGGGGAAGTGTGTTCCCACAGAATGGCTAAGTTGTACGAAAACATACGTTCCCCCAGTTCTTGCCCTCCTAATCTTTGGTACCTTGGCTGGGAACAGATCGGCAGATCTCAGATTACGACAAGGGCGATGGAAGGAGACCAGGGTAGAAAGAATTTTTGGGCCTGTGTCCCAGGGGGTCTTGTGTGCGCTGCAGAGTGATTTGAACCTAACACGCTCGGATATGGGGAGCCAGTGCAGTGCTCTCAGTGCTGGCTTGGCTGATTGCTTCCTGGGGATGTTGTATAGTAGTCTAGCTGTGCAGTTCTGTACCACTTGAAGTTCTTTTACTACAGCGTTAGGGGTGCCTAGGTAGAGTGCATTGCAGTAGTCTAACCGGGGGAGTATCAGGGCTTGTACCATTGTTCTGTGTGCGGTATCTGGGAGAAGTGGTAGGATTTTCCTAAGTTGCCTTAAAATGCCAAAACATGTGGCTGCCACTTGTACCGCTTGATGGTCTAGTTTTAGTGACTTATCCAGCCAGATTTCAAGGCTCTTTATTCTTTCCTTGGGTTCGGGAATTGGTCCGAGGCATGCTGGCCATCTTAAGTCTGTGGGGCCGCTGACTGTATTACCAAGGATCATAAGTTCAGTCTTGTCCCCGTTAAGCTTCAGGAAAGACTTATGCATCCAGATAGCCACCTTAGTCAGACATTCTTCCAAGTCAATTTTGCTGCCATCAGGGTGGTTGAGGGCTAGCACCAGTTGTGTGTCATCGGCGTATGTTACTATATCGGCTCCAAATGGGGTAACTAGACCGGCAAGGGGTCTCACATACACGGTGAGTAGGGTGGGACTCAGTGAAGACCGCTGAGGCACCCCACAGGTGAGTGGAATCTTCCTTGAGGTATGATTGCCTTCAAACACTTGGAATGTTCTGTCTGTTAGGAAGGACTTGATCCAGAAAAAAGCATTCCCTGTCACTCCCACCTCCTTGAGTCTGTCTAGTAAAGTGCCATGGTGTACCGTGTCAAATGCGGCACTCAGATCCAATAGGATGAGTGCCACTGAGCCCCCCAGGTCGAGAATTTTCCTTGATTCCTCCATTACTGTTATCAGGGCTGTCTCTGTGCCGTGTTTGGGGCAAAACCCTGTCTGGGAGATGTCCAAAAGTTTGTGTACTTCAAGGTAGTTTGAGAGAGAGGTGTTTACATGTTTCTCCAGAATCTTACGGCCCAGGAGGAGCATAGATACTGGCCGGTAGTTGCTCCATATTTCTGAATTTAGGTTGGGCTTTTTCAAGAGTGCTTTGACAATGGCAAGTTTCCAGTTTGATGATCCTGTAGCGGTAGTTAGGGACAGGTTGAGAACTTCCAAAAGTGTAGGGAGTATGGATTCCTTTACCTTATGCAGTAGATGTGCCGGGCCAAAGTCGCGAGGGGATCCAGATTTAACTTTCGTGAAGAGTGTGGATAGGGTGGACGTGTTAAGTGCTGGGAGGTCACTCAGGTTGTTTGCTACATTCCTGTCGCTATCCATTTTGGTGCTTATGTTTTTCATTTGCTGCGGTTGGGGGAAGGCGTTGTAGATGTTAAGAATTTTGGTGTTAAAAAACTCTGCCAGTTCCCTGCAGCGCAGTGGGGCTAATTCAGAGGGCCTTTCTGGCTGAGGACAGATAGTTGTTTTGCAATTCTGGCGATTTCCCTAGGTGTATTGGATGCCAGGTTAATTTTCTCCTCATAGTATTGTGCCTGGGCTTTTTTGATTTCTGTTTGGTATATTTTTATGGTCTGACCAAGGGACTGGGGATGGGTTGCTTATTGATAAATTGTTAAAGTTTGAGAAAACTGGGTCCAGTATGTGACCTTTATTGTGTGTTGGGCATGATACTCTATGTTCAAGTTGTAGTGCCTGCATATTGAGTATGAGGTTGTGTGCATCGCCTTTATTAGTGCCTTCTAGATGAAGGTTTAGGTCGCCTAGAATGGTGAAGTTGCCTGCCATACTTGCCCTCATTGCTGCTGTGTCGGTGAGGGATTCTATAATCATTCCACATGGGCCTGGGGGTCTGTATTGAATATGCTACTTACCAGTATGCATCTGTTCTTGGCATGTAGGGCTGCTGACATTCATATCTATAGCATAGATCGCCGCCTAGTGTTGGGTCCGGATGATTGCACATTGTTGTCCTGGAAGAGTCTTCGAAGTATGACGAGATAGGTGGCTCCTCCCCTGGACTACAGTGCGCATGGGCATCGACTCCTTCCCCAGATTGTTTTTAGCCATTGTGGCAAAGATGGAGTGTAATAGTGTAAGCGATGGCCATGCTAAGAGTAAGTGTTAAAAAGTCTGCAGCGGCTACAGGCGCCGGGGAGGAGGGCGGGCGATATGAATGTCAGCAGCCCTACATGCCAAGAACAGATGCATACTGGTAAGTAGCATATTCAGTTCGAGGCATGTGGGCTGCTGAATTCATATCTATAGCATAGAATACATAGCAGTCCCTCCATTAACGGCGGCCGCCTGTGCCAGCTGTAGAAGTCTGAAAAAGCGTTTTAAGAACAGCCTGCCCTACAGCTGCTTGGAGTGCACATCTACACAGTAATGTTTAGTAAATGTGTGTGGTGTAGACCATGTGGCTGCTCTACAAATATCTTCCAAAGGGATATTACCAAGGAAAGCCATAGAGGCCCCTAACTTTCGAGTGGAGTGGGCTCTTGGAGGGACCGTTAAAGTGCGCTTAGCCTTGTGATAGCAAATCTGAATGCACTTAACGATCCACCTGGCTATACCTGCTTTGGAAATGGGGTTGCCTTTGTGCTGGGCTGAGAAGGCAACAAAGAGTTGTTGTGTTTTCCTAAAGTCTTTGGTCCTATCGATGTAGTAAATCAAGGCTCGTTTGACATCAAGAGTGTGGAGCATTCTTTCGGCAACTGTTTCTGGGTTTTGAAAGAATGCAGGCAGTTCAATGGTCTGATTGACATGGAACTGCGAAACCACTTTAGGAAGAAATTTAGGGTTAGTGCGCAGCACCACCCTGTTGGAGTGAATTTGAATGAATGGCTCTTGTACAGTGAGCGCCTGTAGCTCACTAACACGTCGTAAAGACGTAATGGCAATGAGAAAAGCCACTTTCCATGTCAAGAACTGAATCTCACATGAATGTAGAGGCTCAAAAGGTGGGCCCATCAACCTGGTGAGGACCACATTGAGATTCCATACAGGAGCCGGCGGGGTCCTGGGAGGGATGACCCGCTTCAGGCCTTCCAGGAAGGCTTTAATGGCAGGCACTCTGAAGACGGAGAGATGCTGCCTGTTCTGGAGATAAGCCGCTATGGCGGATAAGTGTATCCTGATGGAAGCGTATGCTAGATTGCATTTGTAAAGATGTAACAAATAGCAGATGATGTTGGGAGTGGATGCATCTAGCGGGTTGATGTTGTGTGTTGCACAGTAAATGACAAACCGCTTCCATTTTGCTGCATAGCAGGCTCTGGTGGTGGGCTTTAGTGCCTCCCTTATGATATCCATGCATTCAGGGGGCAAGTCAAGGTAGCCAAACTCTAAGACCTCAGGAGCCAGATCGCCAGGTTGAGCTGTTGCGGATCTGGGTGCTGAATGTCGCCATGGCTCTGCGTCAAAAGCTTGGGCATGAGGTGTAGCCTTTGATGCGGTACCACGGAGAGTTCCAGAAACGTGGTGTACCATGGCTGGCGTGCCCACGTTGGAGCAACCAGGATGAGAGTCATCGAGTGTTGCTTTAGCTTTCTTGCCACCAGCGGTATGAGAGGTGCTGGGGGAAAAGCGTACGCAAATCTGCCTGACCAGTTCATCCATATCGCATTGCCTTGCGACTGTGGGTGAGGGAACCTGGCGGCAAAGCTTTGGCATTTTGCGTTTTCCCTTGTGGCGAACAGGTCTATCTGTGGATGACCCCACTTCTGGAAGTACGGGCGGAGTACTGATGGATGTATCTCCCACTCGTGCATCTGGTGGCTGTACCTGCTGAGCAGGTCCGCCATCTGATTGTCCGTGCCTGGGAGGTGTTCCGCCATGAGGAAGATGTTCCTCTGAATGGCCCACTTCCACATGCTCTGAGCCAGATGAGACAACTGTGGAGAGTGTGTACCTCCCTGCTTCTGGATGTAGTACATGGCCGTCATGTTGTCCGTCCGGATCAACACGACCTTGTTGCACAGATGTACTTTGAATGCTTTCAGTGCCATGAAGATTGCCATCAGTTCTAGGTAGTTGATGTGCATCTTCTTTTGCTGTATCGTCCATAGTCCCTGCACTGTGTAGTGGAGTACATGAGCTCCCCATCCCTGGAGAGACGCGTCCGCTGTTAGGATGAATTGTGGGACAGGCTCTTGGAACGGTCGGCCCTTGCAAAGGTTGTGTGGATTCCACCAATGCAGAGAGTTGTATGCCCGACCGGTGACCAACACTAGGTCTTTCAACTGTCCCTGAGCCGGATTCCACTGATGCGCTAAGCATTCCTGGAGCGGACGCATATGTAACCTCGCGTGTGGGACTATGAAAATGCAGGAGGCCATCATGCCTATCAACTGCATGAACACTCTCGCAGGAAGCGAGTGTTGCGGCTGGAACTGTTGGATTAGCGACTGGATGTTGGTGATCCGCGCTGAAGTTGGCTGAGCTGTGGCTGCCAGAGTATTGATTGTTGCACCTAGATATTGCCACACATGGGCTGGCTGAAGGTGCGACTTTGGATAGTTCAGGGAGAACCCCAGACTGTGAAGAAGGTGAATGGTGTGGGACATGTCGGCGGCGCACTGCTGGACCGACTTCGCCTGAACCAGCCAGTCGTCCAGATAAGGGTAGACATGGATGTGTTGTCTCCTGAGGTGCGCTGCCACTGTCGCCAGACATTTGGTGAACACCCTGGGGGCCGTGGTCACTCCGAAAGGGAGGACCTTGAATTGATAATGCCGATTTTGAATGGTGAATCTGAGGTATTTTTTGTGTGATGGATGGAGTGGAATGTGGAAGTAAGCATCCTTGAGGTCCAAGGTTGCGAGGAAGTCTCCCTGATTGAGGAGCGGAAGAACCTGCTGCAGCGTTAGCTTGTGGAAGTGTTCTGAGAGAATTAACTGGTTTAGGGGCCTGAGGTCTAGAATAGGTCTGAGGGACCCGTCTTTCTTTGGGATTAAGAAGTACAGGGAGTATACCCCTGTGCCTTCCTCCTCCACTGGCACAAGCTTTATAGCGCCCTTTTGCAGCATGACGAGAACCTCCTTCGTCGACGACTTTGGCTGGTCGGTCCGAGGCGTGCCTGTGGCGGTGCCCTGGGCAACCTTTGGCTCGATGCCCTTGCCGGTCTTCGGCTCGACGCCCTTTGCGGCCTTCGGTGCCGCGGCCTTGCTCGGCTTCGGCTCGATACTGGATCCGGACTTCGGCTCGACGCCCTTGCTGGACGGAGTCTGGATGACCTTTTTGGGCTGCACCTCGATGCCCTTAGGCTGCTGCGGCTGGACGGATTTCACCGACTTTGCCGTGTCGACTTGCTTCTTCGGCTTGGGCTGTCCCGACACCCCGGAGGACGAGGGTGTCGATGGTGGATCAGAAGGTTTCGGTTTCGATTGCGACTGAACCACTTTAGGGTGTTCGGAGACCGAAGGTTTCAATTTCGGTTTCGGTTTCGATTTCTTCAATGGCGGCTACGCCGAAGTGTCCGTAGCCGGGCCTGGAGGCGGGGCTGTGGATTTTGGGAGAAGGTCTTGGGTAAGGCCGATAGGCGATCCCTCGACCTGAGCCTTAGTAAGAGTTCGAACGGGGCATAGCCCGCCCTCTGAGCTATCTTCCATGGCCCCATAGGCCTCATCGTCGTCTCCTACCTCGTCGACGACGTCTGCTACAGGTAGGTCTTCGACATCCACTTGAGGGTCGTCTGCGACGTCTTCCGCTGGAGGCGAAATCTGCAGGTGTTAGTCTGCTTCGTCGCTGTCGAAGATGTCCACTGGTGCCGGGGCCGACTGCCGGGCCTCCATGCGCGCCACGCGCCGAAGCCGAATCGTTTTCTTCGAACGAAACCTGGAACAAGCCATACAGTTGGCTTCATCGTGGTCCGGCGACAGGCACTTATTGCACACCGGGTGGACGTCGATGTGTGGGTACTTCGATCCGCACACGGGACACTTCTTGAACGGGCTCCGTTCCATGTCGCGTCGTCGAGGGTCTTGCTGCGTTGACTGGGCCTCGAGCTCCAAGAGTCACGCGACTCCCAGAATGTCGAACTCGGAAGGCGAGTCCGAACAGAACCGGGCACCGAACGCAAACAATACCGACGATAAGATAGAAAGAAAGGCCTTTTGGCCTCGAGAATTATGTTGATTCCGAACTGAGAGAACGAAAGTACATCCGAACCCAATGGCGGAAAAAAACAATCTGGGGATGGAGTCGATGCCCATGCGCACTGTAGTCCAGGGGAGGAGCCACCTATCTCGTGATACTTCGAAGACTCTTCCAGGACAACAATGTGCAATCATCCGGACCCAACACTAGGCGGCGATCTATGCTATAGATATGAATTCAGCAGCCCACATGCCTCGAACATTAAAATTCGTGAAAGGGAGCATGTTTGGGTGAATGTGAGCGTGAAACCCATGCTCTCACAGTCTTGTATCATATCTGGTTTGATGCGTCCCTTTACCTGGTCTTTAAGAATAATGGCAACCCCCCCCCCCCTTCCGGGGTGTCCTATCTTTCCTCAAAATATAGTATCCTGGGGGAAGTGTTTGCACCACATCAGGCTCGGCATCTTTGTGCAGCCATGTTTCCGTCAGGAATAGGGCTGCCGGCTGTTGTTCGGTAAGTAGGATGTTAATTTAAAGATGGTGTTTTGGCAGGGACCTACAGTTCAGCAGAAGTAGTTTAGTTTCTGAAATGATCTCTTTATTAATCAGGTGCTGCCCTGGGAGGTGCAGTTTAAACTGACAGTTGTTACATATTTTACTGCCAGAGGTAGGATTTCTGCGGTGTTTGCAATTTTCATCGATAGGTTTCCAGAGTGATTTTAGGTGGTTATCGGAATATGTCAGGCGCCCTGAGCTTGGTCCAGGGGTTCTGGCCCCTGGTCCCGTCCTGGCGCAGGCGTGCTTGCCTTTGGCGCATCTTCGGCGCGCCAGCAGCGCGCCCGCTACGCGTCTGCGCTGCCATGCGTGGATTAACCAGAATTGTGAATGATAACCCAGTGGAGTGTGGATAGACAGCACTAGGAGAGTGGTTGCCCTGAAATCTCGCCTTCCCAACCTCCCAGAGTTGTACCAAGACATCACCCTTGTCATCAGACAAGGCACAATCTGTGCTGCATAAACACACTGGTTTGCTCCATTCTTTCTTTATGTTGCCCAATACTATTGCCAGTCCTGTATCACTTGCCAAGCACACAATATTGGGAAAAGAAATAGAGCCACAGCAGCTACTCATCTACTTCATCTGAGCTTTTCATACATCTGCAGATGGATTTTATATCAATGCCTATATGCTGTTCATTCGCTCATATTCTAATGACTGTTAATCTTTTCATGGGGCTGAAGTATACCCTTATACTAGGCAGACTTTATTGCTGTGGAAAAAGGCTAATTTGAGATTTCATACCCACGTTTTGGGTCCAAGTTAAAGAGTCCTCCGTAGTTCAGAAATTAAGAATAGCCTTAGGGATCAAGCAACACCTCCTTTATAAATACCTTTTCAAGGCATCTAGAAGAGCTGAGCAATTTATTTGTACTTTGAAAAATAAGCTGGTCAATTCAAGCCATTCCTAAGGCTAATTTCAAAGGGGGGGGGCTCTTGTTGCTCCCACCAATTTCTCCACCGTTGCTTAGATTGCATTTGAATGATTTGAGGTCCGACAGATATCCCGTCCACCAAATAATAAATCCCATAGGATATAATGGTATTTATATTTCGGCGGATGGGATATCCTTCATCGTGGTCACAGAGTAACCCAACCACCAAGATCTAAATCAGGCCCTTAGTTCTTACTGTGCAAAGAACGTATTCACGGTCACCACAGCTTCTGTTCTCAGGTTTGTCTTGCCCTTCCTGTTCGTCTAATCGGAGACTGTCAAACTATAGTCTGGCAACTGGATTCACATATACATTTATCCATGAAAGTCCATCTTCCAGCCCTGGTGGAATGGCCCCTTCCAAGTCCTGCTCCCACTCTATAAAAGTGTGTGTAGTAAGGTTTCTGGTAACTGCAGACCAGTCAACGTGATGTTGGTTGTGAATAACTAAACACAATCAGTACTGCTTACTACAAACATCATCTGCAGTGGCTCAGGATCGAAGACTCGATTCAGTGCAACTACTAAGCAGACTACTGACTATCTAGATCCCAACCCTACTGCCCCTGCTGGAACTGTGACTCAAGGCTTCTTCTACATTACCTGTTCCGATTTCATAGAATCACAAAAATACAACAGCTAAAATAGTTGTTACAGCTGCTGCGCTCTCTCGCAGACTTCTTTGAAGAAAAACAAAGTGCAAACATCTGGGCCCAACACTAGACGGCGATCTATGCATAAGCATGTGATCTACAGCTCACATGCCTCGAACTACCAGTACCTTGCCCACAGCCAACCTTCAGAAGCAATGCTCATTGTACAGTGAAAAAAAACATCTATCTGCATTTCTTGGAGGTGTACAAACAGAATCTTAATCTTTTAAAAAAAACGTTTTATTGAGAGTTTTGCCCGGTATCACAACCAGGCTTGGTACAAAACGGTCCGTGCAAAACACATAATGAGACACACAGACATGTTTCATAACAACTTGGAGCATGAGATATTCTCCCCTCACCGAAAAATTCATGATGTTATGGCCTCGAAGGAGTGTATCTTCCCATCCACGGACCATGGGCGAGGGAGACACGGCTTTAGGTGCCTCCCCCCAGTGCACGGCCCACTCCTTCCAAATGTTGTAATGTTTCTGCGGGCACCCCCTGGCCTGGTAGACCAGGCACTCCAGGACCATGCAATAGTCAATCCCTCTTGCCCATCCGTCTAGAGAAGGGGCCTCAGCGTCCTTCCATGCCTTTGTAATGTTTTGTTTGGCTTTCAGCAGGCCCATCCAAAGTAGCACCCTTTTACTTCTGCTGCCCCCTATATTGTTCGCAATGTGCAGTAAAGAATTTTAGGTCTCTGGGGACCCTCCAACGCAACACTTTCCCCAAAGTTCCCACCACTCCTTTCCAGAAGTGCAATAAGGCCATGCAGCATCAAAAGGTGTGTAACAGGTCCCCTGTGGGATCATTGCAGCGCAGACAGCACCCTGAGCTAATCAGCCCTTTCTAAACAGGTGTGTGAGGTGTAATAATGTAGGTTATATAAGATGGTCAGAGCCCACCACAGCTTCCCTGGGAGTGGTCACCTCATTCCAGTCCTCATCCTCAAGTGGCCCCAGGTCTTGAGCTCATGCCTCCCTCACCTTTACCATGAAATCCGGCAGATTCACCAGCAGCGTCTGATACAAGACGGTTAGTTTGTGTTCTTTACTATTGGTAAGTAGGATTTTCACCTCTTGGGGTGAGTATTCCAGAATTGCAAGGCCTGTTGGTAAATAGGTCATGAGGACACGCATGTGATTTTCCACCTGCAGCTCGTAAAAACTTCAGATCCTTTGAGGATCCCATCTCCCAGGGTTGTTATGCCTATGATATCCCATTTGGCAAATCCACGAAGCGCTGACACCTGGGGGAGTCTGGGCTCCTTCCAGTCTTCTCTGCTGCTTTCCAAACTGACACTACTCGAGTAGAAGTGGGCAGGGGCCACTGTACTTTGTTGCTGTACAATAGGTGTGGAGGCAGTCCTGACCCATGACTCATCCCTAATCTCCATAAGCCAGGTCCCCAAACCGCTCGAACCACAGAGTCATTAAGCAAAAATAGACAAGCAGCTATATTACATAGCAGCAGATCTGGGGTGTCTATGCTGTCCTTGAAGATGAGCCTGCAACATTTCTCAAGGACAATCAGGGGCACTCCCCCACTCCACAGGAGATCTAGTATGAGAGCGTTGGCCCTGGCAGAAAAGCCCCGTCCCACCAAGAAGGGTTAATTTTGAAGGTGGTATAGGAGTCTTGGGAGGGAGACCATTTTGAAGATAGCTGAACGGCCAAGCAGAGATAGCGGGACGGAGGTTCAAAACTTCACATTCTTGGCTAACCCCACTAGCTAAGATTGAAGATTGGCCTCATATGCTAGGGCTCTGTCCTCTGTTATGCACACTCCCAGATATTTGAACCCCAGTTGGAAGCACACGCAATTCCGGGGCCCATGATGTGACCGGTAGATGGAAGACTTAGCTCTGTTCACACAAACCCTGGAGTAGGTCCCAAATGTGTTAAGTTATTTGCAGGGTTCCAGGACCCGACTTAGCTGGATTGCCCAAGAATAGAAAGACACCAACTGTAGACAAGGAGATTCTGTTGCTGACCGTCAGGGACCACAGGAAGCTACAAAACAGTGCATCCACTCTTACTCAAGCCCCCAAGGGCTCAATCGCCAGTGCAAAGAGCAAGGGGGAGAGTGGGAAGCCCTGTTGAGCACCTCTCTCTATGTTGAACCAATGGGACACGGCCAACGGGCACTCTTGCTTGAAGATCAGTCTATAACAATCTGACATAGTTGACACATTTTTAGGCTCAAAGTGAAGACGTGTCAGTAGCGCAAACATGTAATCCCAGTCGAACACCTTCTGGAAGTCTACCTTTAGCAAAGCCTGGTGGCCCAGTAAATTAGCACTCATCTCAATAGCATTGTGGACCCTCTGATTGTTTTGTCTGGTGGCCAGATGGGGCATGAACCCCGACTGATGAACAAGATGCTCAATCATACCGACAGCCTACTGGCCAGCACTTTACCCGCACCTTCACCTCTATACTCAGAAATAATATTGGTCTGTAGTCCTCACAGCCGGATCCACACAAACCTGCAGCTCTAAGATCCCTGGGCAGCCCACCCACCTGCAGGGCCCCCCCCCCCCAAAAGGTTTGCAACAGAAGCTGGCCCAACTGGGGCCAGAGGAGCCTCAACAATTCCACCGGAATGCAGTTAGGCACTGGCACTTTACCCAACTGAAGCTGTGTAAGGGCCTCCCCCAATTCCTCAAGCGTGACATCCACCTATAAGAGGTCCTAGTACAGCGGATCCAGGCGTGTCACAGGAAGGTCTGCCACAAATTGTTGTTGGTCGGTACAATGTCCCTCCCGGGCTATAGAGCTGTTGGTAATACACAGTAAAACCTCCTGCAATGGCTTCGCTGTCGGTCACATGCAAGCTTTCATCAGTTTCAATACAGTCTATAGGATCGCCAGCGGGGCAGGGTGTGCACAACCAGTGCGTTTTGCTTGCCTGGTCCTTCTACTGATATATTCGACTGAGCATAGCCGTCCATGCCTCTCGGGCCTTCTGCATGTGTCTGGGTATGTAGGGAGTCACACACAATCTAGTCTTCCGCTATAGCCATATCCCGCTGCTCCACCTCAAGTATGTGGGACTCCAAGTCAGGCACAATTTGTAGTGCCCGCCCCGCTGATCTTTGTTGTAACTAACAATCTCATCCCTCATGGTGACCTTCAAGAACTCCCAAAGGACACCAGGGAAGTTCACCGACCCGTGGTTTTCTTAAAAAAAAAAAATGCAGACTTGTGTGGCGACAAGCCTCACAGCCTCATTCTGTAGGCACCAGCAACTTATGTGCCACCGCCGCAGCAGTCGAGTCAGTCCCCCAGGCGAGGTCAAGCAGCAATGGCGAGTGGTCAAACAACCCGCTCCCCAAGATTTGGACAGTTAGCACTCCGTGCCCCTCCCTGTTTAGGGAGAAGAAAAGATTTGAGGCAGGAGAGTGATCTATGCCTGTTCAAATAGAACGTGTAGCAGCGCTCAACAGAGTGATGCACCCACCACACATCAATGAGGGACATATTATGCAAGAAGGGGGGGGGGGTAAGGTCAGGCTATCCCTTAACGAGGCCTAAGTGGAGGAATGATCTAAACCAGGGTCGCAAATCCCACTGAGATATCCACCCAGGACCCATGGGGCTGCGGGGAGCTCCATAAAAAGGTGACTTACTGTCCATACAAACTCAGATGTGAGGGGCGGAGGAATACAGACATGAATAAGGGTGTGCAGTGACCCTTGTAAAGTCCCACACACTGCCATGTAACATCCCTGATTCTCATGACATACCCTGGACCCAACAAGAGCTGCTTTCTGCCATATAGCGCCCCTGTCACCTTTGTCTAAATCCATACCCAGATCTTGTGACCACTGTGCGATATATCCAACCTTCGTTGGAGTACCTACCTATTCCTAACTCCAGCAATTACGACCTTCTGCACAGTCTAATGAGCTATTCAGCAAGGTTTACCGGGGTGCTACAAACACTTTTCTTAATTACTTAGATATTCTATTTTGTGTTCTATGCGGGGATCTTGTATTGATCAAGGTTTGCAGGCACTGTCTTTTGAAAATGGGGTACTATGATCCTCTATCCAGTCTGATCATTTACTGCTTTGCATCAGCACCTCACGCCTACGCTCTGGTGTGAATACTTTAACAAATATCGGTACAACAATTAGTAATTTTTTTCCAGAGGCATCTAAATGTTTTTCACACTTCTGAATTTCTTTATCCATTGACAAGCCTAAATACCGTTGTCTTCCTTCGAGAAGAGAAGATGTGGCATTGTGAGTAACTCCTATTGTACAGATAACTCAGAACCAGATTTTGTGATACTTGATCCTTTGGAATATTAAACCTGTAACGCATGTCAGGCCAAATTCTCAATTTTGATTTACCTTTTTTTGGGATTGATATTCAAAACTCTGCACCATCCTAGATTAAAACTGAATTTCAATAGAAAAATATGTATTTTTCCTGACATTTTTGGCAATGTTCTCCCATTTTGTGCTACTACCCACCTGACCTCCCAGCTTCAGCTTCTTTAAATCGGATTTGTACATGAGACCATACTTACTATCATTAGATCCCATGCTAATTAGGTCATCGGAGTCCACATTGTACACGACAGCTGCCTTGTATCCAGCCTGCTGAGCGTTTAACACCTGAAACACATGCACATGGATGACCACTCCGCTGCACAAATTAACAGCATGCTCATGCTTTTCAACCATTTCAATTAGCAATTTAAATATACACTCTTTGTAAAATAGCGAAGACACATCAGCAGTTATATTAGGACTGTCAAAGACAAATGTGTGCAATGTCCCTAAGTCCATCTGTATAGCACACTCAAAGAATCCAATGTGTATGCTATCTTTAGGAAACAAGTTAAAAATGAAAGCAAATGCAAACAAAAATGATAACTAATTATACCCAAAATTGTCTGGTTCAAATTTCTTTTAATGATTTAAATCTTTATTCATTATAAACAGTACCACATACACTCGCCTACATCCAGCGGCCAGTGAGGTACAGAACAGGGTAGTACAGAGGTATGCGGGGAGAGCAAGGAAGAGGGGGAAGGGCAAAGAACAGGGGGAAGAGCTAAGAACAGGGGGAAGAGCTAAGAACAGGGGGTGATCTCCACAACCAAGGAGAAGGGTATGGCGGTAAGACGCAGTTAGGAACTGGGAGGAGGGGGTATTCTCCGCTGCTCAAGCACCTAGCTGGGAAGAGAAGGGTTCTCCCAGTTGGGCATTACAGGGCATCAAGCTCAGGCTGGACCTTCTCCATTTCAGTGGCCGAGAATGGGCTCCAATTGCTTGGGTGCAGCAGTTTATCATAAATGATGCAGTAGGTTTTTCTATGCCAATAATGTCCCAGGTTGATGCAGCCAGTCCGCATGCATGGGCAATAAATTAGTGCCCCACTTGGAGTTGATAACCTGTTTGGCTGCACGCAGTGTCTTAGTAATAGCATTGCCTTTATGGGAGTTGATAGGTTAGTAGATTGACAAGTCCCAGCAGGGTGTTGCTGTGAAAGGGTGGTACATCAGTTTCAAATAATTTCATTACCACCCTTCAGGTCCTCATCCCAGTTTTTTTTACATTTGGACCAATGCTAGAGAAGGTCTGTCAGGCTGCCTGCGAGGCTACTGTCTCACTAGCAGTCCTCTCGGCTGCAAGACCTCCATTTTGCCACCCTCGCGGGGGTATATTACCAATAGTGCGTTGTTTTACGCAGCGCTTCAGTACCCGCTTCACCGAAGAAAGAGACTCTCGATGTGTGGAGAATATCGGTCCATTCTTTGGGAGTAAAAGTTTGTTCAATCCTCCTCCCATCATCATTGGGCTGGTGATTTGCTACTGTCTGACGGCTTATTTACAAACTTGTATATGGCCAAGAGCAAACCTTTGTCTCATTTTCATTACAAGCCACTTTTTGAAATTTGTTAGTAGTCTACTGGCTGCAGCTCGTACCTAGGGTTCGATGATCCAGTGCTTAACAGCTGTGTAGCTTCAAATCTCTTCATTTGGGAGCCCATAGTTGGTCTGTACCTGCTGAAACTCCATGAGGCCTATGTGGTCAAAAAGGTATTCAACCCTTTTGCATTGTGTGGCTTGCCGCAGTGGTAGGTGGGGCCTGTCTTACCCAGTGGGAATTCAGGGTTGCCAAGCAGTGGAGAAAAGAGGGAAGGTAGGATTTGAGAGGCCCTTGGAGAACTTGATCCTGTGTCATGCCCCTACTGTTGCCCTTCCAATGGATGTGATGTAGACTTCGGGTCGGTGTCGCTTGAGGAGCCAGGGCACTTTCCATATATGTATCCTGGAAATGCCCTGGTCCATAAAGCACCAATGTTTCTCAGTGAGTGGTCCGTTCAACTCCACCATGTAGCAGAGCTGGGCTGCTTCATAGTAGTGAGTAAGGTGTGGGACACCCAGACGTCCTTTTGGAACTGGCAGGTATGACCATTTCCGAGCAATACGAGGCTTCTTGATCCCCCAGATATATACCACCATCAAGTGTTGTAGCTTACTGAGCAGGTGCAGGCGAGGATGTAGGGGGAAGTGTTTGCATAACATACAATATTTTGAGCAGTAGTCTCATTTTCATTGCAGCTATCCTGCCTAGCCACGAGTGGCC
The DNA here is from genome assembly GCF_964261635.1 of Lissotriton helveticus. NCBI lineage: Eukaryota > Metazoa > Chordata > Amphibia > Caudata > Salamandridae > Lissotriton > Lissotriton helveticus. Next base: position 238,244,783 of record NC_136072.1, on the reverse strand, counting down.
ACCCCGTTCCAAGATTGTAAATCTACTCAGGCTGTGGCTAATAGTTCAGTGTAGTTGGACTCCGGTGTTGTTCTGGGGAGCGGCAGATCTGGTGGCTGAGGTAGGGTGCCCAATGATTCGCCCACAGGAAGGGGCACTGGTGCTACAGGCAGAGCTTGTCATGGTGGGGTACATTAGGGTTAAGGGCTTGAGATCTTTATTTATTTTTTATTTATTTATTTCGGAAGTTTTATAGAGCGCAAACAAGACCCTTGCGGATATCAGAGCGCTTTAAAGTAAGTGAGGTTAATTATATAACACATAAAAAACAAGTAAGTCAAATATACATAACATCTTGTTCAATATAAAGTAAAGCAATAAGGTGCAAAACAGGAGAGTCCTGATGAGTCATGACTATGGCAAATACAATGATTGGGTTTAGTAGTTGGATAGCGGGTATGAATGTTCTCAAAATTTCCTAAGTCTGCCTTTTACTTCCTTTTTGAAAGATGCAGTGGAGGAGTTCAGTTTTGTTTATGGGGGTAGGGCATTCCATATCCTAGGCGCCATTCCTAAGAAGGATCCTTTATATGTTTTTTAGGTCGAGCCTGCCAATGCGCTTGCGCATTGAGCTTGCGAGAGATATTGGGGCTTAACCAGAGCTTAACCATCGGGCGATTCCATGCAGTGCCCGTGAAAAGCACATGCACATCAAAGCCACCAGCCTCCCTCCCACAGGCATCTGAAGCTTCCCCCCAGCGTGCGCTCTACCGCAGGCATTTCTCCTCCCCTGATTTTTCACTGCCCACGGCCTGCCGGCTGTACTTTCACTTTCACGGCTGCCAGGCCGTGACTCGCATTTATTGTCATGTCTGTAGATTACTCATACATAAGTTCATTTGATGTCACAAAGCATGTACTTTTACCTTTATTTTGTTAGTTTTTTAATGATACGCTGCAATCGCACAAGAGTACTTTCTTTATTACATGAGAATAATACATCCACACTACCGACACTCCACAATCTACTGCAACGCTCAGATTCACTAGCACTATCCGGCACAGGTCACAGAACTACAAGTCTTTCTTTCACGTAGTTCATTTTAGTTGAACGCTCCAGAATCACATTCAGGATACGCTCGTCACTTCCGGTTCGTCTACATTCCTTTCCGAGATCACAATCGGGCCATCGACTTTTCCAGACACCGTTTACAGGAAAGCATTGAGCACACCGTTTTCAAGTTCCAAGTAAGTTTTTTTTAACTGTTGCACGCCATTATGCTTACAGCATGCCATTATCCGCTCGCGGTAACAGTATCTTTGTCTCTTTCACAGATACAGAAATTTTGTAATTCACGTACACCATACGTGAGTATTTACTCATCTATTTACCCGGTTCCACATTTGCCACCTCGTCACCTTTGATCACTCCGCTTGGCGCGTTTTTTTACCCACTTGAATGGTATGATTACCCGTCATACTTCCGCATGACATGATCAATCTTGTGGTTTTATGGTGCCTCAATCACTCGTTTATACTTGTCGCACCCAACACCCGTAGTGCACCATCATTCTTTTCTCTTCGTCTATATCACACAGTCCAATAAATCCAGGACGCACACCAGTACTTGTTTCACTAGTTGTTACACTTTTTTCCGCCACATTTATCGTACAGGACATTGGTTGCACCAGCACTCCATGCGCACGGTTTACCTTTCTTGTCACGTTAAAACGCTTCGGACACACTTGCAGCCCCTGTACTACAGTATTCATATCTGGAGATCTCCACCAATATGTACTCTTGCACTAATTCATTCTATTTGTGTCTCCCGCTCATACCTTGTTGTGCCTTTCTGCACCCTGTTAGACTTGTTTTTTGTGCCCTTCTGCCGTCTGTTAGACTCGTTTTTGTGCCTTTCTGCCCTCTGCATCACATCATCACTCAGCGCTACCCCAGCATCACTCAGCACCACCACATTATCACTCAGCACCACCACATTATCACTCAGCACCACCACATTATCACTCAGCACCACCACATTATCACTCAGCACCACCACATTATCACTCAGCACCACCACATTATCACTCAGCACCACCACATTATCACTCAGCACCACCACATTATCACTCAGCACCACCACATTATCACTCAGCACCACCACATTATCACTCAGCAGCACCACTCAGCACCACCACATTATCACTCCGCACCACCACATTATCACTCCGCACCACCACATTATCACTCAGCACCACCCAGCACCACCACATCACTCAGCACCACCACATTATCACTCCGCACCACCACATTATCACTCCGCACCACCACATTATCACTCAGCACCACCCAGCACCACCACATCACTCAGCAGCACCACTCAGCACCACCACATTATCACTCCGCACCACCACATTATCACTCAGCACCACCCAGCACCACCACATTATCACTCAGCACCACCCAGCACCACCACATCACTCAGCAGCACCACTCAGCACCACCACATTATCACTCCGCACCACCACATTATCACTCAGCACCACCCAGCACCACCACATTATCACTCAGCACCACCACATTATCACTCAGCACCACCACATTATCACTCAGCACCACATTATCACTCAGCACCACCACATTATAACTCAGCACCACCACATTATCACTCAGCACCAGCACGTTATCACTCTGCACCAGCACATTATCACTCTGCACCAGCACATCACTCTGCACCACCACAGCACCACTCTGCACCACCATAGCACCACTCTGCACCACCACAGCACCACCACAGCACCACTACAGCACCACTAAGCACCACCACAGCACCACCACAGCACCACTCAGCACCACCACAGCACCACAGCAGCACCACTCAGCACCACCACAGCACAGCCACAGCACCACTCAGCGCAACCACAGCACCACTCAGCGCAACCACAGCATCACTCAGCGCAACCACAGCATCACTCAGCGTAACCACAGCATCACTCAGCGCAACCACAGCATCACTCAGCGCAACCACAGCATCACTCCGCGCAACCACAGCATCACTCAGCGCAACCACAGCATCACTCAGCGCAACCACAGCATCACTCAGCGCAACCACAGCATCACTCAGCGCAACCACAGCATCACTCAGCGCAACCACAGCATCACTCAGCGCAACCACAGCATCACTCAGCGCAACCACAGCATCACTCAGCGCAACCACAGCATCACTCAGCGCAACCACAGCATCACTCAGCGCAACCACAGCATCACTCAGCGCAACCACAGCATCACTCAGCGCAACCACAGCATCACTCAGCGCAACCACAGCATCACTCAGCGCAACCACAGCATCACTCAGCGCAACCACAGCATCACTCAGCGCAACCAGAGCATCACTCAGCGCAACCACAGCATCACTCAGCGCAACCACAGCATCTCACTCAGCGCAACCACAGCATCTCTCTCAGCGCAACCACAGCATCTCACTCAGCGCAACCACAGCATCTCACTCAGCGCAACCACAGCATCTCACTCAGCGCAACCACAGCATCTCACTCAGCGCAACCACAGCATCTCACTCAGCGCAACCACAGCATCTCACTCAGCGCAACCACAGCATCTCACTCAGCGCAACCACAGCATCTCACTCAGCGCAACCACAGCATCTCACTCAGCGCAACCACAGCATCTCACTCAGCGCAACCACAGCATCGCTCAGCGCAACCACAGCATCGCTCAGCGCAACCACAGCATCGCTCAGCGCAACCACAGCATCGCTCAGCGCAACCACAGCATCGCTCAGCGCAACCACAGCATCGCTCAGCGCAACCACAGCATCACTCAGCGCAACCACAGCATCACTCAGCGCAACCACAGCATCACTCAGCGCAACCACAGCATCACTCAGCGCAACCACAGCATCACTCAGGACCACCAGAGCATACCACAGCATCACTGGTTCTAATATGTTCTCTCAATGTTTCAAGCTTTATTACAAATGTCACAAAAAGATGTTAATATTTCACTTCTGTTCTTGGATTTTCATCACAATAAATTAAACTGAACATAATCTTCACAAAAGTTATTTACAAAAGTTTAAGCTATTGCCATTATAAATTACAATCACTTTTATTTAAGTATTAATTATTTACAAAAATTAAAAGCCATTGTTATTTGTAATATCAATACATCTAAGTCACGTAAATACAAAACATGTTGCATTACAAATGCTATAGGTGTCACATTTGCAAAAGGTATAACTATTGGCATTGTAAATGACAAAGCTATTAATTTAGCTATTTTCAAAAACCACATATAAATGCAAAAATTGTCATTTACAAGACCAATAGCTCAAACTTTCCTAATGCGAGACCTATTGCATTCCAAATGCTTGTTTCTTGTTGAATCTTTGTGGCTTCATTAGTAGGTTTTCCCCACTTCTTGTGGATCTTATACCACCAGATATTGAAAGTTTCTGTGTGAGATAGCTGGGTGCATTGTGATGTATGGCCTTTTGCGTCATGCATACTATTTTCAGGTGAATTCTGGCTTCAAATGGTAGCCAGTTTAAGGATTTTAGGTCAGAGGAGATGTGGGACCTTCTTTTGGAGCCAGCGATCAGTTTTGCTGCAGCATTAATAGAGGTTCTTAGGGGAGCTGTAGTAACTTTGGGGAGGCCGCATAGCGAGACACTTCCATAGTCTACCGAGGTATAACTTGAGCTTGAACCGCCATCTTGAAGTCATTGGTGGGCAGGAAGGGTTTCCTCTTCCTCAATGTATTTATCTGAAAGTTTGCTCCCTTAGTTGCGTTGCTAATGTGTTTCTGCATATTGAGGTTGCAGTCAAGTGTTATACCAAATGATTTCGCGGGGTCCACAATGGTTGGTTGAACGTTGAGTGCAGTAAGATGTTTGACCCAGTCATGCATTATGGGGACTTTGCTGGGTGGAGCGATAAGGAGGAATTCAGTTTTTAGAGAGTTCAATTTGAGGTGGTTCTCTGCCAGCCATGTTTGGGTGCTCTTAAGCGTAGAGTTAAGCAATTTACTCAGCTTAATATAAAAGGGCTGGTGGGGAGGTAGAGGAGAGGGCTGGGAAAGCGAGAACATGACTACAGCAGTATATAATGCCATCTTATGTTTCTGGTTGTTACGAGGGATGCCCTTAATCCATCCAATTTTCTGGCCCTGCTCAGAAAATGGCTCTATGTACAGGGTGAACAGGAGATGGGACGGAGGCAGTCCTAACAGGTGCCTACAGATATTGCAAAAGTGTGTGAAGTTAGGCCATTGACACTCACTCTGGCTACAGGGCCGGAATAACTGCACCAAACCCACTTTTGAATGTATGCCTGAGGTCCACTGTGTAGAGGATGTGCCCAAGGTAGGGCCACTGCACTCCGTCCAATATTTTTTCAGCGTCAACAGATATGAGGAGCTCAGGTATGCACGAGCAGATCGCTTTAGCTTTAAGATGGAGTAACCGCTTGGTGCTATTGTAGCAACCTCACTTTGGAATAAAGCATGGCTGGTCTGAATCTATAAGACCAAGCAAATTAGTCATGGTGGATTCGTGGGGCCAAAGATTCATTGTGCTGGTGGCTCTCGTGATAGGGTAGGCCAGGTCTTTTCCTCTGAAGAGCCGGTCAAGTCCAAGACCTTCCGGGCTTCAGTCACAGTACGGACGGATCATGTTTCACTGTCCTACACAAAGGTCAGGTGGAATGTGTTGCCTACTTGCATTTCATACCTTTGTCACGGAGGAGCCTAGTGGCGGGTTTGAGCAAGCTGCTTAGATGGAGCGTAATCAAAGATAGTTCTTGTATGGCCAGATTTTTGTGCACTTGAACTGGACAGTGTTCTTGTGCTGCCGCCATTATGGCTTCTTTCTATTTGCAGTAATTGACACAGGTGAGCATGTCCTGCTTGGATTATTTGCAGCTGATCACCTTTACAGTCTGTGAGTATGGTCAAGGACTAGGTCTTTCCGCTCCAGTTCTGGGAGAAAGTGGTGAAAGAGTGGGATAAAGTAACACTCTCTCCTGAGTCTGCGAATAGTGAGCAGGAGTGGTTTTCCAGGGCTTCAAGATGTATTTGTAACTCTGTCCTGTGGAACCGGAGTTTCAGGAGTTCAATTCCGGTAACTGTTGAGCTCCTCCTCGCTGGCGTCACTGTTATTCTCTAAGGTGGCCACCTGGTGGCCAATCTCTGTGATGTTTGAGATAACTGTCAGAGATAACTTTGTCAAGGAGGGCCGCAATATCTTCCCTTATTTTGTCAAACAGGGATTCCATGAAAGCTCGGGTAATGGAGGTTTCCACCTTGTCTGACTCTGGGGCATGCGCCTCGTTGGGAGTAAAATCCCTCGGTGTGCCCGCTGCTCAGATCTTGTTATTTTGAGGTGACCTTGGCAGACCACTGCGTCAACATGGCTCCCAAAGGGGCGCTCCAAGGGGACGGCCCAGGGTGGCAGAGGACCCTATGGTCTGTGCTTAAAGGGGGGCCCCCTAACATGAACTGGGTGATCTCGCTTTGAGTTTTTTCGGTTGTAACCGATGGGTCACACTCCCGCCACCCCTTCTCAGGTTAGGGGACCCTGCCCAGAGAAACTTGAAGTGATGAGTGGAAGAGTGGGTCCACAGCCCGATCCCAACAACTTGATCACCCGAGCACTGCGAAAACGTGGTAAAAATGAAAGTTACTGCCCCCACTCAGACCGCAATTGGGGGGCATGGCGTGTTCTGGGCCACAAATGACCCCATTCATGAACCCTATGCTAAGGGCACCCTAGCAGCTGCACTGTAGTGCTTCCTCCTTGCAGTTAACTCTGAGAGTGGTCTACAGCCTCACTGTCTTCAAAGGTAGTGGGGGACAGAGCAATGTCAAGTTGGGTGAGTTTCAGGAATAGGGCACATAACACTCACTGCGGAAGCGAGGCCTGTGCCCTGTCAGTCTCTGGCCAGAAGGAGGTCTTTAATGCAGGCTTCCAGATGTGGGGCAGGTGCCTGCGCAAGCATGTGGCTGTTCCAGTCAGTGGAGGAGGGGGCACCATGCAGCCTCTGGTTGGTGCCCCAGCTCGTCCTCCGTGGCACCTGATGAAGATGGGAAGCTCGAGTGCAGCGTGCAGGGCGTCTTCAGAGCTGGGGTAGAGCTGGGCCCCACTGGCCTTTTGTGCGCCACATGGGTTGTCACCTGCGGCCAGTGCAGCTAGGTTGCAGAACCTCCTCCAAGGACCAGGATGAGAGAGGAGCCCAGGGTATGATGGGATCGGCGCCCTCCCCTAAAGTTCTGTGGCAAGTGGCTCCCCAGGTGAAACGTCTCACTCACCAGGCAGACTCGAGAAAGGCCCCATCTTAGTAACCCGCTGCAGGCCATGCAGTGAGCCGCGATCCCTTGTGGTGGACACGTCCTCCAGCTCCTCTAGCGTATCCTTGCCTTCAGGGTAATTTCCTCCGCCTGCTGCCGGGTGTCAGGCAATCGAAGGCGGCTCTACGATGAAGGCTGGAGAACGGAGCGGCTGAGCTCAGCAAGAATGTTCCTACATGGCAGCCATATTGCCCACGCCCCATCAATTATTCTTTTAAAAACATATACAAGGAACACATTAAGTAATATTTCAAAGGTTTATATAATTATTTTCTCTCCTTCCACACAGTTCCGCTGCAAGCCTCTGAGACTCCCTTCAAGACAATCTCACTAAGCAAGTTCATATAAAATAAGTCTTTAAGCAAACAACTATGCTTGGGAAGATGTTATTTTTAAAACTGCTCTTTTGATTTGTTTTAGGAGTAGGACTATATAACAGCCTTTCTTGCACTTTCCTCAATTACAACAGTGCCCTGGTGAAAGAGTCTGCATACCTCAAGATGTTCACGCACTCATCGAAAACATCAGTCATGAAAGACATCTGTATGGCTAGTGACATTTAGCTTTTGCAGACTACATAGAAACATAAATGTAATGCTACTTCAACACGAAATACTTATTGTTATAAATGTAGTTAATGTTAGTGGTTGTCTCATTATGGATCCTCGTCCATTGGGCAGCGTTGGCATCGGGAACCAAGATAATTTTCTGAAAAGCCACTGCTCTCTTGCATTTGCATGATGGGTTCTTCCAGGCTTCAGTTCTATTTAAAGCTGACTGGCTGGTAAACAAATATATATGCAAAAAGCTGACAAACCTAGCTTCGGGCTGTCACTTACATTATATCCTAACTTGGAAGGCTTCAAACCTCGAAGATGCCTGATCTCCCATTGTAATAATCCTCCATTCATTACCACCTTTCTACCATTCTGTAGGCAATGCACCTCACCCTGGCACCTTTTTTTGTTCTGTAGAGGCTACCTCACTCCTGGGGTACGAAGGCAGGACATCAAGGATTTCATGGCCTTCTCAGCATGCAATCAGCCAGACAGAGTATTAGGCCTTTTATTCACAGCGATGGTGGTGGTGGGGGATGACACAGTACTGTTATATTTCACGCATATGCTGACTGACACCAAAGCATACATCCTTGGCTCTCAACAGGAAACTAGTTTACATGAAGGATTTTCAGACAATGCGGAAACACTTCCAGCCTTTCAAACTCAGAATCTGCTGTATTACCTAAACCACTTTACCCCTTACTCATTAAGTGAAAGTGGCAGTCCTAATTTCCAATCTTATCAACAATATATTGGCCTTGGCAACTCCTTTTATGAGCAACACTACACTTACACAGCAAAACTACATTGGTTATAGACAGAGATAAAAACTAAATGAGAATGAAGAAATGCATGCCAAGCTAAAGGTACCGGGCCATTCGCCCTCCACCAACCAACAGACCCTTTACAAGCCTATAAAGAAGATATCAAGCAAAAGGTTTCTGAAACGAATTGAAGAAAATAATAATTGTTTAAGGAATGACTGCGTAAATATATCAAAGATGCTTAGACCCAAGTAATCTCTGCATTGATGGTTGTTGTCAACTTACTTTCAACATATACCACTGACTTCAGATAAGCAGAGTGATGGAATCCCGCCCCCCCCACCCCCCCTGAGTCTCACACTCGCACAGATGATGCCATGGATGGACCTAATTCCATGGATGGAATTAGTTGAAGTAACAACCACTTCACTCGTTACACCAGTTGCGAGAGAATGTCTTATTTCAGTTGGTAACTTGGGTAAAGGGAAAGAGAACAAATAGGATGTTACCTGGTTATTATCTATCAACAAATAAAAAGAACTGGGACTATAACCAAACAGTTACTGACTCTTAAAGACACTATTGTAATTATGTGAGGTAACCATTGCCTTGTTCAATAACTAACATTATACTAGTTTTGAAGTTTGCGCAGCTTGTTGCCCTGACTGTGGCTAAATTGTTACTGGTATATAGTAATCTTTATTCCATACGTTCAGAAAAGTGGTGCTTCAACTTTACCTATTAAGTTCATTAACTGCCTTTAGGTTCTACCTTCACTTCTATGCTGAATTTACTCTCTAACTCTTCAATCGCAGACTCAAAGTTCAATCAAAGTTTTTCGATCTCTTTGTTGAAATAGAAGCCCATCATAACAGCCTGTGTTAATTCCCAATAGTGATTGACAGCCATTCCACAGAACTTTCAAAGGAAACTTCCCTCTGTAGATTATCTTTCAGTAAGAAGTCATAGCCCCCAGATTGTCTCGGTGTTGTTGCAGAATAGCTTATGTTGATGGTGATTGAAACTGGTCAGACCACTTTCGAAGTGTTATCTTGGATGTGGTAAAAGGACAAGAGGTTATCAGTGAGCAAAAATCAGGCAAGCTTGGAAAGGGTCTTTCCAATATTTGAATGGGTGTCTCCAAAAATTCAGTTTGGGATCGGGCTTCAATGTCCTCCCCCTCACCACCCAGAACCAGGGTTCAAGGAATCTGCTCCAATGTTGTGAAACTGGGATTGGCTATATCAAAATAGGGCTGTACAGCTTTAAAATGAGCAAGCAAATATATTTTGTCCAGCAAAAGAGAGGATCTGGAAGATTATGGCAATAAGACAATCTTTCTGAGCACACAAGAAAGGAAAACTTTGACAAAGGGAGAAAGAAGGGATGAAAAAGAACCTGTCGGAGTAAGATACAAGGCCATAAGTGGCATGATGTGGAATCAAGCCTGGACACCCTTGGTTCTCGTCAACACTGGAATTCAGCAGTGCAGGAGGAGCGCTCTGATCGAACAAGAATGGGTAAGTAGTTACACGCCATGACATCGCCAGGCGAACAGCGGACTTCCCTTTTGTTCTGCCTCCTTGCTTGGGTCTGTTGTGATCCGGCCATCATAGCTTATTGGCAGCTGGTAGACTCACCCACCTTCTTCCACCTCTCCTGTGCCTTCACAGACCCAAGGGAGGCGGGAGAATGCTGCGCCTACACCAACTGCCTTCGCCCTTATCAGCACCGCCATGCTGTGGTATGTATGCCATTCCCATTACTCCTGTACCCATGAGTATATGTTGGAAACTGGGTTAGATGATTTTGGGACGCCATATACAACTTACAATTATAGCTAGTTGAACTGTGAGTAACAGGTATTTTTCATCTCAGGATTCTGAGTGACTCCTTGCACAGCTCGAGCTTTGCTCTTGTTGTCCTAAGTCACTCAGAAACCCTTGTTGAAAAACATTCCCATTATTCAGTTATCCATCTATTCTATACATGCTGCAAAATCTTGCTATCGTCATGCATAAAACCTTAGTCTTTAGGGCTCAATTACTACTCTGGTATTCTGATATTCTTTTGGCCATGACAGAAATATACGAGATTATATTTTTTGATTGACTCACAACATAAGATAATTTATCTAACATTTTACATAGATGTTATGATTTTGCTATTCCTGTTTGTGATTTCATGTCATCACTGGAGGTTAGACTTATGCATAACTCTTCAGTGATATTTCAATTTGCAAAATTCTCCTTCGCTGTACAGGTCTTTGATTGTTTCCCTTACGTGAGCCCCACACAACCAATAACTGAGTCAGACCACCGAACCATATTTACAGAGCAACTGAGAGAAAAAAAAGACTGAACATAAAGAAAACACATACCTTAATATCGAAGTTGCAGTCTAATCTTCTAATTAGCACAATGAAAGTGCTGGCAATATTTTCCTTTGGCAGTGGCGGTAGGGCTATTGGCTCACAAGCATTCTCAGGCTTTGAAACTATTAAAAAACCCTTAAAACAAAACATTGCACATGGGTGATCAGTAATGTCTAGATGTCATACAACAAAATCACTACTGTTCAAAATCTTAACGAAACACATTTACTGTGGCTCTATTCATGTTTATCTAGATAGAACAGTTTATATCTGACGATGTTTTAAATAACCTTGTTGAACATTTCAGCAAATGTTGACAGACACATAGCTCATCTAGAAATATTTAAATCACATTTGTATCTGAAACTGTTATCATCAAATCACAAATATACACGAAACAGTCGATCTCATGTGCATCCTGGGACTTTGTTTTCCTCCTCCTCATAAGAAGTCCTAACAAAGCTAGCACTTGACCTCCAAACGCAAGGTCAAGCCCTGACCACGCAGGTGGGAAGTAGCAAATGCACAATTATTCAAGCATTTCCTTTTGTCTTGTATTTAATAGGATTTATACCAATGCATTTAAGACCACGACAAAAGTCTCATTTTTAAATCTGTTCAAGCACCTGAGGAAACACAACTGGATTTCAAACATAAACCAGAGATCCTTCATCCTTATTTCTTTAAATTCATTCCGATACTGGATATACTTTGACTATATTAATGTATTTTTGTTGGATTGCTATTCTTCTTGATTTCTGCCTATTAACCGTAGTGTGCCCAATGCCCCTTGGTCTCAAGGTGGGCTGTATTAAGTGTTTTAAATAAATGTTTTGAGCAAGCGGTTCAGTAGTCAGGGTTATGTAGGAGAGGAGAGAGTGCGCAGTCCAGCCTGGTGTCCCCGCAGAGCATTCTTTTTTGGACATGATTTTATTTGTTCTGAGTCTTGAATTCATGTTTTTCATACAGGAGCAAAACCCTAGCTTGAGTCACGCCATGCTACATTAAGTGTTTTGAATAGAGTCAAGTCAATACTCATATATAAAGCACCACAAACCAAGGGTGTACAGGCACAGGTTCACCACAGACTGATGTTAAATGGTCCAAACAAATGGTATCAACCTGTCTCTAAACTGATCCAGCACGCCAACCTCCTTCAGGTCCACCGGTATCTCACTCCAACATTTGGCAGACACCATCAGTAGGATTTTACAACCCCCCACCCTAAAGATTTAGTCCGAAAGGTGGAACCTCGAGCCAGACCCTACCCTGAATTCTCAGAGTATCATTAAATCTTTAAAGAAGTTTTTCGAGTTCCTGCCCACTGATTCTAGAAAGACGGTGGCAGTAGCCTTGATATCGCGTTTAGATTACTGCAACGGCCTGATGGCCGGGGTGAAAAAATTTACGCTAAAAAAACTTCAGAGTGTACAACACGCAGCAGCGAGGTTGGTACTTAAATTACCTAGAAGATCCTCTGCTTCTGCTGCGCTTCAGACCTTACACTGGCTTCCGTTACATAAGAGGATCCTGTTTAAGCTCTTGTTGACCTCCTTTAGAGCTCTAAATAAGACAGGTCCGAAGTATTTTATGAGACGTTTTTTCTCGCTATAACCCTCTAAGATGCTTGAGGTTGTCAGGTGGTAATCTAATTAACATCCCTAGATTCAAGTATAAAACCAAGGGAGGTAAGACCCTCACGGTACAGGCTTCCAAGGCTTGGAATGCCATGCCCCAATACCTTAGACTCCTGGCGCAGGACAATGCCTTTAGGAAGCAACTAAAAACTTGGATCTATGGTTTGTCGGACGGTTTTGTAATGGCGGCCATCTAGATTTACTTTTGTATTTGTACACTGTCTTAGCGCCAGGATGCTCCTTTCGGAGCGACAGTTAGCGCTCTATAAATACCACATACAAATACAAATACAAATACAGAGTGACGCAAGGTTTTAATGCAGTTCGTCAGTGAGCTAACCCTTATGGTAAGTAAAGTCGCTGGAAAGCCTTGGCCCTTGAAAATCAGATGAGGCCAAATCCTGGAGAAGGTCTTCCGCATCACAGATTCCCAACTACACTAATTTAAATTATGTGCCATTATTGCACTAGAGTCGAACACATGGATTTGTGATGCACCACTCTGGTGCATGTGATCCATCGTTATTATTCTTTTGCTGACTTCCATTGAAATGATCTCATTATTTGAAGATGTGAACAGCACAATAAGCCAGTAGTCTCAAGTGATGGTTGACGGTTAACCTTGCTTTTAAGCCAATAGCATGGCCCATTCTTGAACCTTAAAGTCTCTGTTGAACTTGCCACAGTAGGCTCAAAGCATTCAGAGCACTGTTGGTCAAAAAGGCAGGATTGGGCAAATAACGTGACATGAGACCGTTTAGCACACACAATGCCACTGGTACACCTGCTCTAGTGATAACGGCAAGAGGGCGAAATTAGGCACTCCTGTGAAGACCATGTGCTTTATAGGTACGCGGTTTGAAAGTGGACCGGAATTGCATAGCTAGTTCTCCCACTCCCTTTTGGTTTTAGGACAACAGAGCACAATGAGCTGCTTCAGTGACTCACACCGTGCTAGCCATGTGTTCTATGCGCAGAGGAAAGAGATCCGAAGGGTGTCTGAAATTTACTGGTTGGTCGCTTCAGACTCCCATCTGTGGGCCTGCTTCCAGTCAGGTGCAATGTAGACCCGCAGCAGAGACACCTTTCCTCGCACAGAATGGGTAACAATAAATCATGGTTACAAGGGAGCCCCAGATGATGTGTAAAACTTTCATTCATGCAAAAGCTTCTAGCCTCCAAAACGTACTACTCTTATAGATGCTGTTCAGTTTAGTTTTAGTCTACAAGTATGGGATTAAATCCAAGTAGAAAAGTGCTATTGGCTTAAAAGATCTCACATGTGGGGGCATAGTCATGGCGGCAAGGTTAGCAGATATGCTTTCCCCATGCTTAGAACTGACATTGATGATTTGAGGGCACTCCGCTGTCCTCCTGAAACATACATCCCTCTCGCTGATAGCAGAGGGTCTGGAAAGACCGGCACTTGCTCCAATCCTTATTTGGGCCAATAAAAGTGGATTTGAGGTATGCATCGTTCGGACAGTGCAAAAAACAAGATGGCATCAGCCATCTTGCTGAAGATGTGGAAAGGCTCACAACCCACTGGAACCGTAGTGCTCCCTCCACAGGACTTTTGGCTTTGAGAAGGTGAGGTGAAACTGGACATCCTGGAAGCCTGGAAACTCGCTGAGAGAGGAGATCCAGAAAAGTAAAGGGAGGAGTAGGCAGGACGATGTATGGGGCTACTTGGTCCAGACTTATTGGAATGAATAGGGAAAGGTATAAGAGTTGATGGTACCTTCCACTGGGATCCCGAGATAAACGCTGGCCTGGCACAGGGGCATGGTGGTGATGGACCACCATACTTGTTGAACTAAAAGAGCACTGTAGACGCAGATGCTCCAGACTTTGATACCTCAATGTGAACTCTAAGGAATTGATTGGCAAAGAGCTCTTGAATGGGACCCTGGCATGGGATGGAACCACTGCTCAATTTTTAAAATAATGAGTGCTGGCGCCTAACGCGCTGCTCAGAAGCCTGTGTCCGAAAACATTTACTGTCAGTGCAGTACTGAATTCACCTCAGGCCTCTTTAATCCATCACTAGATACTCCCTGTCTATCTCACTCTTGGAGGTCCCTGCTTTCTCCCTTTGTCTCTCTCTTTCTCCTTTATTCCCCTTTGTGTGTTTTTCACTCTCTTGCTCTCAGGAAATGTTCGATGAAGAAAAATAAGCGCCAATCTCCAAAAGGGAGTGCAAGTGAGCCTCACTGGCTCAAATTAAGCATTGTCTGGGACACACACAACATCTGAATTTCAAGGTTTTCATATCTCGGCTTTCCTGGGGATACCCAGCTGTGCTCTTCTGCTGAATGCCTCCCAAAGTGAAAACGGCACAGGAAGGAATACTTACCTTTCTGGAACAGATCATGGTCAAAAAGGGCAGACCGGCTGACACAACAATGAGAGAGGTGTCAGTGAAGGAAACTGTTCTCCCATGGTGATGACTAAAACTGACCTGTTAGAGAGCATTCACTTTCTCACGTAAGAACTCTGAGATGCAATTAGAAGCAACATGGAAAGACCCTGCTTGAGTTCCGAGTGGACTTGAACGCCAAGATTATTGAATTAAGGCTCGATGTGGACTCAGTCAGTTTGAGTTTTCTTGAGGGAAACAGCAGAGTCAAAGTCATGGAGACCTCAGGAGCACTTGTGGCACAAATGCAAAACTCCCAAGGGAAGAAACTTGTTGAGGCCATGAGAAAAACTGATGAAATCAGAAACCGATTCAGACGAAAGAACCTATGACTGAGGCCTAAGAGAAGATGCAGAAACCCAGCCCAAAAAGTATTTGTGACGGGCTATGTTTACGTCCATCTGGGAGATGACCAAAAAAATATTAGACTGGACAGAGTTCACAGGGTGGGGGCCTGTCATATGCAGCACTTCCAGAGACAACATAGTAAAAGGTCATTACTACTCTGAAAAGGAAGAACTCTTTGAGGCATAAAGAGGATAAGATGAGGTCTCTTTCCAGGATTACTCTCTGAAGGTGCACCAAGATATTTCTTAGACAACACTATAGGTGAAAATGAGTGTCAAGCCCATGATACTAAAACTTAGAGAGGAAAAGATATGTTATAGGTGCACCAATTTTTCATAAGATTTGAGCGTAAGGGAGAACTCGGAAGCATTGGACTTCTTGAAGATACACATTATAGATGGGAACCTCGTTGAGGGGATCTTGACTTGAAATGCTAGTTCTGCTCAAGCTACTGTCCTAAGTCTGCAGAGGTGGATGACAAAGTCACCGACATCAACACATCAGATTTGGAGGTCTGTGCGACGGAAGCCCCTAGACTGAGGATTTCTGCCAGGAATGGCTGTGACTAGATGTGATGGGCCTGCACGTCTTATTATCCGCTCTGGCCTGCTTGCTCTTTGATGTAGAACACACTGGGATGCTTAAATAATGCTATGTCTCGGTTTCGCAGTCTCTTCCCCTTCCCTTTTGTGTAACGAATATAACAGGAATACATTTTTAATGGACAGCATGTCACTAGTTTGGACCAAGACACTCTTTAATTTAGTTAAATGGTGCCCCTCACTTATTTACAAATATGCCTTAAAAATCATAAATTTTGATGTGGTTGAAAATTGAGTTTTAACATTTGCAAATGCGGCTCTACATTGAGTTACTAGCCTTATCTTTAAAGCTTAGGAAAGCCAACATTTTTTCGGGTGTACATATACATGGAATACAGGTTTGAATCACATGGAGGCTACTACATACTCCAGCATGTACACATCTTTAGGCAAGAGCGATAGGCAGCTGCTGCTATTACACAGAACAACGTCCGGTGATGACGCTGGGATTGGGTCTCTGTCTCTCTGTCTGTCTCTCTCTCAGTAAATTTTCAGTAATTGCTATTTAAGGAAGCACAATGATATGTAAGAAAAGAGCGATTACCCAATAGCGATTCCTAAAGATTTGCAGTCGCAATTAGGTCATCGCTATTAGGTAATAGTACTCCATTTGTTATGAGCCCATAGGTGTGAATGGTTTTGCATTACCTAAATCGCATATTAGGTAATGCCAAGGGGGCCCGGGGGCCTATGGCCCCCCGAAGCATCCCCCACGAAAAATGTCTGTGCTACATGGTACTTTGAAAAATGCATTTTCCTAAATTTGCACAGTTACCAAAATAGCACTTTCTAAATGCACAGGTTACATTCAGAAAGTGCTTGGTACATGTGCTAAGAAAATCGCAAATTGCAAGTCCCTATTAGTAGTTGCAATTTCACGTAATTGCGATTACCTAAAATTGCGACCACAAAGCCTTTCATACATCTTGAAAAACAATTTTGCATTCGCAAATGGGTGAAATTACAGATTTGCAGTTTTTTCAAATGCAAAATTGTTTGCTACATGTAGCCTTAGATTATACATGGCAAACCTCAAGCCAACTACATCGCTAATTAACTGCGTTGACAGGACAATTAAGATGTGTGTGCACCCCCCAGTATTATCCCCATTACACCTAAATAAGGAGAGCACATGTCTGGGGTGATAAAGCGCCCGTCCTTGGCTAGGGCTTAGAGTTATGAGGGATAGATGGAGTCATTGAGATTCGAGTCGATCCCTCATCAAAGAAGAAGATAAACTGTAAGAAGTTCGAAAATTCTACGTAAATTGATACTCTAAAGAGGACTCTTTGTGACTGTACCAACAATCTTATGTTGCCCAGGTGGAGTTACCAACAAGATCAAGGTGAAATTAGAAATAAAAACAAAAATAAATAAAGCGCCAGACACTGATGGATTTGCAGGAAACTTTTCCTGACGTTTGAAGTAAAGAACTCACCTGTGGAAGAGGGCCACTTGAGAACTATGAAAAGGTACAGCTTGTCCAGCAGATATGTTTCCCTACACACAAGAATATGCTCTTCACAGCCGACTAGTATTTATAGAAAGTCAGGGGAGATGACAGCGTATTGGCGCAGGTGGCATGTTGCAGTGCCCCTGGGAGTCAGTGATACAATGCAGAGTGCTGCTTGGCATCCTGGCAAGACCTACTGTCCTGGGTGCTGTTGCCACATCATCAGGAACCCTATGTGCTTCTTAGCAATGGGTGCAGGGTTAAAGACTGGTGATGGCGTGAAGCTACTAACAGAGTACATACTCCAAGGCCCCTGCCTGCTGCATGGCCACAGGAGAACAGAAAAACAGCTGAGGTGCAGTGTTCCGAAAGCTGTTGGTAGATTCCTGATGCTGCTGGACTGTGTGTATTTGCTTCTGGCATCCTGGGTACTGCTGATGGACCAAGAGTGCCACTTGGCAGCTGGTATAGACACCGAGGGTAAATGTATTTGCTGCTGCAGGTCCTGGGGTGTAGAGATTATGTTGTATGGTGCTTATTTCTGGTCCTAGGGAGCAGATATAGGGTGCCACAACTGGCCCTGTACTTCCTGGATGTAGAGGGCGCTCCACACACGTCTGAAGTCTGAACAGGGCTGTAGATGGAGATGACTGATAGAGGATCCCTTGGTGCACTAGAGTGGGGAGCTCTATCCTGCGGTTTGCCAGGCCTGATGGCACCATTAGAGGTTATGCATCACAAAGCAGCTTCATTCCTTTGCAGCCCGGGGTTTCTGAGCTTAGCACCTTCCAGCAGAATAGTTAAACTCTTCTTCCATGGCTAGGCACTGACCTCGTGTGGAAGGGGGGTCTCTGCACAAATAAGTGGATCAAATTCATCAGACCTGCTTCATAAATGCATTACACGTGGAGTTCCTGAAGAATGTTTACATCGAAGGGCAGACTTATTTACATAGGTCTCCTGGGGAGAATGTTACACTGGGATTGAGACAGAGCGCTGAGTGGGCCTCCCTGGAGTCCATGGAAACCTATGTTTATGGTGGAGCAGGAGGGAAGAATTTTTATGAAAGGATGGTGGCAGCTATACAATTCAAAATTGTGTTGTGTTTAAAAAAAATCCCGTTTGTATTTGACTTTCAAGCCTGGACACTGAACCATTGGGGTAGGTGATTTTCTTAACAAAAAAGCTATGTGTTGCTAGTACATATTAAAAATCTTCAGGGAATACCTCAGGTAGCCCCATTAAATTTACCACCCAAGCCTGCATAATCCTGTTGAGGTTTACAGAACACACCATAGAATCCAAAATCTTTTTAATTTCATTTTTTCTGAATAAAAGTTTCTAGTCATCTTGCTGTGAGTCAGTGTTTTAAATGGGCAGGTTTGTATTCACAAGAGGTCATCCATCCGTTATACTTTCAATCGTACTTTGCTTCTATGGTTGTTGTCTCCCCCTTCCTCCACTCTCAACACCAACGCAGCCCCGGTCAGACTCTAATCTTATCAAATGTTTGTGAGTACCCCTGCTTTAAATAAAGGTATTTGAAATAACTACAATAACGAACAGTAAATTGGTTTACACATGCACCATTGTCTCTAATCAACCTTTTAAATAAAAGATGCAGCTGCTCCCTCTAATAGACACACTGCTACATTGGCCTATTTAGGAAGGAAAAGTGCACTTTCCTGATACTGCACTTTGATCAATGTCTTCAAGAACGATGGTATTGGTGAGTGGGATGCTTAGCACAGTCCCCCAGTTCCTAATTTCAGGATAAAAATCGGTTGTTTAAATTAAAAAGCCTAAAATATTAAACTACAAGTGTTATATTGTTAGTATGAAATGAAACGTCAATTTGTTTTCCATTCAGTTTAACAATTTAAAGGTCGAAATCTGGCACTCCTTTTTACAGCAGTCCCCTTTTCAATTAAATGCTTAAACATAAGCCCTTTGCCCTAAAGTTAGACTCCACTTGCGAGTCCACATTCTGACCTTTACACAAGCTGTTAGACCGGACAGCCATGGTGGGGGGGGGGGGGAGGGGGTCAGAGGGTCTTCCCCCAATTTTTGGCTTGCCTCCCTCCATTTTTCTGAACTCAGTTTTGCAGGTTTAAGGGGTTTGTGCACTTTACCACTGCTAATCAGTGCTAAAGTGCTTGTACTCTCTCCACTAAACACTGTAACATTGTCACATACCCAATTGGCATATTTAATTTGCTTACAAGTCCCTAGTAAAGTGGCACTACAAATGCCCAGGGCCTGTAAATTAAATGCTACTAGTGGGCCTGCAACACTGATTGTGCCACCCACAGATGTAGTCCCTTAACCAGGTCTCAGGCCTGCCACTGCAGTGTCTGTGTGTTTGCCGGTTACTGCCACTTCGACTTGGCATTTAAAATGACTTGCCAAGCCTTAAACTCCCCTTTCATTACATATAAGTCACCCCTTAAGAAGGCCCTTGGTAACCCAAAGGGCAGGGTGTTATGTAAGTAAAAGGAAGGACATGTACTTCCTGTGTTTTAAAAGTCCTAGTAGTGACCAACAGTTACATTTGTTTTTCACTGCTGTGAGGTCTCATCCTTTGATAAACTAGAATGAGTAATTCCTTAAAATACATTTAAGCTGCAATTACTGATCAGAAAAAGTATCTTTTTCATGTTTCCTATCACTGGAATGATAATGGTATATCCTCTTTACTGGTAAGGTCAGATTTAACATTACTATTTTTGAAATGCTTCTTTTAGAAAGTGGACATTTCTTTGCTCGTACTGCTCTGTGTGCCTTACAGCCTGCCTCTAATACATATCTGGGCTAGGTGACAGATCTCTTTGTGCATTCCTTCTACACAGGCACAGACACAGGAAAGGGCTGGGTGTGATTTAGCACCAATCTGCATTCCGATGGGTCTTTCTGGGCAGATAAGAGGAAGGGGCTCACCCTTACCCTTCAAAGGACAGTTGCCTGGCCCCATACAAAGGGCTGATAACCCCCCACTGGTAGACTGGAGTGAGGGCGGGGATTGAAAGAGATACTGGTGCAGTTCAAAACAACTCTTTGATGTTTACCTCACACCAAAGGCCTATTTGGGTACAAGTACTGGGTCTCTAGCCCCATCAAATTAGATACTTCTGGACCTACATCGAATCTCCGTCAGAAGAAATGCGGTGCAGCACAAAGGACTCTACTGGACTGTTTTTCTGGAGGGACTGCATTTCTGCTTGTTGCCCTGCAGCATGCTGCTCTCTCACTGTGCTGGAGTGAAAGCCAGACTCTGCTTTCCCTCCAAAGGGATCTCCAAGGGCTTGTTAGCTTGCCTCCTGTTTCTGAAGTCTCAGGGACAAAAAGACGTCTGTCAGTTCTGCTTGTGCTGCCGGACCCTGCCTCTTGTGAGTCCTACCCTTGCCTGAGGTGCCTATTCCAAGTTCTGGGCCTCAGAATAGGGTTCTGCAGCGGAGTACCTGCCAAATCTGATGCCAAGCAGTGCGAAGCCCCGTAAAGCATCACTGCATAGCTGACAGCCTTTCAGAACAGACGGCAGTTGACACAAAGCCTCGCCCTGCAGTCTGCAAACAAGGATCAAAGGTACTGTGTTCAGCAGGCCCAAGTGGGTCTCTGTAGCCAGCCCACGCTCCATCGCTGTCGGCCTAAACTTTGGATTTGTACCGGTCCCTTGCAACCTGAAGTAACCTTTTTAGCGCTACTTGCTTCTATTTCTTCAACATTCATTAACTCGACTTCTGCTCGATGGATTTTGATCGTTTTGGACTTGTTTTGCTCTTGAGAAATATTAATTTTTGGGTCGAGTCTGGGCAGCAAATGCACTGCTCTGCTAGGCATGTTGTATTCAGATATAGTCTTGACGCACCGACCATTTCCGGCCTATCTTTTCAATAGGCTCCTCTTACAGTCTTTCTAAATCGTTGCTTTTGATTCATGAGCAGGCTTAACAGTCCCTCCTTGGTACTTGCCTTGCCTGCATTTGTATTCTCCCATAAGGACTGGACTTTTTACTTCTGATGTTACACGGTCTGCTTTATCTAGTCTGTGAGCACTATATTCTTTAATGATTTTATCCTATTCCACCCACAACGCCGCCCACTTTTATATTTTAATTAGTAATGGTGGTCCACTTTAACTATAGCGGCCATGCTCCTTTCTTTCTTTACTTTCACAGCGCAGTCCGCTTTAACTATATCGGCCGGGCACCTTTCTTTATTTGTTTTGCCACAGGGGTCCACTTTAACTATAGTGGCCGCCATCTTTTGTTTTTATAGGAGTACTACCCAATAGCGGCAGCACACCTGGAGTGGGGAGGTGTGCATTTTGCACATAAAGGCGTGCAGCCGCCATCGGCTAGTACTCTGTACTCCCTTATCTCCCGGATCTCCCATGCTGTGCCCAACACCATCTCACCCCTCCCACTTACCAACCCCACCACTCCTCCAGGGTCGAGGTCCAGAATTTAAGCTATTGGCATTGTAAACTAAAATGCCTTTTATTCATGTGTTAGTTTTCTAAACACATAACTAAACATTCTGGACATCTCTCAATCTGGATTCCAATACTGTTGGTTCCCACACATTTAGCAAACACCGTTCAGGCTCTGGTTCCAGATGCTCTCCCAATGCTTCTCCCATGTACCGGAAAACAGCATTCCAGTACCCACTGATGGACTGACATTCCCTCCAGGGCACATTGCCTTCTACAGTTAGGGTCTTCTCTATATCCCATCTTGATCAAAGCGGGCCCTGTAAGATAGATTCCATGTAATATTTTCAGTTGCACTAATTTCAGTTTTGACGATATTGCTACCTCCCTTGGCGATGCCAATGCCTCCAGCCACTCCTCCTCCTCTAACTCCGACAAGTCTCACTCCGACTCACCCCATCCATTTTAAAGCCAATTGTATGTTTCTTCTTCAGACACCTCAATAAAGCGGGAAGGTTTCTGACTTTACTTTCCATGGATGAAGACTAGCAGGTTAGCCTATGGCATGGAAGCCGCAGCCTCTGAACAAAGGACATGGACAAGGGCTTGGAGGCACTACTTCACCCATAGAACATACAGAGAGCAGATTAGCCGCCTGCCTGTTTCCTGCATCCTGTGTCCTGAAGTGCCCAAGAAGCAAGAGCCTCCAGGTGCATGGCTAGTGTCAAAGACATGAGTATGTTCCAATGGCAAGCACCATCCAAACCCTCAGGTGTGGCTAATTTGAGACTGTCAGCGATGTGTTATATTTCATTGGCACATGGAGTGCGGAGGTAGGTGCATGCAGCTGTGGAGAGCTGATGGTAAGCACGGCCATACTGGGACTAGCCGACTGCCAGAGAGAGGTGACGTCACTGGCCTAGATCATGGAGGCAGATAGATCTGCCTTAAAGTGGGGAGAGGTGTGTGTCCAGGAGGGTGGTGAAGGCTCAGAGATGTGGCTCTTCCCATAATAGTTCAAAAAGGTGACAAATGTCCTGGAACACCACAAAGGTGTTGTATGTGGTGCCAGGGGCACCCAAGGTGGGAAAGCTAGGGGAGAGAGATGCTGAATGTCATTATCAAATAAAAGATGGGGGCTTGATATTTTGTATGACTGGCAAGATAGCACGCAGTGCTTAATTTGAACCAGTGGCTTCCAGTGCTCAACACCAGAACTTAATAATCAA